>NC_062573.1:93131940-93443485 GCF_022837055.1 Prionailurus viverrinus | reverse complement strand
GGATGGGGAACGACACGGGGGACCGACTGCCCCTCGAGATGCGACCTCCTCAGGGGCTGCCAGAAGTGCAGAGAGAGCATGAGGTGCCCGGTCGGCTGCCCCGGGGTCTGCACGGCACCCAGACTTTCTCAAATAAGCATCTGGTTTCCAGAAGCTCCCAAGTCACTGCCCCTCCTGGCCGCCATCCCCTCTGACAGCCCCTCGCACCAGCCACGGAGGAGTCAGGCCCTGGGAGTCCCTCAGCAAAGGGACAGACTGGACAGCGAGCCTGAGTGCACAGGAGTGTCCAGAGGCTTCTCCTCCTGCGTCCCGGCACCTGGCTCTGGCCCGCAGGGACCCAGCACCTGCGCCTTTGTTCAAGGAAAGTGCTTCTCCGGTTCCTCCTCGCCCCGCCCCCGCCCTGTGCCTCCCTTTGCTTCTGTCCTCACCCTGGCCTCCCTGCGACCTTGCCAACTGGACCATCCTCCTGCCTGGCTTCCCTCTCCCCCACACCCACTGCCTCCGGGCCAAGCCCCAGCCTCAACCCCCCCCCCCACCCCCAGCTCTCGGGCAGGCCAGGTTCCCAAATCAAGGGCCCACTCGCCCCCACCTCCGACCTGTCCCATCACCGGGGGCAGCACTGCCACCTGCAGAACCTTCCAGATGCCCTCTGAGCCCATCTTCTCCCACCTGGAGTCCCGCATGAGCACCAGGGGCCCCCCCTGCCCTCCCAGCTCACTGGCTCTGCGGTCCGGTCAGACCAGCTCCGGCTCCTGGCATTTACCAGCATGGCCCCGGGACCTGTGCTCAGGCCAGGCTTCGTCTCCACTTGGCCCCGGCACCTGCCTCCTCGTGGCCAGCCTCCAGGCCTGTAGGTCATTCCTTTCTTCTCGAAGATGCCGAGCCCACTATGAGCAGATGCTCTGCTCCGAAGAAGACATCTCAGCAGGAAGCCTGCTCTCCCCAGAAGCTGCCCTCACGGGTCACCCTCCCCAGCTGAGCCAGCCACCGCCTCACGTGGTGCCCCGGGGCCCGGACCACTCTGAGTGGCAGCTCCTTAACTGAAACCTCACATCCCACTCCTGCCGTCCACCCGCCCGGGACCCTGCATGTTGTCCTCGAAGAGAGGGGCTGAGGGCAGGGGTGACTTCAGCCCCGAGGTGGGTGGGAGTTGGCGGGAAACCCCTCACTGGACGGCACCTCAAACCCCGAGGGCTCGCGCTCACCAAGCACCATCACAGCCTGCTTGGTCCACTACCTGGGAGCCACGGCACCTGGGTCAGGCCTCAGGGTCCCGCGAGGCCGGTGGCGCAGCAGCGCCCCCGCCACGCAGGCCTCGGGCACCTGGGAAGACAGCACCCCCGCCGGCCTCAAACCAGGCGAGGCCCCGGGAAGGCCAGCGTCCTGAGGCTCGGTGTGCCGGGGACGACGCCTACAGGTGCACACCCGGCCCGGCCCCAAGGGCCGCCCGAGGCGGGACAAACGCCACCTCCTGAGCAGCCTCTGCCACTCTCGGGGATGTTACCAGCTCTGCCATCGAAAGCTACCCCCCGCATGACTTGGATTGTTTTCTTCTGAGAAAACCCTCCGTTCCACAAGATTCCAGAAGCCGCAGAGAACGGCCTCTCCGTGGCACTTTCTGGCTGCCACAGCAGCTTGGAGGGATGCCGCCCTCGTCAGTGAGCTGGGAGAGTCAGACACGGGCGTCCCTGCACAGAAGGCAGGAAACCCTGACAAGCTGAGGGTGCTAAGTGATCAGGCATCTGTCATCTTTCCGAGTGTTTGGTCACTTACGCTTTTTTTTCAGCAGGCTCCACACCCAGTGGGGCCTGAACTCACCACCCTGAGATTTGAGACTCGCACGCTCTGCGGGCTGGGCCGGTCGGGCGCCCCATGTGCTTTTGGTTAAATAAGAACCACGACTTTAGTTTTCAGCCAGGGTTTTCTCCGCACACACGTATCTTCCCCTGAAGTGGAACTCACGCTGTGCTCACTTCTGTGACCTGTTTCTACTCACCGCACGGGCGTCCCCTCGCCCTGTAAGGACCCTTCACACCTGTCTGCTGGTGGGAGTCGGCCCTCGTGGACCCGGCCACGGCCCCCCACCGGCGCTGCCACTGTGCCTGCCATCCTGACCGCGTCCCCAGGACTCTGAGGTCGAGGTGGGCCCGCCAAAGCCCACCACGTCTGTTCCTCCCCTGGCATCATAGAGGACTGCTTTAACACGCTCCCAGTGTTACTCGTGACAGACGCCATCTGCGACGTTTTCGGTTGGTTACATCCTTAAAGACTAAAACAAGATTTTGAGCTTCAAACAATCACTCTGTCAACATGTTAAAAAAATAAGTTTAATGCAGGTGGCTCATTTCAATAAAGAATTTGACAGGCACTCGAGACGCGGAGTATCTTTGTGTTCAGCGCGCCACCCCCTCGCACGGCCGGACCCCTCCTGCCGTCCTGACTTCGCGGACACGTGCCCACCCCACCGACGGGAGCTCTGGGGGAATCCGAGTCAATTAACACGAAACGAAACTTTGAGGAAACAGCATGACTTAGTGCAAAAGATTCTGCGGCGCTGAGCAGTGGCGTGCACGCAGGTCAGCTCCCCGCCTGCCGTCCGGGGAACTAAAAGAAGGGCGCACCAGGAGCCTTCGGGCGGCCCTCGGGTCGGCGATCTGGAAGCTGCAAGTCAGAGCGCGGTTCACCGCCGAGCGCCCTTCGCCTTCTCCACCTGCCTTGGGGCTCTCTTCCAGTGGGACCCAACCGTCCGACAGCTCCCTACCGCCGCCACCGGACTGCCCGGCCAGGCAGGGCCAAAGGGGCACTGCCCACACCCGGGGGTGGGGGTGGGGACAAGCTAGGGTGAAGCATGGGTCTGTCACTCCCTAGTATGGGGCTGTGTCCTGTCCCTGGTCTCTGCCTGTTGCCCCAGCACGATTAGTCAAAGCGCCTTCTCACTTGCCAAGAGACCCACAGTGACTACTGAGCCCCCAGGCCACTCCGTCCTCCTCTGACAGACAAGGCCAAGGCCAGGGGTCCGGGCAACACACTGGCCCCCGCTGGACTACCAGCCCTTTGTTCTCTCCCGCCCCCCGTGCATTTCTGCGTTTCACTCCACAGCTGCTCTGGCGGCCACCAGGGCAGGAGCACGGGGCTGAACGTCCCTGGCTTAGAGGCCCGGCCCTGGGGCACACGCATAACTCTAAGAGGTGCTTTTTACACAGAAGCTTTGCTTGTGCTTCTGCGGTGCCCGCTCAGGCCGTGCCGCACCTCCTCGAGACCTCTGACGTCAGCTCCGTGCACGTGCGGTTCCCTTCCAGCCACCCCTCCGAGGAAGAGAAGCCAGAGCCCCTCCCCCAGCAAGCAGGGAGTTAAGCTGCCGCCTCAGAAATCCACACTTGAAGAGGCTGTGGCGTCCAACCTGACGTCAACAAACCGGCCGAAGAAGACGGGCCTGCCCCGGACCCAGCACTGCCCTGGGCCGGCCCCTGATCTAGGGAAGCTGCCAAGGCCGCCCGCACCCCCACCAGACTGCATCTAAGCAAACCAACAAGACCCTGAAGCCTGGCCTGGGACGCAGGAGCCCCTGCGCCTCTCAGGGTCGCAGACGCAGAGTGTGCGAGCCGTGCGCGGATTCGGTGGCCCAGGGCAGAGGGAAGACAGCCTCGTGGCAGTGTGGTACCTCAGCAAACTGAGCCCGACGCTCCCCTGAGGCTGGGGCAGGGACTGGGGGTTCGCGGGAAGGGGGCCGGCGGCTGGCCAGGACGAACTCGCACACCCCGGCCCCCGCCTGCGTGCCGGACAGGCAGCAGGGACACACAGGCTCCCCCGGGGGCAGATGAGGCCAACGGGGCCCACCCTGGCAGCGCCGGGGGTTGGAAGTACAGGCTGGCGGCCACGGGCGCCGGACCGACACGGGCACACCAGGAAGATCGGGGCGGAAATCCGGCAGCAGAGGGGGGCACCGGCGTCCCCTTCGCGGCGCAGCCTCAGCCCCCCTCCCCCACGTGCTGGGGGCGGGGCGGACGCCTGGGCCGACCCCCATCCGTGAGCCGGCTCGGGAAGAACAAGGACCTGACCTACCCCGTCGAGGAGAGCACGGCCACAGGCGCACCCACCGCCACCGGTCGGGCCAGAGAAACCCCAGAGCCAGGCCCGCCGCTGCCCCTCACATGTCCACGAAGACCATGAAGCACCAGCCCAGGCCCCCAACCAGCAGCACGGTTACTCGGATCCCGTAGATGAGCAGCTCGTTCAGGAGGCGGAAGTCGACGCGCCGGCGGCCAAGCAGCAGCAGCAGCACCGACAGCTTGAGCTGGAAGCGCAGCAGGACGCGCACGCCCAGGTACTGCAGGCAGAAGAGGGCGGCCAGCGCGCCCCACAGCGTGGCCGTGAACAGGCTGCAGCTAAAGTAGAGCAGGAAGCGGATGAAGCCGTAGAGCCAGCGCGCCCGGATGTAGACGTCGAAGTTGTTGTACTTAGTGCGCGCCAGGCGGGAGGTGCGCGCCGGCCCGCAGGCTGCGTGCAGGCAGGTGGTGTGCGGGCCGTGGAAGGAGCGCACCCGCCGCGGGATGGGCATGACCGGCATTGGGGCCGGGGCGGTGGTGCTAGCTTGTGGCAGCGGTGGTGTCCGGGCAGTGGTCAGCATAGGCGTCATGGGCACCTAGGCCTGGAAGCCAGCAGCTGAGCCCTGGGGGAGGCGGTGGCCTGCAGGAAAGCGACAAAGAGGAGCCGGGTCAGCCCCGGGACGATGTGAGCAGGTGCATCCGTTCTGGGAAAGCAGCCAGCCCTGGGGCCGCAGCGGAACTGAGTCTAGGTCGGGGGATCTGCTGGGGGGGGGGGGGGGGGGGGGGGAGGGGCGGGGGCGGGGGGTGTTGCTCTTTCCACAAGCACTACTGGGGACACTTCACGGGGACACAGACGGAGGAGTTCGCCTCAGCAACTTGACAGGCCAAGTGCTGCAGACAGCGGGTTGCGGGGCTCCGAGGTCACCTGCTGGGCCTGAACCCTGGCGCGGTCACCCACTACGAGCAAGCTGGAGCGGTTTACGTCACCCTCCCATCCCTGCTCTGCAAAGCAGGGATGCTCGCTGCGCTGTGCTCCCCAGGGTGCTGGGGGTTAGCTGGTGGCCGTGCCCGGCAGGCAGAGGACAGCTGACTGCCAGTGGTGCCATCACAGGCCCACAGACTGGGCGCAAGGAAAGGAGAAATAAATACCAAGTGGCTCTCTAGTAACTGCCACTCACAGGTCGCCTAAATAACTTGTGGGTGGAAAAACATGCAAGTACAGGACGTGTGAGACCAGGGCGGCCAGGTTGGTTGCGGGCTCGGGAGACACATCACACAGGGGCCCTGCCGCGGGGACCCGGGGTCTGCGCTGAGGGCCGCGGAGGCGGCGGCCGGGCGCGTCCAGCCCTTCCCGCAGGCTTGGCCAGAACCTGGTCCCGCGCCTCCGGGCGGCTCCGCGCGGCTCGCCTCGGCCCGGCCTCGTCCGCAGGGTCCCCGCCCGCTCCCTGCTCGTCGCGGGGACGCGCCCGCCGCCGCCGCCGCCGCCCCCACGCACGGTCCTCCGGCGCCGGCGCCGCGGGCTTCCGAGGCGGGCGAGGACCGGCGGGGACCCGGCACGCGGCGGCCGCCCGCCACCCCGGGGCAGGCCCGCCCGCCGCTCACCAGGTGCCCTCTCCGCGCCGGCGTCCGTGGAGGCCGGCGGTGCGGGCGGCCGGGCCGGCGGGGCCCCCCGGCACGAGGGGCTGCAGGAGCAGGGCGGCCGCATGGTGCCGATGGCGCGGCGACTGCGGGTCCCGGCCGCTCACGCGTCCCCGCCCGAGGGCGCCCCGGAGGGCCCGGGGCTCGCGCGCCCGGCGGCCGGCAGCGTTTGGCCCAGCGTGGGAGCCGTAGCGCCGTCCCTCCGCGGCCACCGTAGGGCTTCCCTCCCACCCCTCCGCCCGTGCCGACACCGAAGGCGCCTCCCTTCCCCCTGCTCGGGCCGACTGCGAGCGGCCGGAACGCGGCCCTTCCCCAGGGCGTGCGTGCTTACGTGCCTGCGTGCGCGCGCGGCCCTTAACGTTGCCGACCGAACCCTCGCACCGCGTACGCCGCCGGCGGCTCGCTCTGTCTTGCGCAGGCGCAGATCGTGGGCAGCTCCTCCGCGCACGCGCCGCGGTGCCCGAGGCGGCTGGCGGTGCGCAGGCGCGCGCCCGCGAGGGCTGGGCTGTGAGCGGCGCGCTCCTCGAGTAGCTGCGGAGGGTCCACGCTGGTTCCGGACCGGCCGCGGCCGTTCGCGTGTGCGACCCGCAGGGCTGCGGCCGGGCGGGGGGGCGGGGGTACGGGGTGGGGGGTGGGGGCGACTCCAGCCGCAGCCCTGGGCTTGCCCCTTCCTGGGACAATGAGGATGCAGTGCAGGCTTAAGCGTTTCGACCCGACTGGGTGTCATCATCGTCGCGGGGACACTGGGTGCCCCTAGAGTGTCCGAGTCCTCTCAAGCTTGGGGGTCTGCGGGCCACACACTCGTGGACGCGGCTGTCTGTGCCACCGGGGGCTGGGCTTGGTCGCAGTTGTCTGTGGACGCTGATGGGTACCTTCACGGTAGCTGCCGGTGTGGTGGGCTGCCCTCCTCCAGGCTGGCCACCGGGCTCTCCCCATCCGCTGGCACCCCTGAAGTTAGCCTAACCCCAGCGCACTCACCTCCTAGCTCTGACTCACTGGGCATGCGGTCCTGGCTCTCCGCTGGCGCCCAGCTGGTGGGGAGGGTCTGGCAGGGTCAGGATGCGGAACTGGTGGGGGGAGGCAGGTAGGCCTGAGGCCGGGAGAGGTTTGAAAAGTGCCCACAGCGCCTGTGAAGGGGCAGCGGGAGAAGATGGGAGAGAAGGGGGAGATGCTAAATATTTCTTGAAACGCGGTCTTTCTGTGGCCTGGGATTTTGCAGTGGCCCCTGCTCCACCCTCCACCCTGAGGTGGTGGTTTTCCTCTCCAGCCCCGGGTCCAGCCCCCTCCCCTTGGGACCCCCCCCCCCAGGCCCCCTCCTGGGCTCTGTGAGGAGGCCCCATTGCTCTCATATATGACCTTTCCCTTCACACTTGCTTGTCCTGCTCCTCTGCTGCTTCTCCACCTGCCGAGCTCCTACTCACCCTTCAAGACCCCGGTCAAGTATCCCCTCCTCTGGAAGGTGCCTCCAACCACGTACCCCCCCTTCCCTGGCACCCATTACCCCTCCCGAGTGTGAGTGGAGGGGAGTCTGTTTACGCTCGGCCATTCCTTTCTTCCATCCCCAGAGTTCCAGTTTGGTTTATAGACCCATGTCCCCCACTGGCTCGGTTTCCTTATCATGGCCCACGGTGAGACATTTCTGTTTTGTGACCCAGTGGCCCACACACGTGTTTAAACAGCTCCAGGGGCGCCTGGAGTCTGTTAAGCGTCTGACTTCAGCTCAGGTCATGATCTCACGGTTCGTGGGTTCGAGTCCCGTGTCGGGCCCTGTGCTGACAGCTCGGAGCCTGGAACCTGCTTCGGATCCTGTGTCTCCCCCTCTCTCTGTCCCTCGCCTGTTCACACTGTCTCTCTCTCAAAAATAAATAAACACTTAAAAAATTTAAGAAAAAAGACGCTGCCACCTTGCCACTACAGGTACAGAGCCCTGAGGAGAGTGAGAACGGGGCTGTGTCCTCAGGGCCACCTCGGTGGCAGGGCCAGGGGAAACCCCTGAACACCTGCTGTGTTTGTTTGCAGGCCCTTGTTTGGGGGTCCGGTGGGGATCCCAATCTTGCTCTCCATCCTGAGCATCCCCCCTCCCGGGGTCAGCCCCGGGCCTCCCCACGGGGGTCAGAGCTGCAGCCGGTGGCCTGGCGCCACCTGCTGGGATGCTGCCGGGGTTGCCACAGAGCTGGCTGCCCAGATTGGGGTGGGGAGAGCTGGCAGAAAGGGTCTGAGTCCGTTGGAGGCTTCAGGGCAGGGCCACAAACCAGGGCGCCCCAGACCGAGCCTAACCATTTCTGTGTCTCTGTGGCTGCTTTCCAGCTGCCGCGGCAGAACCGAGCAGCCCCCCGAGAAGAGAGCCAACGGTCCACAAACCTGAGGACCCCTACTCGTCGGCCTCTGTGAGGTTTGTTGAGCCCTGCTCCTCAGTTTAAACACGGGGAGGACAGCTGCCGTTCTCGGGTCGTGTTTTGACTTCCCAGGCCTCGGCAGGGGTCAAGCGTGACTTCAGGCTCACAGTAACAGTGATGTCATTTGCCGTGTGTCCTTCAGGCGGAAGGCTTCGTCTCGGGGATTCCAGGGAGGATCGTGCCTCCCGTGGTCCGGTCAGAGGCCTGAGCAAGCCCCCCCAGCTCACAGAGGGGCTCGACGGCCCCGGTCCCTCGCACACAGACGTGGGCTGGGACTCCGCCCCTTGGCTCCGGCTGCCTTATGACCAGATCCGAGCCCCAGGGACCCCACTTCCGGGGATGGGTCAGAGGCTGTGCGGCTTCCACCTCGATGTCCTGACGCCCCCTCCCCGCACCCACCTGCTGTGCTGGTGGACAGTGGGTCACGTGGGGGGACCCGCAGGGGCCCTGTGACAGGCACGTGGGGGCATCTGAGGGCTTCGTGGGGAGGCCCTGTGGGGGGCTTCAGTGCCCGGCCCATCTGAGCCCAGCCTTCGTGCGTCCGGGGAAGGTACCAGGCCTGTGAGTGGAGGAGACTCATGTGATAACGTGGTGGTCACGTGCGGGCCGTACAGGAAACGCGTAAGGGAGGCAATTTGGAGGGTTCGTGGGGGGCACATGGGTCTAATGTGGGGTGACATGGGGTACGTGGGGGTTATGTGGGGACTGTGTGGGGCACGTGATGGTCACTGCCGAGCGCTTGTGGGGGTTGTGGGGTTCATGTGGGGGGCACGTGGCGGTCACGTCGGGGCTCGAGGGGGACTCACACCTGTGTGCCACATGTTGGGCGTGTGGGGGGCACGCGGAGGGCATCTGGGGAGGTCGCGTGGAGAGGCATTGTTGGGGGCCCCGGTGCCCTGCCGTGTGAGCGTCTGGCAGGGGCATCAGGCCTGTGAGTGAAGGTCATTCAGGGCCTCGCCCTTTGGCCGACCTAGGCTTTCGCAGCTGAAACCCCAACGGCACAGGGCAGAGAAGCCCTGCGCGGGCGCTGTCCGGTCCCGGCCGCGGAGACCCTGCCAGCGGAAGGAGATAGGTGCTGTTTTTCAGTACTAGACTCCGGCCGTCTCTGACACGCCCGAGTGGCTCCAGTGGGGCGACGTGTCGTTTCAAGTCCTTACAACCGACTTGAGAGGAAGTGGCCTTGCCTCCTGTTTACAAGAGAGATTTTGCTCATCAGGTCTGACGGCCGGGATGGATTCACCGCCCACAGGTGGCTTCCGTCTGGCCCCTGGCAGTTTCCCTGCTGGTTTTGGTTGTAGAATCCCAGCCCACGTGGGGGCGGCAGGGTGCCCCGCTGACGGACCCCGGCCTGTCCCGTCCCTCCTGTGCCTCCCGCTCTATGTCCGTGATCCCGCACCCGATGCTCTCCTCATCAGGGTGGGCCCTGGGCTGGAGTCCCGGGACCACCTGCCGGTCTGTCCCAAGGGCCGGTTGGACGCCCAGAGGTTGGTCACCCTAGAAACGCTAGGTGGCATTCACAGAGGCAGTGCGGCAGGGTGATCGGGACCCAGCCCGCCCAGGGGGGCTCCGGTTCCACGACTTTCTAGCTGTGGGCAAGGCGTCAGCCGCGCCCCCCCTCTGTCTCGTCCGTCAGGCGGTGGCGATCGGACACAGGCCTCGACCTTGCCCTGGGCGTAAAGCCGGTAGCTGGTGCCACCTCTTGTGGAGTCAGCCTCCAGGGTGGCTGATCGCCAGCCCACAGCGGATAGGACTGACCTGCGTGGCCAGGAGGGCAGGGCCGAGGTGACAGTGACACCCCCATCTTGTTCTGTCCTGGGTCCCTCACGGGGACGCTAAGTGATTTCGACACGGCCGTGTGCGGGCCCCAGAGGGAGGCCTCGGGAGGAATGAGCCCTGCCCCGCGCCGGCGTCTGGGACGTCCGGCCTCCAGGATGGGGGGATTCGTGGCTGTTGTTTGGGAGCCGAGGTCCGTGGGGCTTTGACCGGCCCCCTGGTGATCGAGCACGTGTGCTTATCATCATGTTAAGCCATCGCGTCCTGGGGTGACTTGGGCAGCCAGGGTGGCGGGCACAGCTGTGAGCGGTGGCATGGCCAGGCCACCCCGAGCGCTTCCCGACAGCGTTAGTCACAGGAACCTGCGAAGGCTGCTGCTACTGTCCCCGCATCGCAGGGGCTCAGGGGGCCAGCACCGGACTCAAGTCCTCGTCGGCCTTAGGAGGGGCCGGCCTCGGACACAGTCCCTGTGCCGAGCTGGCCTGAATGCACACAGAAGTGTTCCTCTTTGGGTGTCGGCTCTCCGGCGGGCCGGAGCAGGGGAGACAGGCAGACGGGTCCTCTGTTCTCAGTGGGCTTGCTTCCTGCGGTGGTTAGGGAGAAGGAATGGGGTCTCACTCACCTGTCCTCCCCTCCTCACTGTCCCCGGGCTGGCCGGCTCTCTCCCGTCTTCCCAAGTCCAGGGCAGGCTTGAGCTGGGCATCAGTCTCAGTGTGGCCAGGGCAGGGAGGCCCTCTGCCCACAGGCCCCCATCCCACCCTCGAGCTGAAGCTCCTGAGGGCGGAAAACTGTTTCCTCCTGTGTCCCAGGTGCCTGGCACACAGCAGGGCCCGGTGTGGACTGGTCGGCTGGCGGATGAAAGTGCCCGGTTCGCGCTGAGCATTCCAAACCAGAGGCCTGGAGGCCTGGCGTCGTCCGGTGACAGCCATGGGCACGTAGGGCATTTAGCCCTCCCGGCTCCAGCCTGGGCCCCGTGCACACCGCCCTCGAGCAGGGCGGCAGGGGGCTGCTGGAGGGAGGCGGGTTAGGCCGGGCGCTGGGGAAGCACGCAGGCCACCTCTGAGGACCTTGTGAGTGACGCGGGGGCCTGCCCAGGGCTGCTGGGTCATGGTTTATCGATGACAGGGTTGCCCGGATGTCACAAGTGCCCTGGCCCCAAGCTACGCGAGGCGGCTCCACATTCAGATGAATCTCTTCACCTTCCTAAGTGCTCAGCCTTCGTCTGCGAGCTGGGGAGGTAGTGTGGCCCCAGCGGCCGTTAGCGGGTTTAATGATGCAAAGCCCTTAGCCGAGGCCGGGGCAGAATCCGTGCCCGATAAACGCCACGCCGCCACTGGGAAGCGGGCAACTGCTTGTGAACCAGTGCGGTCTTAGCGCGCAGACAGGGGCCCCGGCCTCTCAGCGCAGTAAGGCGGAGGCCACGCAGCCCAGCTTCTCGGTGGCCCGCCCCCCTCCCCGGGCAGCAGGCCTTAGGCCCGCTTACTTACTGGATGTGCCCTCCTAAAACCCAGGCCCAGGCCACGAGGGGGGCACCGGAGGCTCGCTTTCGAGGCTGGCGCTCACACGGGCCCCGGCCCCTTCCGGCCGCCGCGTCCCCGGGCCCAGGCCGTATTTTCTCCTGTGCTAATTTCAGGAAGACATGCTCCTACTCCTGTTGATTGAACAGTTCTGTGCTGACAGTGGAGAAGATTTGCTGCAGAGTTGATCCTAACCCCAGAGCACGGGCGGCTTGTCTGGCTCTCAGGAGCTCGGGAGGGAGGCGGATATATTTTATGGCGCGCCAGGAAGACAGACCGACGCGTTTATGTGTCACTTGTTGCGATACGAATGCTAATTTGTACTCCTTCCAAAACTTTTAATGAATTGTATATGTTCCGAGAGATTTACAGGGTGAGCGTAATGGCTCAAAATGTTACTTTTAACATATCTGTCACTTAGGCAACAGCACCAAAAAAAAAAAAAAAAAAAAAAATCTGGAAGATATTGCATTCAGAAATAAATCACAAATAGATGCATTTTAAAAGAGGTTTATTTTGGCCGTTTATGGTTGATGGGCCCCCCGGTGCAGGATTTAAAGTTAAATTATGCAAGATCAAAAACAAACCTTATAATACTTAATCAAACATGCATAAAACTGGCAGGTCCAATAAATTCTCCCAATTAACTTGCTTCGGATTGTGATTGCATTTGCTAATTTAATCAGCCCCAGAATAATCGGGAGGCCGGGAACTGATGAGTGAGTGAGGGTGGGCACGCCTCGGGAGAGGAGGGGCTCGGAGCAGCGGGCAGGAGGGCCACCGAGAAAGGCGCTCTTTTCCGTGAGGCCAGCGACCCCCTCTTCCCGGCTCACAGAGGAAGAGCCTATCAGCCGGGCACCCGGCTCAACTCCCCTCGAGCGTGCGGTTCTGGACGAGCCAGACCTGGGCATCACCATCTGCAACGAATTCCTTTCTGGGTCTGCTGGACTCCAGGAACCCCGCGCTCTCGTCAGCCGCGGACGCCAGCCCCTTCCAGAACGTGCTTGGAACGTTCTGTCCCGCTGCCTCTTCCCCTCAGAGCCTGCCCATTCCAAACTGATTCTTTTTTTTTTTTTTTAAGGTTTATTTATTTATTCTGAGAGAGAGTGCGAGCAGGGGAGGGGCAGAGAGACAGGGAGAGAGAGAGAGAGAGAGAGAGAGAAAATCCTGAGCAGGCTCCACACTGTCAGTGCAGAGCCCGACATGGAGCTCGAACCCACGAACTATGGGATCACGACCTGAGCTAAAACCAAGAGGCGGATGCTTAACTGACTGAGCCACCCTCATTCTTGATTAAATGAGGGTTTTGACTTAACTGCACGTTGTCCTTTTTCGGGGTTGGGGGTTTGCACAATGACAGGCAGACAGGGCAAGGAGGAGCCCACGCCTGCGCCCGGACCTGCAGGGAGAGGCCGGTGTCTCCAGGCCTGGCCCCCGAGGTGGCACACAGCTGAACTCACTGAGCTGGCTCTGCTCTGCCAGGGAAAGTGTTTATTTTATTTAATTGTCAAAATAGAGTTTATGTTGCAAACCTGGCTTTGCATTCTGCTTTTTCCCCCCGCTTGACCTTAGTATAGAACGAACATTTTTCCACGCCCGTGAACACCCTGCGTAAGTCTGGCGTGTAAGGGCCGCGTGGCGTTTATTCCGGCGGCCGGCGCCCCGTCATCTACCTCACCGTCCCCCTCCGACCGGACGTGTGTCGGTTGTGAATAATGCCGTGATGAACATCCTGGGACGTAAATCTGTGGGCACACGCTTCGTGTTTCTTCCGGATGGATTGCTGGTGTGGGCTGACGCTTTGAGGCTCCGGACGGAGACCCTCCAGCCCCCCTGCTGCACAGATGACCCAGGGCCGAGCCCCTGCTGGGGGTTCCCTGCCGAGCTCTGCCACCGCCGCCCCCCCTGCTGTCCCAGGTACAGACTCAGTGTCCTGCGAATCCACCAAGGGAATGACACCTCCTGTTGTTTCCAAATCAAGCAACAAAGAGTGTCTGTAGCACGGACACAGGAGGCTGCCTCCTCGTCACTGTCACCGTCGAGGGGCAGGCTCCACGGACGTCTGTGAGGAGGCCTCGGGGGATGTCACGCTCATCCTGGGGGCTCGGGCGTCTCCGGAAGGAAAGGCCCGAGGGCGCCCCAGCAGAAGTGGAGAGGGTGATGGTCTGTGACTCGCCCGACGACGGGCCCACTTGCTCGCGATGCTGCGTGCAGGTGCAGCTGGCCCCGGCCAGGGGACGCGGCCCGAGTCCAGCCTGTCCCCTGGAGGTCAGCTCACAGAGGCACCGGGTTAATCAAATCACAGACAGTGAAGCAGGGAAGCGTCACCCAGACTCGAAAAACAAATCCCGTGGGATCCACTCACAGGAGGCCCTGAAGGACTCAGGCCCACAGATACAGGTGGTGGGAGGACGGGGCGGGGAGGGGGTCCGTGTGTAACAGGACAGAGTCCTGATCACGTTCTGGGGACCGACAGGGGACAGCTGCACGACGGCATGAATGTGCTTGGTGCCCCTGAAATGTACACGTCAAAACGGTTATGGTGGTAAATGTTACAGATAAACACTTTACCACAATACAAAGAAAGGAAGAGGTAGATAAAAACGCGCTCCTGACTGCTTGAACTTGAATGAAGAGCCCTGGAAGACTGAGGGTGGGCGGAACCTGGCAGGAGGGCCTCCTGGTGGTGGGGACGGAGGGGCTGCCCGCCCTGTGGATGGACGCGGAGTTGTGTCCAGGCCGCAGACTGACGAACGCCCCAGCGCGCAGCCTCGTACGGGCACCTGCAGTGTTAATGCCTTTCAAATCATGATCTGTCCTCCATCACGCCCTGCCACCCTTCCAGAAGCTTCCTTCCCATGGGTCCTCCTGCAGTTACCCCCACGGCACAGGGAATCTTCTCAAAGCCAAACCCGACCCACAGCCTCTAGAGGCTCTGTGGCTCAGCCACCGCCCCCTGGGAGACTTCAGCCCCAGGACACCTAGCTGCCAGGGTCCTCCTCTCCCGGGGTACGTCCCCTTGCAAAATTGTCCCTTTGATCCTTTAAGAGTCAGCTCAAGGCCCCTCCTCTTCCAGGAAGCCTTCCTGACCCCCAGGCTGGGCCAAGTGGATGCCTTGACTACCCATCTCAGAACCTATCCCTGCGGGACTGCCTTCTGGGCACCAGCTCCTCTCGAGACTAGGGCCTGGGTCTGGTTGAGCTGTATGACCCTAAGCCCAGCACAGGGCCTGCCTGGCCAGGGTGAGCCAAAGTCAGCTTCTCGGAACCCCTAAAAGTGGCCTGCCTGACAGCGGTGTTTGTCCCAGGGTCCCAGGGGCACGACTGCTCAGCAGAACCTTCAGCCTTCCTTCCCAGCTGGGCTCCTTGAGGCCACGATGAGGTTGGTCTTGCCTCTGAGGTGCTCAGGTGGGGGGGTGGGGGTAGAGGCTGATGCAGTAGCCAAGCTCCCCCTCCCCCCACCGCCCAGGGACTGGGGAGCAGAGGGCCAAGCAGGAACCAGCTCTGGGCAGGCTGGAGGGTGAGTGAGGGCTCAGCCAGGCCCACAACGGGGGGGTGGGGGGGGGGGTGGGGGCGGTGTCTTCTAGGCGGTGGGGTTAGGAGGTTTTGGTCTTGGTGTGCAGGCTCGGTGGGGGCTGCTGGGGGTGACGTGTGGCCACCACACCTGTGCGGCCCTACTCGAGCTGCTGTGCCTCGGCATCACCCGCTGACCCAGCAGAGGGGGCAGTGTCCCCGGGGGTCCCGGGCCTTCCCGCCCCTAGGGTTTTGGGGTTTTGTGGAAGGAAATCAACCGGGGTGAACCTTGGGAGGGACAGAACCTATGGAGGCAGGCTGGTGCTGAGGGACCCCCAACCCTGTCCAGATTCCTGGCTGGCCAAGGCACCAGCCCAGGCCCAGGTGACGGCCACTTTGTCCTCACGGGGTCCCCAACAACATGGAGAACAAGCTCCCAGGACTCAGTGTCACGAGCAGCAAAGGGGCACGGCTTTGGTTTGTTGGTCCTCCGAGGAAAGCAGCAGAAACTATGTACCCCAGGCACAGAAACTGCCCCTGTCCTGCGTCCATATGAGCACAGCGTCCCAGAGAAGTCACATTCCCGACCCCGGTCGCCAAGCACCGGCTCCCCAGGCCGTGGCACAGGGGCCACACCGCCCTCAGGGGCCTCCACACCCTGGCTGGACCTCCAGGGTCTCACCACCCCTGGGGCCCAGCTCCCTCCTCTGTGCAGTGAGATGGGCGGTGCCGCTGACACGGACAGGTGGGAACCAGCGGGCACAGAGGCACACGGTGCAGCCCTCGACGTCACCCCTCAACGCAGTGTGGAGACCATGTGCTCTCCGCACTGGGCAAGGGTTCAATGTGAGGGTTAGCTCTCCTCCCTGCTGGGTCGACATCAGAGCGGACCAAGTGGCCCCTCCCTTCCCTCACCTCCCACACATGTCCTTGGTCCGGAGAGCCTGCTCTGGGCTCCTGGGAGCACCGCACGTTTGCAGGCATGGGACTCAGGTGCTGGATCCAGCCTGCCCTGAAGGTGGCCCAGGACTGGCTCGTTGATGCCCACCATCAGCTGGGCTCCCCTTTCCGGCTTCAGGCCCTGGCCCTGTGGTGTGGATCTGGAGGAACCGCCTCCCTGAGGCCCTCCCTGCCCACTCCCGGCAGTGATCGCGCACATGCCCCTGAAGGGCTGGGGCGTCCTGGGGCAGGTTCCTCCTCATCAAACGGGAATAATCACAGCATTCGGTGCTCACCATGGGGCCTGCCTGCTGCCCTTCACAGACCCGAGATCACCTTGGCTGCAGGTTCACCATAGTTTCACACACGGCGGAGAAAGAAAAAATATTGCCAAACACTGTCCCCGCGGGGTGCGCTGTAGGGAGGGGCCCGCTTCGGAGGCGTCAGCACCGACAGGTGTACGTCTCTAAGGAGCAGGTGGCTTGGCGCCCGCCAGAACCGCTGTGCGTGACGGAGCCACAGCAACGGAAGACCCGCTGAGGGCAGAGGTGGGCGTTGGGACGGCGGAGAGCCCTCCCCCCTCCGCCCCCTCCGCCCCCTCCACCCCCCTTCCCCTGCTCTCGGCCCGGCTGGTGGGCGCGACGGCCGGCAGAGGGCGCCCGCGGGCCGGGATCTGCACGGTCCACGCAGCCAGCAACCCTGGCCGCCGGGATACCCGGCGGCGTGGGGCCGCGGCGTCCCCGGGACCGTGCACCTCCACGCACCCCGGAGCACCCCAGCTCACCCCTGCTCCCAGGGGCACCGCTACCCATCCCTGCCCTGCCCCCGGGGCACCTCGGCTCATCCTGGGGCACCCCTGCGCCCGCAGCGCACCCCCGCTCATCCCTTGCTCCCGGGGCACTCGGGCTCTCCAGTCTCTCCAAGGGACCCAGGCAGGTCGCTCCCTCTCTGTGTGCCTGTTTCCTCTTGGGGTCAGCTGACTGAGATGGGGCCACCGTAACTGCTGCCACGCCACGCGCTGCGCTGAGCTGCAGCCGGGTGGGGGTGCAGCCGCTTGGGGAGCCCAGCTTCCTTGGCGCACCCTGGGTGCCCCACTTCTAGGGGTGAGCAGAGAGCAGAGCCCAGGAGAGACTTGCACCCCCTGTACTTGAGGAGCCCCGAGCAGAGCAGGCGGGGGGGGGGGGCACCAGGGGAGGGCTGTGCGTCAGGACCGGCCCCCTCCTGGAGTCCGCACCCCCCACCTGACCCGGGCCCTGTTCCCGCGCTTTCCTCCTGCGCTGGGGGGGGGGAGGCGCCGGGCTCCTGGGACCCCTGGCCTGCAGCCCCGGTGGGGGTGGAGGCGGTGGGGGTGGAGGTGGTGGGGGTGGAGGCGGCAGGACTCCCTCTGCAGCACCCCTACCTTCCCAGCGCCGAGACGCCCCCTCCAGGGGCCTGCAGGGGGCGCCCGCTGCCTTGCTTCTGAAACCAGGGCACTGTCATCAGGTGGGGTGTGGAAAATCCTGCAAGATTTTCTTGCAGGAAGGTGGGGGGGGGGGCGGGGGGTGACGCCCCACCACAGGCGGGGCTTGGAGACCCCAATTCACAGGTAAGAAAACGAGGGGTGCCAAGGCTGATAAGAAATGTGACTGTGGGGGGCGCCTGGGGGGCGCAGTCGGTTGAGCGTCCGACTCCAGCCAGGTCACGATCTCGCGGTCCGGGAGTTCGAGCCCCGCGTCAGGCTCTGGGCTGATGGCTCGGAGCCTGGAGCCTGTTTCCGATTCTGTGTCTCCCTCTCTCTCTGCCCCTCCCCCGTTCATGCTCTGGCTCTCTCTGTCCCCAAAATAAATAAACGTTGAAAAAAAAATTAAAAAAAAAAAAAAAAAAGAAATGTGACTGTGGGCAGGGGGCTCGGATGGGAGTGGAGGCACCAGACAGCTACCAAGGGGACAGGGCAGGGCCAGGGGTCATGGGTCCAGCTGGACACTCACCAGTCTCTTCCTGCCCCGGTGGGGCACACAGAGGAAGGGGCACCAGACGCCCTCCTGTTAAAGGGGGTGAGTGTGGCTCATCCCCACAGGCTGCGGGGGCCCAGCCGCCGGTGCTGCTGCTGATAAGGTCCATGGGCCTCGGAACAGGCTGCCAGCTCTCCGGGCGCGTTCCCTGAGCCCGTCTTTGCACCTTCCTGGCCGCTGATCCCTGCTGGCCCGAGTGTCTCCCCGTGGGTGGCCAGGGCGGCTGCAGCAGGTGCAGATGGGAGTCTTGAAGCCCTGCCGAGTGGCTCATGCTGTCCTCTCCCTGGTGGCTTTGGGGCACAGCCTGGGTCATCCCCCGCCCCAGATGGCTCCGCCCCTGCCTCGGCCCTCACCCCCCCTGCCCGTCCCACCCAGCTCCTCGGGTCTGACACGGCCATCTGTTGGGCAAATGAGTGTGGCAGGCACAAAGGACACTTGCAGAACAGGGGTTGCCCGGGAAGAGTTCCATTAGGTCTGGGGGTGGGGGCCACACACGAGCTGGGAAAGACCTCTTCTAAGGGGATGTTCCGATAAAAGTGTCTGCGATGACACAGAAGGGTTACCTCCCTGAGGGGTTCGCTTTAAACACGCACACGCACACGCACACTCACACACGCTCGGAACATTTGAGGTTCACAGCAAAATGCAGGGAAAGGAACGGAGGTTTCCCCTTTGCCCCTATGCCCCCCAACAAGCACAGCCTCCCCCTCTACCAACACCCCCACCAGAGAGGTTTACTCATTACAGCTGATGAACCTGTGTCCACACATCATTGTCGCTGAGCCCACAGGTGACGTTAGGGCTCCCTCTGGGGGAGCCGCTGTCCGTGGGTTTGGGCAAACGTGCAACGTCCTGTCCCCACCATACGGGTCGTGCGGCCATCCCGTGCCCTGAAAACCCTCTGCCCATCCCCCACCCCCGATTCATCCCCTTCCTCCAAACCCAGGTTGCGCTTTTTCATCTGGAGTCTCTCTCGGGGACCTGGTCAAACGGGGGCCAGGGTTCACTGCCTTCAGATGAGGAGACGTGGGCTCGGGGGCGAGGGCACCAGAGCCCCCGGGACGGGCCAGCCAGGCCGAGGACTGACGGTGGCCTGGGCGCGCAGCCCCCGTGGCACTGCCCAGCTGCATGCAGGGGACATGCCCGTGGGAAGCATGGCTTGGCCATGTCCCGCGGGCGGCCTGATGGCCAGTGAGGAGGTCATTCGTGCCACACTGGGCTGTTGTTGACAGGTGCTGAACCGAAGAGTCAAGGCAGCAAAACCAGTAGCCTCAAGGGGGGCTCTCTGCCTGGTGCTCAGGGACAGTCTGCAGGGGCCTGTCTCAGTGCTGCGCCCACAGCTCTAACCCCGCTGGCCAAGGTTATCTGCCCGTGTGCCCAGCGTCTCCCCCAGACACCCACTGCTGTACCCCCACACTCTCGGGGGCCAGTAGACATCTGTCTGTCAAATGAATGAATGAATGATCATCGAAACGAATGAGCGAATGCCTTCTTACCTGAGCATCCTTGTTGATCTGGAAGGCGGGGCCAGGGCCCCACCGTCTAGCGGTCAGAGCTGTAGGGAGACAGCCTGGCTCCCCTGTGCCCCCCCAGGGCCATTGATCTGCACACCCGGCCCCCACAGGCACGGCGCTCTGCCAGGGGTCCCGTCTCCCCGGCCACACAACACTCACCGGTCTTGGGCCGGCTCCGGGTAACGGCTGGGGGTCCCGGGTAACGGCTAGGGGTCCGTCACCCCTTGCGGGGCACTCCTCGGAGGCCCTGGCCCGGACTTGAGCGCAGGGACAGGGACGCCGCATTAGCATTGCGGCAGGGTCCTGAGACTGTTGATATCAGCACTTCAGGGTTATTTATGAATTCATCTATTTGCCGGGACAAGCCTTTCTGCATTTGGTTGCCATGGTTGCCTTAAAGTCGGTATCTTATTAATTCTGCATGTTATGAAATAAATATAGATCAGACAATCGCGCGAAGGTTCCTTTTTTTTTTTATTATGCAGTTTGGTTCTCGGCGCCCGGGGTAGGACGCACACGGTGTCACAGCGACACGCATCCATCAGATTCTGGGCACCGGGGCGGGGTGCAGCGAGGCGCTGCCGAGCCCCGAGCCTGAGGAGAGACAGGCTCCTCGGGGGAGAGACAGTGAGACAGAGCTGTGGGGGAGGGGAGAAGCTCGAGGGACCCCCGCGCCCGGGGCGGCTCCTGAAGGGATTCCCACAGCGGATGCACAGTGCCGTCCAGGAGGGAGGAGGCCAGTGCCCCGTGTGCCGGAGTTCCGAGCCACAGGGAGCTGGGACCACCCCAAAGTGCTGGGTGGGACTGCACGGTCCTATCCAGCCAAGGGTGCCCAGGGTGAGGGCCCTGCTCTGTGGGCCTGGGGCTGGCTGGGGCCGGCCTCTCCTGCTCCGTCTGTCCAAGCAGCAGGGAAGAATTCCCCAGAAACAAGACGCTTGTGCTGTTCCAGGCGGGCTCAGGAGGCCGGGGGGGAGGAAGCATGCAGGACGGTCCTGCTGGGAACTCTCTTTGGGCAACCCGGCTGCCCTGAATCTGTCCAGCAGCCAAGGCCAACACCATTATTTTCGTCTCCAATCGATAGAAGCACAGAGATGTGAAGTCACAAGCCTGCGGCTTCGTGATGATCGGGATTCGAACTCAGTCTGTCCACCGTCCACACACGGCCCTCACTAGCCCCTGTCCAGTCCCTCCCCCGCCTCGGGGGCGAAACGTCCCCCGTGCTCCCCCAGCGCTCCGTCTCCTGAAAAGTCTCCCGGGCCTGTTCCCCTGGCCCAGGCAGCCGCCCCCGCCCACTTGGCCACCGGGTCACCCCATGGCACTTGTGCGTAGGGCCGGGCTGCGGGCGGCTGGGGACAAGTGAGGGGCGGCGCCCACCGTTCTAGGCCCAGCACAGATGGTTCCCCCCGCGGTTCAGGGGCAGGAGAGTGTGAGGAGCCCAGGTGGGCTGAGCTGGGCAGGGCAGGGCGCGGTGAGCCGGTGAGCGAGGCCCAGCCCGGCCCTGTGCAGGGAGCTGCGGGCAGAGAGGACCACGTAGGTGCCCAACCCGTGGAGCCAGGGTGCCAGCAAGACCCCTGGAGCCACGGCCGCCGCGAGAAGAGGCAGCGGGAGCTCGGGTGCGGGGTGCCCCGGGACGAAGCGCCCGCTCTATGACCTCAAGCGTGTCGCCGGCTCCTGGGGGCCCCGCCTCCTCTGTCCGATGGTGAGCCATCCCGTCCAGCTGGGCCGGAAGTGGTTGACCTTCTGAAGGGCAGGATCTCAGCCCCCCTGCCCCCACTCAGTGCCCGGCTGTCCGGAGACAACTGCCAGGGCCGGCCTCCGGCAGCCAGACCCCGCGGGCGGATGTGCCGTCAGCAACCCCCTCCCGCCAGCGCCCCGCGGGCTCCCCAGACGCTCCCAGCCCCCAGGGCCTGATCGGGGCATCGACAGAGTGGTGCTCACCATTTAATTAAGGTTCGTTTAATTAAAAACCTGAGATCCTTTATTAGACTCTGTAATTGATTTAATTTCCTGTGGAATTCAAGTGTCAAACAGCTCAGCCACGTGAAGTCCCAGATTCCGGGGCGCGGACACAAAGGGACAGCGGCTGAGAGCCAAAGCTCCCGGAATGGAGAGCTGTGCTCCCAGAGCCCCGCAGGCAGGCCCCCAGCCACCCTCCCCCGCCTCCCTCTCCCCACCCCCTTTCCCACACCCCACACCCCACACCTGCTTTGGGCTTCCTTAGCTGAAGATCCCTCCCCAGCTGGGGGTTCCTCGAAACCAAGCGTTTTCCCTGATGGGAAAGACGGGCAGGGCCCGGCAGACCGACCCCCGCTGCAGACTGGGTTTCTGGAAACCCCCCGCAGTCAGCGACGGTGTTCCGGCTCGGTGGGACTCTGGATGGGGAGCCCCATCACTGCCCGGCCGCCCTTCGTGCCCCACGCCAGCTCACGGGACAGGAGTGGGGCTGGGGGGTCGGACAGCCGGCACGTGTCGGCTGCCCCCTGCCTGCCTCACCACAGATGCCCCGGGGGCAGAGCGCCCAGTGGTGGCCGCACTGGGGCCTGACACCCAGCGGGGACGCGGGAGAGAGGCGGGGGTTGGCGCGCAGAAAGCGCTAGCTCCTTGTCCCCCCCCTCCCAGAACACCGCACCTGGAGGACACCTGCAAGGTGAAAACGCCTGGAACACCTACAGGGTGTCGTGGGCGGCGGCCTTTCATTGTCTGAAGCCACAGAAGGACTGGGCATTCCTCTGTTCAATATACGATGGCAACCTCGGACCCCGGGTCCTCCCGGGCCGGACAGCAACTCTGTAGAGGGCGTTTCTCCTCCCTAATTGGGATACATTTTGGGATTGCCTTTAAAGTTTCTCTTTAATTTTTATTTATTTTTGAGAGAGAGAGAGAGAGAGAGAAAGGGAGGGGCAGAGAGCGAGGGAGACACAGAGTCCGAAGCAGGCTCCAGGCTCCGAGCCGTCAGCACAGAGCCCGACGCGGGGCTTGAACTCACGAGCTGTGAGATCATGACCCGAGCAGAAGTCGGACGCTCCACCAACGGAGCCCCCCAGGCACCCCCTTCTCTTAATCGTGGTAAATGATACGTAACGACGTTTGCCGTCTTAACCGTTTTCGAGGCACAGTTCGGGGGTGCCAGGTGCATCCACGCTGTCGTGCAGCCGTCCCCCCGTCCGTCCCCAGAACGTGTTCATCTCCCCGGACTGGACTCTGTCCCGTTACACACGGACCTTCCCGTCCCCCAGCCCCACCCCATCACCCCCTGCTCCCTGTGTCTGTGGGTCTCATGACTGTAGAGCCTCCTGTGAGTGGACCTTCAGGACTTGTCCTTCGGTGACAGGCTCACCCCACAGAGCACGGTGTCCTCTAGGTCCGTGTGCATTATGGCCCGTGTTGGGGCCTCCCAGGTTTCTCTCTGGGGTAAAAAAATGTTCTAAAGCTGACCTTGGTGATGGTGGCACAAAACCCACTGAACTGAACACCCCTAAGCGGGGGGACCGTATGGCACGTGAATTGCAGAGGGTGGGCCCAGGCTGCCCGCCTTCCGTCCTGTCCCGTGAGGGGCTGAGCTTTAGAAACTAGAGCTTATGGGTTTTCCAACCAGCTCCCATCAGCAGAGACACACGCGTGGCTTTCCCGTGATGAGAAGCTTCTGGAACTCTGGACACGGAGCCCACTCTGCCCCGAAACAACCCCTCAGCTGTCTCTGCCCCCACCCCACCTGGTGGCGGAGAACCCTCAGCCCAGGCGACTCTGGCCTCCCCAGCAGCGTGGGCAGCTCTCCCGGGCAGAGACCGCGTCACCACGGCCGGTCGGTCCTGCTGGCCCCCGGTCCCAGGCAACTGCCCCCTCATGGCCCTCACAGCCTAACGAGCCCTGCCTGGTGCTTGGCCGGCGCCCAGCGGGAGGCTGGCCGGCCTCCTCCTGGCGCGTCTGTGCCGGGCTGTCCCCACGCTCGCCAGGGGCAGATGTGGGCTGGTGCCATCGGAGCTGAGAGTCGCAAACCACTCGCTTTCTCAAATGGGCATCCAGAGTTTGAATGAAAGAATCTGCATCTGTGCAGAGGGCTGGAGGGGAAGGGGGGAGCCGGGGGGGGGGGCGCTAGCCCCATAGCCCTGCACCGCCCCCTCCCCACAGCCCCGCACCACCCCACTCTCCCCGCACCGCCCCTGCAGCCCCCGCACCACCCCGCCCTCCCCTCGGTGGCTCCCTCTGCGGTCAGGGAGCGTCTCCAGGGTGCCTGGCCGGCCTCTCTCTGTGCTGTGGCCCCTCCCCCAGCCCGAATCCCAGCCACAATTTATTCTGCCTGTTTTCACATCTTGATAGGACGGGCTGTGCTGTGCCCTGTGGGTATTGATTTTGCTCTATTTTACTGGTTTTAAGTTAATGACCAGAAACCCCAAACAAATAAAATTTCCTTTAAAAACTCAGGGAGATCAATGAGGGGGACCAGAATCACTATTCTACGAGCTGAAGGGACCGTCCCCTGGGCCATTCGGAGTCATCGCTCACGGCCAGAGGTCCCTTGAGAATCGCAAGGGCATCCTGCAGTGGGGGCCGGCCTGTGCGCCTCGCAAAGTGAGACCCTTGCGTCCTCCTGGTGAGGCCATCTGAAAGCCTGTCTCCAGGTCATAAAACGGAAAATCTAAACATTATTCATGTTTGCAAGCCTCCCAGCGGCCTCTACGCTCCGTGACCTCAGGGGATGACCAGAGAGGTCCAGGAAGGCCGGGTGGCAGACCCCCAGGGAGGAGAGGGCCCCTTCTGGGCTCGGTTCACCTGGTGGCCACTGGGCGGGGTCTGGGAGATAGGGCCACCCTGGCCCAGGAAGGAGAGCGGGTTCCCTCTGGGAAAGCAGGGGGGCCGTGAGCCGGGGCCACACGAAGGAGACCCCTGCGCCCAGCACCCCGACCCTCGTGTGGCTGTGGA
Organism: Prionailurus viverrinus; assembly: GCF_022837055.1. Classification (NCBI taxonomy): domain Eukaryota; kingdom Metazoa; phylum Chordata; class Mammalia; order Carnivora; family Felidae; genus Prionailurus; species Prionailurus viverrinus. The sequence continues at coordinate 93,419,239 of NC_062573.1, read as the reverse complement.
TGCCGGAGGCCAACTGAAATCGCTCAAGCAGCAAGGCCCCAGCCCGGGGGCCACAGGGGCTCCCTTCCCTCTCTGATGGGCTGGGGGTGAGGTGGGTGGTGACCTGCAGTGAGGGACAGCCCCTCCCCTTGCTCCTCTCACCCGGAGACACCCCGTGTCCCAGCTGCCTCTCTGACTGCAGGGTCCCCCGGGGTCCGGGGCCAGCAGAAGCTCCAGGCCATTTTGGGAAGGGGAGGCAAGGCAGGCTCTGGACAGGGAGCCCCGACTCTGTCCCTTCCCATGAGACTTGGAGAAGGCCCTCGGGGGTCTGCAGGCTGATGGGCCCTCCAGGGACCCCTGAGACGCTCGCCTCTGTAGGTCTGTGTCCTCCAAGTTGTGGGCACAGAGGTGGGCAGGAGAGGAGCAGGGCCGAGGACGGGGAGTGGCCCCTTCCGGATGGCTGGCGTGTCCTCCAGAGTCTGATGCCCAGAGAGTGGCCTTCTCGTCCCTCCACAGGGCGGGCTCACACCTCCCTCCACCACTCATGCGTGGGAAGGTTTCGGCCCAGCCTGGACCAGTTACAGGAAATGACTCTCTGAGCCCGTGAGGCCGGCCTGGGCGGGGTTGGGGGGCGCTGCTGGGATCGGCCCGGGACCCTCCCCGACTAGGGCAGCTCCACGAGTGGCCCACAAGCGGCCCGCTCTGAGTTTTGCTCCTGCCCGCCCGCCCCGGCAACTGGAATGTCTGCTCCACAGACACCTGCACGGTCGCAATGTCCGCCCCTCCCCCTGGTCCCCAGCTGGGAAGTAGGGGACAGGCTGCAGTCCGGCTCCCAACACGAGGCCGGGGGACCTTCGAGACCCAGCAGGTCCTGGATGCCTGGGCATGTCGACCTCCTGCCTGGACACTCGGCCAACGTCAGGGTCATTAGGGACATCAACCGGGATACGACCCTGAGAGTCCAGTCACAGCCACAATTAAGGGACACCGTGCCGGGCTTCCTGTCACAGGCGATCCTTGACTTGGGGCCCAGAGTGTGAGATGCCCCCTGGGTGGGGTGGGGCTGCGGGGGCACGGCAAGGAAGGCAGAGGGTGTCGCAGGCTCCCAGGCCATGCCTGCTCCGGGCAGATCGCCGGTGTCTCGAGGCCCAGCCTGCAGAAGCCCCCACCTGGCGTGCGGCTGTTTTCTCCTCAGCCAGCCATGTGGGGTCCTGGGTGGGGTGCAAGCCCCTTCCTCCTCCCCTCCTCCCCCCCAGACCAAGGGGTGCTGCCTGGCCCGGGGAGCCCTCCCATTTCCCTCCACAGACATCGCTGCCCCACCTAGTTTCAGCACCTGAGCCCTGGAAGGTTCCAGAGCCAGGGAGGCCCCTCCCTGCCTCAGCCCACAGTGGACTGCTGACTTCCTCTCACCTGGTGGGACGCCCTTGGCTCCGGCTGCCTGCCCTCAGGGGCCACAGGCAGAGCTGGTGTGAATCTGCTCCAGGGGGCTTTATACCAGCTCAGAAGTAGGGGGGGCACCATCATCCACATGGGCACCCACCAGCATCGGGAGGGTGCGGGCCCCCTGCCCTGGGTGCTGCCAGGCCCCCACATGAGCGAGGATTTGGGCATCTGGCCGCCCGGTGTGGTGCTGGGCGGCTCTGGGCAAGTTCTTCCCCACTCTGACCTCAGTTTCCCCATCTGTAAAAGGGTGATGATGCCCAGGTGTGAGGAGTAAATGCAGTGACATGAGACAAAGGGTCGGGTGCCAGCTTGTCTGTCCCCAGAGCAGCCACTCCTGGTGAAGGGGTTCCCCGGGGTCAGACTCACCAGGCGGCACCGAACCGGCCCACCCGCTCCTCACCCGGCACCCCCAACTCCGCGTTGTCAGGCCCCGGTGGGAAGCACACTGCCCAGTAGATCTGCTGATGCCGCTCCTGTCTGCGGGGTGCAGGCCCTTCCTCTATCCCACATCCGGAGGGGGGCAGGGCTGAGCGAGGTCCCTGAGGCCCCCAGAGCCAGGCTGGGACGACAGGCAGCCCTCACAGAAGGACATGTGCACACGTGTGTGGTGTGTGCATCGGTGTACGTGCAAGCAAGCACACGCACAGCATGCCGTGTGCGCACCCATCACGCAGGGACACATGCGTGGGCCGTGCACAGTGCACGGGGATTCCTGCGATGTATGCGTGTGGGGGGAGCATGCACGCGTACCTGCGACGTGTGTGTACTCACGAGCGCCCGTCGGAGCCCACGTGCACCACTGGGCACAGAGAGAGCTCCCAGCAGGCCCCCTGCCCCAGGCCAACCCCACACTTCCACACAGGGTCATGGGGAGGGGCGGGGACACTCGGGCGCCACCCCCACCAGCCACAGCAGCCCCTGAACGGCAGTCTGATCCGACACCACCATGGGTGAAAGCCCTCTACCTGCCAGATGTTCTCCAGGGCCAATTGTTAATGCCTGTCATCAATTATTTAAGGGCAGGGAGCCCTCTTTTCTTAACAAAGCAGCGGCAGCCCCAGAGACACCGGCTCAGGTTACCTGGGCCGCAGGCGCCCACGCGAGAAGGGCAGGACTGGGAAGGGCCGGGCCCACTTCAGAAAGGACACGGTCGGCGCCACGGGAGCAGGTGCCAAGACCCGGGCGGGCCCGGGAGGGCCCTTGGGGCTCTTGGTGAGCCCCTCTCTGCCCTCGGCTCTCTGTCCCTATACTCTCAAAGCCTTCGAAGGGGCCCCTTGGACAGAGGGAGGAGGCGGCCCGCCCACCCTTCTCTCCACTTGCAGTGCCCCCTGGGACAGACATATCTGGGGGTCCTCGGTTAGGGCGGCTCTGTGGTCCTGGAGGCTGGGTCCTCTGAGGCCGGGCATCCCGGGCACACGGGGCCAGGCTTGGACCACAGGCAGGGACCGGCCAGCAGCAGGTGGCAGGCATGTACATATTCGCTTCTCCGCTTAGGCCGGAGCTCCTTGTGGTTACACCTGAGATTCGGGCCAGGAAGGGCCGTCAGGGGTCAGCCCTGCCCTACACCCTCATGGCAGAAGGGGCAGGGCGCTACCCCATCTCCCGGTGGCCCCCGGCCGGGCCGGGATGAAGAGCCACGACGCCCAGAAGCCCACGGGCACAACAGGACACAGGGGCCCCGGTGGGGGTGGTCGCAGGCGCTGGGCGCTGCAGACCGCGGTCTGAGACCTCAGTTTAGGGTCAGGCGCCAGAGGCCAGTGTTACGTCTCCAGTTTCACAGAGCGAGAGGGCGTGGCCGTGCAGGGTGGAGGGCAGAGCCCTGGGGCCGAGCACAGGCTTAGGTTCAAGGCCAGCTCTCCAGTCTGCTGGGCCGCCAGGGGCTCCCGGGCACCTTGGGGCAGCCCTCATCCCGGGCTCCAACGCTGAGCTGCCCTGCGTCCATTTCACAGATAGGAAACTGAGGCTCGAGGGCTGGGCTTGTGGCGAGCCGACGAAGCGCACAAGGCAGGTAAGGGACGGGGCCGGATCCCAGCCCCCTGCCGCCCGCCCCCCGAGCCGCCCGAGCACATGGCTGTGTCTTGAGGCCCCCAAGCAGGGAGGACACCGCCCAAGCCACTCCTTGCCTGGCCTGTCACCGGAGCACAGACAGGGCAGAAAGACACAGGTCCTGTTCGTGGTGGGTCCGATGTCTCGACATCCGATCAGGCTAGTCAGCCCTTGTCAGTTGCATTGGCCGGGGCTCTCCAAGGTGCCTGAATTATGCACGAGGCCGGCCACACGGGTGGCAGGTGGCAGCACACGCGGTAACCGGAGCCCGGGGCAGGCGGGCTGTGCAAGAGGGACGCACGTCAGGGCCCTGCCACCCCACCCCCAGCGGGTGGAGGACACACACGAGGGCCCCTCTCCTGTCCCCTCCTGTCTGCTACGAGGGACAAAGTCTACACTTTGGTCCCGGGGACGTCCCTGTAAGTCAGTGATGGAAGCTGTGTGGATTCTGTCCGGGGACCCTGGTCCTCATAGAGCTCAGGTGGGGACCAGGGTGCCCCAAAGACCCGGGGTCTCCTAAGAGCTGTGCGGCACCGGCTGGGCGGCCAGGGCTGGGCTGCAGTGGGGGACACGGGGCCCAGATGACGGGGGCACCCCCTTTCCCAGCAGCCTGCCCCCAGCGCTGACACCCGCAAGATGGTTTTTCTGGTCCTCACCTAGTTGAGACGGCAGTCCCGGTGGGGGGGGGGGGGCGGGGAGGTTCTGCACACTTCGCCCAAGGGCTCAGGAGGACGTCACAGCTTTCTGTGCGGAACACAGGCGGCCGGAGCTCCCTCGGCCTCCCCTGCCCCGGCCCAGGCAGCCGGCCCTCCTCCCTCGCTCGCCCCACCCCGGGAGGGGCTTCCACGCGGATACGTGCCCACGGGGTGGCGGGCGAGGCCAGCGCCCACCCCCGAGTGCCCCTGGTCCCCTGGGTGGGGCGGGCTGAGCGTGGGCCTCTACAAACAATGATTTATCTCGGAATTAAATGTATTACACCGAGGACTTGCCAGTTCCGTCCCGCCGACGTGCACAGGAAATCTGGCTAATTAAATATATTATGCAGTGTAGCCTTGATTGTTGGGAATGAATCAGTTTCCTACAGTGAGCGTCACACATCGTAATTAACGTTAGAGCTCTAAATCCAAGATGGGCCGCTCGGCTCCCCGCCCTGGCACGGGCGGCCCCCAGACCCCCAGGGGGCCGGGCCGACCCCACGCACCCCTTCTGGTCCGCCCTCAGGCCCCCTTTGGGAGAGACGGGCCACAGGCCGCCTGATGCCTTGGTTCTGCCCCCCGGGGGCAAGTGCGGGACTCCGGGTCCCGTCCTGCCCCTTATGAGAGGGGTCCCACCCTGTTAAAACGGGGCTAACGACGGAAACAAAATGAGGGGTCTGGTGGGAGGTAGCGAGATGCACAGACAGAGCGCCAGGATGGTCTGCACACAAGGTCTGAGCTCAGGGAGCCAAGCACGGCTTTCCACCAAGTTCCTGGCCTCAGGGGGCCAGTGGGTAGACAGACGGACAGAATATGTAACTGTCAAGGGTTAGGGTGAAAGTCGAGGGGGTCCTGCCAGAGGACCTGCAGGCCAGGGAGCTGATCCAGGCCAGCAGGGAGGAGATCACCTGCGTGGCGAGAAGGAATCGGCTACAGGAGGCCCTGGGGGCAGGAAGCAGCAGGGGCAAAGGCCCTGTGGTAGGGACGGGAGGCCCCAGGAGGCGGGTGGGCTGGGGTGAGGAGAGCCTAGCCACTGGTCATCCTGCCTCCTCCCCAACAGCGTCAGCTCACGGTGTCCCCTGGCTCTGCCCCTTGCGTCCACGAGGCCCCGTTCCTGTGGGCCCCTGGGGTGGGTCCGGCCCTGACTTGCCAGCCCCCAGGGCAGCCTGAGTGGGGACAGGACCCAAGAGCAGCTCGGGAAAGGTTGGGCGCCCTCACCCCAAGTACGTTCCAACTCTCTCATGTTGTTCCTGCCTCCGGAAGCCCCTGCCTCCTGGCTTGGGGGCCCCGCGGGGAGGGAAGGGGCCACGACCCCAGAAGTGCCCTCCGGGGCCTGCTCTGGCCTGGGACGAGTGGCAGTGGGTCCCTGCCGATCTACCTCTGCCACGGGGGTCCCCCTCACCACCCCCGCTCCCAGCCTGAACACCCCCCCCCCCATCACAGAGCCGTCCTTCCCCTCCCAGAGGCCCTTCACCAGCAACCAAGGTCTGACAGGCTCTGGGGGCGACGTCTGTCTTTTCCGCATCTCCGGGACCCGGCACCAGGCCCGGCTCCCCGAAGCCCTGGCCATTTGTGGGATGAGTGGGCGCGTGGACGAAGGTGAGGGTTCAGGGGTGTGCATCGACACCCCGGGGGAGGGGACTGCAGGCCCAGCCAGCCCCCCTCCCCACTCTGGGATCTTGCATCGGGACCGGGGCCTGGATTCCCATCACACTCGCCGGCCAGTCTGACCCGGCGGGCCACAGGCCATGCTTGGAGGGACACTCGCTTTAGGGACCTGCTTTCCCACGCCAGGGCACGAGGTGCTCACGGGACCCGACCCGGCTGGGGGTCCTGCAGTAGGCCCGCCGGAAGTTCTCAAGGTCAGGGCCGTCGGCTGACAGGACGGGCCCTCCCACAGCAGCGGGGTCAGGGGCCAGGCGGGGCCCGGGAGAGACGTGTCCGAGAATAGCCAAGCAGCCCTGCAGCCGCGGCTCCGTTTTAATTTCATTTTCCTGATGAGAGCCTCAGGATCGATGGCTGGCCGCAAGGCAAGGTGCCCCCATTTGCATACTTCCGGAGGCCGCGGTGGGGAGGGCGGGCTGGGGCGGGCGAGGGAGGACGTGCCCCAGGCTGATTGAAGCCAGGCTGCTTTTTGGCTAAAAGGAATTTAATTTCCAAGTGCGAGCTCGGAATAGATTGTGCCCAAGTCCCGGCCGAGGGAGGGGCTCAGAAAAGGTGTCTTTAAAGAGGCGAAGTGGATCGGTTCCAAGTCACCTCCTCTCAGTGTCCCCGCCGGGCCCCTGGTGTCGCTGCGATCATTACTCTGATCTTCAAATGCTCGAGGCTTCCCCCTCTGCTGGAGGAAAGAGGGTTTGGCCCCCGTGAAGGTGGCAGACGGGCTGCCCCATGACTTCCCCATTTCCCCGAGAATCTGGGGCGCAAGGCCCCCATCCCACTTTCCGGCTGGAGCCCCACAGTGCACCACCTCCCACGGGGCCCGCGGCGGGTGTCTGTTCCCTGAGAGGGCAGGAAGGCGTGGACCTCGCCCTCTGGGCTGCCCTCGGCCTCCCGGCCCCGTCCTCCTTGGGGGTCCCCAGCTCTGGGTGAGGGGCGGGGAGCTGCCCTCCGACCAGACCCCCGTCGTGGGCTGTGTGCCCGTGCCATTGCCCCTCAGATGCCTCCAGAGGGGGTCACGTCCCCACAACGTCCAGAAGAAAGGGCAGGGTGGGGGTTCACTCCAGGGGACACGCTGGGCCCTCACTCTGGCCACCCGGGTCACCCTCAGACCTTTCAAGAGACAGGCCTGCTGTCCTTTAACTAGGAGGGGACCCCGTCCAGCCCTCTGCTCGGGACGGCAGCCTGCACAAGGCCTCCCTCCTCTGGGGTCGGGCCCCCCTGCCCCTGACGCCCCCTCCTCAAAGGGCAGAGTGAAAGGGGCCATCCGGGGCGGTACCAGCTCGGTCACCCGCCAGCCTGAGACCTGGAGCAGGCCCCTCTCATCCTGCGGGTTTGCTCATCTGTGAAAGGGGCGCCTCCCCGTGAGAGAGGGGGTTCCGTGAACCGTCACCAGGGACGTGCCCGGAACAGAGCGGCTCACGTATGGGCTCTGTGCTGGTAACTCTGATCCCGACTGCGGGCAGTTTTCTGCCCCCTGTGACTGTCGGGACAGGGAGCACGTTCCTCCCGGACACACAGGAGACGAGGTTAGGAACCTGGACTGCAATGTCCAAGGGACGCAGCCCGGGGACAGGACAGGAGCAGGTGGCCAGGCCCGCCCATCCCACCCTTCGCCCAGGGTATCAGAAGCCCTCTGTGGGCCTGGGGTGGGTCCCGGAAGGACAGGTGGAGGCCAGTTGGGGACCCAGAGGGAAGAATGGGGCGCTCTGCGGGTCATGGAGAGAGGCAAGCCTGAGGCGTACGCTGGGCCCCGAGGGTCTGCTCTGGTCTCCGTCATTGGCCCTTGACCTGGCCGATGGCCACGCCAGGACTTGGGCCCCTAGCAGGGGGCTGGATGGCACCTCTGGGAGGCATCATTCTTGGTGCCCAGAGCACTTGGAAAGACGTCAAGCAAACAGCAGGGCCTCCACTGCCCGGACGCACAGACGTCGGTTTAAAATGACGCGTGGGAGGGTTTCAGGAGCGCAGGGAAAGCCTGACGCTAAATACGGAGTCACGGCTAAGACAGGCGGACACGCAGCTGGGGGGCAGACGGGTCCTGGCGCGGAGGGAACAAGGCCCAGGACAGAAGGGGAGGCGTGCTGGCGCCCAGGGTCCGCGGGAGGCAGCGGTTTGCTTCTCCACGGACCTCTGTGTGCCGCGGGTCTGGACAGCAGGCACGTTCGCTTCCACGGCGGGGGGGCGGGGGGGGGGGAGTAGGAGATGACAGTGTGCACCGTCCATGGTGGCTCCGCTCACGGCCACCAAAGGGGGAACAGCCCACGGGCCCGTCCACAGATGACGGACAAAGAAGACTCTCCTGTCCTGAGGAGGGGACATCATTCCGCCCTGAAGGGAGCCACCCTGACTCGTCTGCAGGGGGCGTGGCCACCAGGAGGGGTGTGGGGGAAGGGGGTCCTTTTAGAAACTATTTTGGGGCCTCCTGGGTGGCTCAGGCAGAGAAGTGTGCAACTCTTGATCTCCAGGTTGTGAGTTTGAGCCCCACACTCGGTGTAGAGATTACCTAAATAAATAAACTTTAACAAAATCTTAAAAAAAAAAAACAAAAAAAAACCGGACTGGGGCACCTGGGTGGCTCAGTGGGTTAAGTGTCCAACATCAGCTCAGGTCATGATCTCACGGTCCGTGAGTTCGAGCCCCGCGTCGGGCTCTGTGCTGACAGCTCAGAGCCTGGAGCCTCTTCAGATTCTGTGTCTTTCTCTCTCTCTGCCCCTCCCCCGCTCACACGCTGTCTCCCAAAAAAAAATAAATAGTAAAAAAAAAAAAATTTTTTTTTAAAAGGTATTTAGGGGCGCCTGGGTGGCTCAGTCGGTTGAGCATCCAACTTCAGCTCAGGTCATGATCTCATGGCTGGTGAGTTTGAGCCCCACGTCGGGCTCTGTGCCTACAGCTCAGAGCCTGCTTCGGATTCTGTGTCTCCCTCTCTCTCTGCCCTTCCCCCGCTCTTGCTCTGTCCCTCTCTCTCTCTCTCTCTCTCTCTCAAAAATAAATAAACATTGAAAAATACCACTGGACTATTTTTAAGAGGGGTTTTATGTTCACAACGTCAGGCAGAAGGAACTGAGGTTTCCTCCGTCCACCCCTGACCCCACTTGGACAAGGCCTCCCCCGCTACCAACACCCCCCCCTCGTGGCCCATTTGTCACACCTGCTGAGCCCGCACTGACACGTCATCATCACCCCGTGTCCGCGGTGTGCCCGAGGCTCGCCCGTGCTGCTGCGGGACTGGGCGCGTGTGTCCTCCTTTACAGTATGGCACAAAGGTGTTTCACGGCCCTAACGATGCCCTGGGCCCCCCCAGTCGTCCCGGCCTCCTCCCCAGCCCCTGCCAGCCCTGACCCTCCTACTGTTGCCAAGTTTCGCCTTTTCCGGAAGGTCACAGAGGTGGCACCCTGCAGTCGCCAGCCCCTCCTGGGTGTTATTACAGGACTGACGTGCACGGGCCACAAGGCATGGCGGGGGAGGGGGGGTACGTGCGGCGGACCCCCTCGCCCCGCGAGGTTACAGCCCTTCTGTCCAGCGACGAGAACTCACGAGTTCTACTGTCTCGGCAACTTTGAAACACGCGACGTCGCTAACTTCGGTCACCGTGCGGCACGTCCCAGCCCCGTACTTACCTCGTTACACCCGGAGGCTCGTATCTCTTGACCACCTGTGCCCCTGGTGACACCAGTCTGTTCTCTGTCTCTGTGGGCGCAGGTGCTTTTGGGTCCCGCACACAAGGGGTATCGCACGGCATTCGCCTGACTCGTTTCCCTAGGGTAACAGCCTCCGGGCCCATCCTCGTCCTTGCAAATGACAGGACTGCCTTCTTTCCCGTGGCCGCGTAATATTCCACCCTATGGCATCAGGGGACGCTCGGGTGGCCTCCAGTCCTGGCCCCTGTGAGTGACGAGCCCCCTGCAGTGAACGCGGGTGCAGATGCTTCTGTGGCACGATCGTTTCACGTCCTTCAGACACACACGCAGACGTGGCGTTACTGGATTGCACGGCTTCTCGAGGAAGCATCAGGCTGTTCCCCCAGCGGCTGCACCAGCCTGCCTTCCCCGGGCCTGGTCCAGGGACCCCATCTCCGTGTCCTGCCCAGCACCTGTCATCTCCTGTCTTCGTCACGATGGCCGTTCTAACAGGCGGGCCGCGATGACTCCTGGTGGTTTAAAAAACAATTATTTTTAATGTTTATTTATTTTTGAGAGAGAGAGAGAGAGAGAGAGAGACAGAGCATGAACGGGGGAGGGGCAGAGAGAGAGGGAGACGCAGAATCCCAAGCAGGCTCCAGGCTCCGAGCCGTCGGCACAGAGCCCGACGCGGGGCTCGAACCCACGAACTGTGAGATCGTGACCCGAGCCGAAGTCGGACGCTCAATCGACCGAGCCCCCCGGGCGCCCCTACAACTCATGGTGGTTTTGAGTCGCCTCGGACGGTCCCTTCGCACTGGCTTCTCTTAGTCACCCACAGTGTTTTCGGTTGTCTCCATGTGTTCCCCCGGCTTCTTTGCCCGATTCTTTCTAGCGCTGACCAGTATTCCGCGCCCTGGCTGGACCCCAGCTCACATTCGCGTCACCTCCGGAAGGATGTTTTGGCTGCTTCCGACTTGGCGATTCCGCGCAAACCGCTGCAAACGCACGTGTGCAGATTTTTGTGTGGACGTGACTTCTCCAGTCCTCTGGGTAAACACCAAGGAGAGCTCCAGCCGGCTGGCGTCGTGAGAGTCTAGTAGGAAACTGCTGGGCCGTCTCCGGGGTTTCTCTCTGGGGCGGGGAGAGCCGTGGACGGTGGTGGTGGCCGCGCGGCCCGTGAACACCGTAAAACCACCGCACAAACACTTCCAGCGGGTGACCCGCGTGGTATGCGGCTCGTCTCTCAATAAAGCCGGGTTATGAAAAGGCAGCAGCCCCGGCAGAGGGTCACTGTCTCTCCTCGGGACAGGGGCACCCGGGGCGGGGAAGGCGGAGGGGGGGGGGGGGGCGCGCAGCGGGCCAGATGGCAAGACCCGGGGCGGCCCCGAGCCTCTGCCCTGTGGGGCCCCGGGGAGCCAGCCGGGCCGCAATCAGTGCTGGTGACAAGCTTAAAGGCCAGATTAAAAGCACTGAGGGGACCTCCGTGGGTCGAGGTCAATAAATCTTGCCGGCGGCCGCGGCCTCCCGCCCGCTCGGCGCAGCAATCTGTCCGGCTGTCGCTCACGGGCACAGTTGCTCCCCATTACCTCGGGGGAAGAGCCACAAATCACTGTGACAGACCAATCAACAGGCCGGGAAAATTTTATACACCCTGCCCCTTGAAGGATGGCCCTCCCTCAGCAGCACATCAGAATAAATCTCTTCAAAAACTTTCCCCGCACCCGCCTCCCCGCCCACCCCCCAGCCCCGGTGCTGGGGACCCGTCCCCACCACCGTCCCGCCCTCTCCGCCGGCCTGCCTGCCCGCACCCGGGTCTCGCCTCCGCGGCCGGCCGTGACCGTGACCGGGGCTGACGGCGCCGGGCCCCTGACCGAGCGTGCGCCCGCGGCTTCGGGCCCGGCCGGAGCGCCTTGCTTCGGCGGGAGGAAAGAAAGCTTTACGAAATAATTCATAGGAAACTTAAAACACTCAGACACGAGAAATTGCAAATGGGGAGATATGATGGATTGTGGGCCGAGAGGAGGAGACTTGTTCGGGCAAAATTGATCCCTTGGAAAATGGCTTTGTCTGCTCTGAAAAATGGGCCGTATCCTGCCGAGGCTCGAGAGCCATAATCCCGAAAATAATTTGCTTTTGATTTCCCCTCAGAGTCGGCCGCTCCTCTCCCCGTGCCCGGGGCCCGGTGGCCCTGCCGGCAGCCTCACCCACCCTGTATCCGGTGGGCCCCGAATTTCCCGTCCGCTGGTCCCCGGGCCCGGGCGCTCGAAACAAAGGCGCCCACGGCCACCTGGTCATCCCCTGGGACGGCGAGCAGAGTCCTCCCCTCCCGGGCGTGGCACCAGCACCCAGAACCACTGGGGCCACCCCGGACCCCTCCCCTGCAGGTGGGGAAGCTGGGGCCAGAGTGGAGGGTGGTCAGACACAGAAGCAGATCCACCCCCAGGGAGGGCTTGGCCTTGTGCAAGTGTGCGTGGACACGAGCCCGGTCTCCAGCCTGCACGGGGACTGGCCCCCGGAGGGCCGCCGTCCCCTGGGCAGAGCTGAGTCTTGGGGGGCGCCAGGCCAGGGCGCTCCCTCGGACCGCCAACCCGCCTGGAGTTAGTGAGGCTGTGGACCCCTGCCGTTCCCCAGGCCCACAGGGTGGGGGTCTCCGGGTCGGGTGAGGCGGCCATTCCTTGCTCTCCCGGCGAGCCTCACGCCCAGCACGTCCGTGAGTGCGACCTCGTCTTCCCCAGACCTGTGGCCAGCCCTCGGGGGCCAGAGTTGTGGACGAAGGGCTGTGGGGCTGGGCTCTGGAGTTGCCCTGTGGCAGCCACTGTGTTCCCAGGGACGCGGGGACGCTGCCTGTGGCAGGAGCCCTAAGGGAGGGGCCCGGGAGCCCGGGCCTCTAGGAGCAGGTGCCTAGAGGTGGTTGGTCAGGGGACCCTGGGGGCGAGGTGGCCTTCCCCTCCTGCAGGTAGCAGTGTCTCCAACACCCTGTCCCGTGCGTTTCCTTTGGGGGAAAGCACGTGGGACCAGTCACAGGGAAGACATTTCCTGGAGGAAGAAAGGGCCAGAGGGCAGGTCCCTCGTGATCCTGTAGGGGCCACGTCCCTGCAGAGGGGACACGGCAAACCCTGCTCGGGTCAGTGGGCTCCAGGAAAGGCTGCCTGCAGGCGATGTGTCCCCTGGAGAAGTAAAACCTGGCGGTGGCGGGGGGGGGGGGGTCACTTTCCCCTTCTGCTTGTGCAGTCGGGGAGCAGAGCCCGGGTCCTGCCGCACCTGTCGGCCCCGGGGCCTTGCCAAACCGGCCTCCTCTCCGGTCGCTCACCCCTCACCTGTAGGAGCTGAACGGGGACGTCGTCTCGCAGAGCCTCCTGGAGAGAGGCGGCTGACCGACCATAAAGCCACAGCGTTCGCCCGGCGAGGTCGAGGGCAGGCTGACCCTCGAGGTCAGACAAAGGCTGGCGTGGGGTTGGTTGACTGGGTCCCCGACCTGAAATTTCCTGGGGCCTGCCTCATGCCCAGCATCACGGAGACCTCTCAGCCCCAGAGATCCTGGCAGGACAGGGGGGTTCACACAACGCCCTCCCATTCCGCGGGATGAGGTAAACGTCCCCACCAGCGAGGGCACGCCGCTTCGAGGCCGCCGTATCTCGGGGCGCCTTCTCCCTCGCGGTGGGGTGGGGACGTGGGCCGCACGTGGTGGCCTGTGTCCGTCACACTCCTACGAGTGTGAAGCCAGCACAGCCCACAGGTGGCTCTTTTCCAACGACTGATGAACTCAGAGCCACTGTGTGGGCACCACCTGGCCTGGCTGCAGCCCCGCCTGCCTCGGTGCCCCCCACCCCACCCTGGACTAGTCCTCGCCTGGGGCAGGACCAGGCAGGCTCTCGCCTGAGACTAGTTCTGGGCTCGGCTGAGGTCGCGGTAGGGGTCACTTTCGGCATCATCTTGGGAGCCGAGGGAGGCGCACAGAGAGGGGACCATCGCTGGGGAGCTGGGAGCGGCCGGGGTCTCCACCCTACAAGGCCAGGGTCAGCTTGCCTGCGCCCCCCACTGGGACTCACGAGACCCCACGCGGCCTGGAGCAAGAGGGGCAGGGCAGTCTGGGCCCGGGCCGCCAGCCGAGTCAGAGCCGCTTTGGGGAGACGCAGCCTCCAGCGGGAGCCCCCGAGTTCGCCCCACCCTGCAGCTCCCCGCCCCGGAACGGGGGGTCCGGACACTGGACACTGAGAGACACGGGGTCACGGAGGCCCAGGCTGGGAGCAGGGTACCCAGAGCGGGCAGCGGCCGCGCGTTCCCGGGACCGGGCGCTGTGATACGGGGAGCAAAGCCCACCGCCAAGCTAGAGCCCGTGGGCAGCAGCACGCAGTGTGGCCGCACCCCAGGCTGGCCGGGAGCCCTGCTCCCCTCGGGCCGCCCTCCTCTCTGGGTAACCCTGCCTGCAGGGAAGAAGGGGTTGCGGGGGGCCCGGCGGCCAGCCTCAGAGGCGCGCGGCGTCCCCGGGGTGGGGTGGCGGCAGCGGGGGCGCAGGTATGAAGGGGGTGCCGCTCCGGCCTCTCTCTCCTCTGGCCTTCACCTGGGGGGGCGGGCGGCCCTCGCTGATTGTATTAGACAGGCCATTATCGATCAGGCTATGGTTTATCCCCGGTGCCTCATTTCAATAAACAGCAGTTTGAAAGAATTAGCAGGGGACTCCGGCTCTCTCCCGCCCCCTTCCTCCTTCGCCCCGTCTTCCTTTGGATTTGTCAGGAATCGAAGATTTATGAGGATTCGAGTAAGATTCTCGTTTGTTCCCGGGACGCGGAATCTGTGCATCGAGGGCACAGCACAGCCCGTTGTCCGCGTGCCCTCACACGGGACCGCGGGCAAGGGCTGTCGGGCAGGGGGACACGACGGGGCGACAGGGAGGGGTCACCCCAGCACGTGTTACCCTGGGGAAACGGCGGGGCCAGCCTGGGACAGGAGGGAGTAGCCCCAGAGTGTCTCATTCCCGACGGTGGCTGGGCCAGGGCGGTGGCTGTCATGGGGCCATAATTCCTCCTCCGCAGAGGTGGGGGAGACGCCAGCTGTGTGTGTGTGTGTGTGTGTGTGTGTGTGTGTGTGTGCACCTGTGTGCGTGCACACGCGCCGAGCGCCGCGTCATAATTGCATCACGTGGTCCACTTTATTTCCTGTTTTCTACTCGTGGCAGCGGACATTTCCCCGAGTTAGTCAATACTCTGTTTGAAAAATATTTTCTTAATGGCTGCAAAAATCCTCAATGGATCGGTGGTAGCATAAAACCCTTAATAGTTTCCCCGACGTTTAGACATCTGGGAGGATGCTATTTCTTTGCTATTATTAATAATGCTGGTAAGATGGGCCACGCCGGGTCCAGCCGGGAGCTCCCTCGCCCCGAGCCTCCTCCCCGGCGCCCCCGGGCCCCACGGCCTCCGGAAGCCTCGCCGCCCCGGCCCCTTCCGGCGCCTCCTCGTCACGCGTCTACCCTGCACGGGTAAGCCGGGCCGGGGGCGGGCGAGGCAACGCTGGCTGACCCCCGGTGTGGGGGTCACAGTGTCCAGACCACTGGTGTCGAGCGGTGCCTGGCACACAGTGAGTTTTACCTCGAGTCTGACGATCACCGTGATTTTCTTTTAAACGGTGTCGTTGAGACACAGCTCGTAGCTCACGTACCAGAGGCTGCGCCCATTTAAACGGCACCGTTTGGGGCTCCCCCCTGGCTCAGTCAGAGGGGTACGCGGCTCTGGATCTCGGGGTCGTGAGTTCAAGCCCCACGTTGGGCGTAGAGATGACTTAACAGTAACAAAAATAAACTGTACGACTCGACGGGTTTTGTTAGATCGCGTTGTTTTTAAAGTTGTGGTGAGACATATGTAACGTATAAAAGTTGCCATTTTAACCCCTTAAAACATTTTTTTAAGACATTTATTGATTTCTGAGAGAGAGCGAGCCGAGAAGGGGCAGAGAGAGGGAGACACAGAATCCGAAGCAGGCTCCAGGCTCCGAGCTGTCGGCACGGAGCCTGATGGGGGCTCGAACCCATGAACCGTGAGGTGAGATCATGACCCGAGCCGAAGTCTGGTGCTCAACCCACTGAGCCCCCCAGGCGCCCCCATTTTAACCACTTTTAGGCGCACCACTCGGTGGCACCAAGGACACTCACGCTGTTGTGCAACCCTCACCAGCGTCTGTCTCCAGAACTTTCTCTCACCTTCCCAAACTGAACTCTGTCCTGGTTAAATGCTGACTTCCCCTCCCCCCCCCCCCCCACACACGTAACCTGCGTCCTACTTTCTGTTTCTGTGAATTGGACTATTTCCAGAAGGTCTTACAAATTTGTGTCTCGTGTTTATTTCTTTTGAGAGAGAGCGAGAGCAGGGAGGGAGGGAGAGAATCCCAAGCAGGCTCTGTATCATCAGCAGAGCACCGGACACGGGGCTTGAACCCACAGACCGCGAGATCATGACCTGAGCTGAAATCGAGAGTCTGACGCTCAACCCGCTGAGCCCCCAGGCGCCTCTCAGTAGGTCTCATAAACAGACTCAGACGCTCCGAGTTTCTCTTCTCTCTCTTACCCACCTTGTGTCGCGGGCCGAGCAACGCAGCCCTTGTGTTTTCATGGGGCCGTGAGCCCGGTCACCGTGGCCGTAGGTGCACCTGCTGTTTTCTGTTCCTCCGTCTGCTCTGTTCCCTTCCCTGTGCTGCCCTTTACTTAATCAGGTACTTTTACTGTCTCGCTGCGTCTCCTTCTTTTTCTGATCAGCGATGACACTTTATCTTTGTGTCTTTACTGGTTGTTTTAGGGATTATACGCCCTTCCCCGCCACGGTCGACCTTCAAGTGACGTCTGACCGCTTCCGTCCACCCACGACCGCCCCCGCGGTGGACTTCCGTGCCCGCCCCCGCCTGCGCGCTGCGGTCTCATGCCTCCGCGCGCCGTGCCCCCCCCCCCCCGCCCCGCATTACGATACTTTTTAGGCCTAAAACCATCAATTGTTTAACAATTTTTTTTTTTTACTAGAAAGAAAGCATTTTCTATTTACCCATGTGGTTTCTGTTCCCCGTGCTTTTCATTTCTTTGTGTAGATCAATCTTTCCATGGGGAATAATTCTCTTTTTGTCTGAAGGATTTCCTGTAACATTTCTTGCGGTCTGGTTTTGCTGGCAAAGAACTCTGTCAGCTTTCTTACGCCTGGAAAGCCTTTATATCCCTTCGTCTTTGAGAGACCTCCCCCATTCGTAGAATTCAACGGTGGGGAACATTTTCTTTCAGAGCCTGCGAGACACCTGCGATGCTTCCGTGAGGGGCGGGCTGGCCTTCGTTTCTCCGACCGTTATGTGCCCGTCCCCGCTGGCTGCTCTCGCGGTGCCCCCTTTATGGCTGGCTTTGAGAAACACGATGAGCTTCAGTGTCGTTTGTCTTTACATTTCTTGTGTTTGGGGTCTGTAGTGCTCCTTGGACCCGTGGGCTTATAGGACCCGTCCATCTTGGGCAGGTTTGGGCTGTTACTTTTCATGTACTTTCCCTTCTCTGACCTCTCCCTCAAGGGCTCTGGAGACAGGTGCACTCGGCCAGCTTTCCTGGCCCTCTCCTCTCTGTGCTTCCTCCGCCCCGTCTCTGAGATCACGCGCCCTCTTTCTTTCTCTGTGTCCTCCACGCCCCCCCTTACACACTCAGCCTCCCCTCCGCCTCCTGGAGTCACTGTTGCAAGAGCCTTCTCTGCTCACTCTCTCCCGCCTCAGTTCTGAGTCATTTTATTGATCTGCTCCTCGCCATGGGACCCATTGTCCTGATTCTTTGCCAACCTGGTAATTTTTGCTTGGGTGCTAGACATTGTAGATTTCACCACATCCTCTTGTGAGGATATTTTGTATCCAAGTTCTCCTGAGCTTTGTTTGGCGATGTTGTTAAAGGAACCCTTTGCTCCTCTGGATGCTGGCCCTTGGGCTCAGTCGGCCTGTTAGACCAGAGCACTGTTGGGGCTGATTTTGCCCCCCGTGTTGAGGTGAGACCCTTCTGAGCGTTGCACCTGATGTCCCTTCGCTCTGGTTGGTGGAAACCTACGCTACCCCAGCCCTGTGTGAGTTCCAAGGATTACGCCGCCTCTCCTGTGTTTCTTCTCCAGACCTGGGCGCTTTCCGCACACGCACAAGCCCGGCAGGTCAGCCAGAGACCCCGGGGTCTGTCCACGCAGCCTTCTCCCTTTGGGTGCCCCCGTGACGCCGGCCTGGAAGCCAGCTGAGGGACTGGGGGGCGCACCTCGCTTGCTTCCTGTCTCCCTGGATCGCTGTCCTGAGCGGCCTGTCGTCCCACGTTTTGTTCCACGTACACATTTAATATACTACCCCTGTTGTTTTCTCTTAGCACGAGGGCAAATTCAGTTCCTATTGTTCTGTCATGGGTAGACGCTGAAGCCCTCTGAGGACTTAATAAATATTTCTAGGCGAATAAATGAATAAGTGAATGAGTGAGGCTCTAAGCATGCCTCTGATCAAAGGATTTTTCCCCTACTCGGGTTACTCATTGCCTGGGCTCCACAAGGGTGAGTGGGGTGGCCCGCCCACCTCTCGGTCACAGTACCCGGCTCACAGAAGGCAGATGGGGTTGCCCAGCTGTGAACTGACCCCAGACGTGCAAGCGGGATGCCGACAGGTGTCAACACTTGTGGGGCCCTCGAGCCGTGACAGCGGGCTGCTTCCAGTCCTCACGGGACCGTCCCCACGTTCAGCCCAAATCCTGAGTTGAAGCCCAGGAAGGGGCTGGTTTCCACGCTGAAGCCCAGGAAGGGGGCCTGGGGGTCTCCCTGTCACACTCTCATCTGTCCAGTGGGGACAACTAGGGTGCCCAGAGGGGCCCCTCCACCAGGGGGACCACCGGCCCGTAGAATGGGGTGTGCAGCCCCCGAGCACTGACCGCATGCACGGGGTCCCAGCCCATGGCCTGCTGGGAGGGTCCGGAAGTCTGGGCTGGTGCAGCTCCCTTGAGGGACCCGGGAACAGACTGACTGCAGGGAGTGTGGAGATAGTTTATTTCGTCCTGACATAAAAATTACGGCCTAGGGGCGCCTGGGGGGCCAACTTTGGCTCAGGTCACGATCTCACGGTTCGTGAGTTTGGGCCCCACATTGGGCTCTCTGCTGTCACTACAGAGCCTGCTTTGAATCCTCTGTCTCCCTCCTCTCTGCCCCTCCCCCACTTCCACTGTCTCTCTCAAAAATAAATAAACCTAGAAAAAATAATGATAGCAGTCTGAGTGCTGTATTATAAAGGAAGTATAAAGCAAAGCTGGTGTTTCTGGGGTTTGCAGATTTGGGGAAGTGGGGGAGAGAAGAGGTCTGGTCTCCTGGGGAAGCATCTCTGGCCTGCTGTCCAGTGATGGACCTCTAGATGGGCCTCGTCGGACTTTGTCCCTGCAGGAGGTGTCTGGAGGTCGTGCATTAAGGTGACACGTAGGTTACAGCCCCGTGCTGGGGGCGGAGGTGATGGGGGAGCAGAGGTCAGGGTGCCCACTGCTGGGAGGCCAGACAGAGGAGGGGGGTGCTGAGCATGGGAGGAAGGTTGATCTCCTCCCACACACTTCCTGGGGCCCTGCCACGACCTCAGGGCTATGGCTCCTCGTGAGAGACCCCAGTGTCCTCACAGGCACTGTGAGAGAGAGCCAGCAGGGCCACGGGAGCCAGCGAGGAGAGAGACGAGGGTCCTGAGTCCAGAGGGCCGGTTTCCACCCGCCAGCCCAGGCCCCCAGCCCCTGTGGGCGCGGGGGCCGATCCGGATGATGGATCACAGAGGCCGCCCTGATACAGCAGATGCGGGCTGCACTTGGCCTCAATCGCTCCCTGGGGGCCCCGATCGATGGCCGCCCGTGATGAATGACTCAGGATTGATTTTCACTTAATTGACAATTTGGTGAACCTGTTTGCAGAATCCCAGGTTGGGCCCGAGAGGGAGCCTCGAGGTAAAAATACGGTGGGGTCGTGGCTTCCCCGGGCCGGGGTGGCCGCCAGGGGGCAGCAGAGGCCGGCCAGCTGCAGGGTGGGGTGGCGACACCAGGGCTCACCCTCCCCCGCTGGGGAATGTGTGGCCCCTCGGCCAGGTGGGACGGGGTCTTTGATCTGGCTGGGGACCCAGGAAGAGGGACGGGGGTCTTTGCTCTGGCTGGGGACCCAGGAAGAGGCACTGGCAGCAGTGATCAGAAGGCGGGTTGAAATCCCCAGGGGGGTGGGGGTCGGGGGAATTTGATCCCAGCTCAGCCCATCAGCTGCGTCTCCAGGGTGCTGCCTCTGGGCTGCTCTGACCCTCAGGTTTTCTTCTGTGAAGTGGACTCCACTCCAGCGTGCCCATCCCCCCACAGTGCCCATTTGATCAACTCTGCCACCCCCCCTCCCACCCCTGCCACAGGCCTTGCAGCCGCCAGAGCCCAGAGCGGCCAGGTTGTTACCAGGACAACAGCAAACCGAGCCTCTGGCTCACCTCTGCCTCCAGCCCCTGAACTCAATGTAACAGGACCCCTAGGTAATCCCCCCGAGGGCCACCCAGACAAAAGCCAAATTAAGTCAACAGAATTGCAGAGGGGAGACCGGGAGGCTGGAATTCCCCCCCCCCCCCAGGAGCAAACAAACAATGTCCCCTTCTCAGATGTAGGTGCACAGGGTCTGATTTCCGTCCTGCGCAATTTAATGCCACCCCAGGAGCCTGGGGACGGCCCTCCCCTCCCCCAGAGCCCCAGGCTCAGGCTTGGCACCCAAGGTCCTTGGCAGAGTTGCCCTGCGGCCGACACCAGACTTCCTGCCCCCGCCCAACCCCCACACCTGCTCCCCAGGTGCTGGGTGGGCAGGGATGGGGCAAGGTGCCTGTGGGGACCGGGGCGCTAAGGGGTGAGCTCCGGGCTGCGAGGGTCCCCGGCTTCCCTGCGCCGTATTCATCGGGCCTCCGGAAACTGCTCCCTGGAGGCTGTCTCCACCCACGGCCTCAGAGGCTGCTCTGGGGGGGCTGGTGGGGGCCTCTGGGGAGGTGCTGGCCATCCTTGGGGCTCCCGCTCTGCTGGAAAACTTCAGCTTGTGTGTGTGGGAGTTGGGGCAGCTGGGGGACCGGCCGGGGGAGACGGCGTGGGCAGCAAGCCCTTAGCATCAGCTGGAAGTGACCTTGGACCTGGCTCCCCGGCCCCAGCCCCCCAAGCGGCCATAAGTTTGAGTGAGCAGTGTCGTTTCTGGGAGGCTCAGTTTACTCATCTGTAAATGGGGGTGTAAACGGTTACAGGCATCCGCAAAGATGCCCAGGGTCTCAGGCTTCCCTGAGAGTCCCGCCCCGCGCCTGGCAGCCGTGCCCCAGCTGTCGAGAAGCCCCCACGTGCCCTGTGCAGGCATGAGCGTGTGCGGCATGGGGTAGGGACCCCCCATGGCAAGTCCGAAGAGGTTGTGGGTGAGCGGCAGGGCCTGAGCAAGCCTTTGGTCCTCTGTCCAAACCCAGCAGGTGAGAGCAGGGTGGGCGGGCCGAGCAGGGTCCCTGGATGTCAGGCCCACGGGCGTCAGCAGACAGAGGCTGCCTGAGGCCCCCGTAGTGATCCACAGAGGTGGCCGGCTCCCCCCACGGGGCTAATCATTGTGGACACAAAACCATCCATTCCCTGCTCTGATGCCTTGAGAGTGCAGAAATTTCTAGAAGCTCGCCTGAATCAATGGCTCCCCTCCAGCTGGCCCCAGGGGCATTCTGCAGACGCGTGGAGACACCTCTTTGAGACTTAAATGCCTCACACGGGAGACCAGATCTGTCGGCTTGGCTCAAGGCCTTCGAATCCTGGGCCCACTGGGCTGTTAGGGGCGTTGATCTCAGTCCAGAGTCCACGCAAGTGGTCAGGGAGCCTCTTAGAGGCTGCCGATTCTCCAAGCGAGGACGGTCAGGGTCCCTTACAGATGGGCACGCGGAGGCATTGGGCAGGCCAGGGCCCATGGTCACCCCGCGAGGGGCAGCCCCAGGGTCTCTGCAGATGTAATCGGTTAAGGATCTCAGAGTCAAGACCCTCCTGGGTTCGGGCGGGCCCTGGCGTCCTTATAGGAAGGCGAGAGGGGCGGGCGCAGAGGAGAAGCCCGTGAAGAAGGAGGCAGAGACTGGGGTGATGTGGCCCCAAGCCAAGGGCCACCTGGGGCCACCAGGAGCTGGGAGAGGCAGGAAGGACCCTCTTCTACAGCCGCTGGGAGGAGGGCGGCCCGTGGACGTCTTGATTTCAGACTATGGCTCCAGAATCGGGAGAGACTAAGTTCCCGTTGTCTGAAGCCCCCTGGGGTGTGGTTGTGGTTATGGGGGCCCCAGGCGTGCGTGCCCCTTGTCACCCCTGCAATCCGGCTCTGCGCTTGGCCCAGGCCAGCGCACCAGAGGAGGAAGTCTCCCTGGCCCCCTCGGCGTCCCCGGCGGGTCTGAGAGGTGAACTGAGCAAGACAGACGAACGGAACAAAGGCACACACACGTGTTAGCGCACGTTTTCTGTGACAAGGGACAGCTGACTCGCGTGTTGGACGGAGAGCGGACGGTCACGGAGGGGCAGGACCGGTCAGCGAGCTGAGCGGGGGACACTGGGCAGGGCCTGCCCGTCCTGGTGCTTCCTGGCGTCCCCTTGCCTCTGGAGCCAGGGGGCTCCCGTCCCCAGGTGCGAGGAGAGAGCCTCTTCAGGGAGAGACTGCCAGCTTCTTCGTGTGCCCAGGAGTGGTATTTGGGAGCCGCGCACCCTGAACCCCGCCACCACCCCCCTCTCCACGTCTCACCCCCTCCGATGGCCCCAGGCTCTCCCGCTCCGGCCCTACGGGACGGTCTGCGCACTGGGACCCACCCCAGCGACTCCAGGTGGTGTGAGCCACACGCAAGGTGGCCGCTGGACACAGCAGGTGCAAAGGCCCTGAGGCCAGGGAGTCAGAAAGCAGCCAAGGTGCTGGGGGGTGCGGCGGCGCTGGGCGAGCGGGGCTGTGAGGGACCGGGCATTGGGCAGGGCCGACTCTTGTTGCCAAGAGCGGGTGGCGAACGGGAAGGAGGCCCGCCCTACCCTCAGGAGCCCCAGTCTTTTCCCACCTAGTGGCTGCAGGGGCGCTGGGGCTGTCCAGAAGGTGGGCTCCTGGCTGAGGGAGGGCAGACCCAATTCCCCGGGGCAGTGAGGTGGCAGGTGTGGACGGAGGCTTTGGGAAGCGGGGTAGGGGCCTGTCCAGGGTGACCTTTCTGAGCACACCCCTGGACAGCCAGGAGCCTCTGTCAGAAAGCCCCTGGGGCTAGCCTGGGCAGCTGTGAGCCAGCCTTGCGTCCGTCTCAGCCTCACCCACAGTCTGTCCAGCGAGGCCACCAGACCAGAAGCCCAGTGGCTGGATCAGCCCCTCCCTCGCTGGGCAGGAACCCTGAACCGTCCAGGACTTTGGACCCAAGGGGGCCCCTGACCCCTGCCAGGGGCCGCTTCCTGCCTCCCTTTCCTCCCTGAACTCAGCAGGGGCAGGGACAAAGGCACACCTGTATTTAGACCGGGGTGTTATTGGCGCTCAAATGGGCCTCCCCTCAGCAGCCAGGACCCCGACCCTGGATGGCCCCCCCACCCCACCCTGATGAGGAGGAACCCTCCCCCCCCCCCCATGCAATCAGCCAAAAAGGCCTGAGTGCTTCATCAGCATAATGGAGCCCCAGGAAGCCAGGGGTTAGGGCTTTTGTCTGGGGTGCCTGCACCTAAGCCCCTACCGGGCAGGAATGTGCCCCCCTCCCCGCCCAGACACCACCCTGAAACCGGAGCTCTGGGGCCGCTGTGTGGACTTGGGCTCCGTCTGCCAGGCTCCGTGGGATCTTGTTTCTGTGGCAGAGCCATTTCTCCAGCACTTTCTCCGGGATCAACTCTTCACCGAGGCCGTAGATCTTTCTGTTCCAAAATGCAGACCTCACTCCCTTTGGTTTCTGAGACACATCTGCGTGATACTCGCCGAGCGGGGCAGAAGTCCTGGATGATTCTGTGAACCGCTTTCGGACCCTCCTGGGGTCAGAGGCCTGTCTGCGCCCTCTTGTTCCAAGAGTGTGCCCGCCGCCTTCCAGCCAGGCTCGGGCTGTCCTTGGCACAGACCTCCGACCCAGAGGGGCTGGCAGGATGGTTGCTCTCCTCGCTGGTTCTAGAAGCCGCCATGCAGGAGTCTGGCTGTCCCCGTCTGGCCCTCTCCGTGGAGAAGTTGGGGCCGTTGTAGGTCCCGGCCTGACAGCCGGTGGCTTGGCAGGTGCAGCACCACACCAGCTCTCCGGGGCCGTGTCCCAGAGAAGACCCAGAATGCCGGGGAGGCCGGGAGGCGTGGCGGGAGAAGCCGCCCGGGGAGCCCAGCGGTCAGACTCTGCCTCTGCCCCCCACACCCCGGTGGCAAAGATCCCTGACAGTCAATTCTGGAACCATGCAGGGCTGCCCCCCCCCCCCCGCCCGCCCCGTTGCAGGGCCCGGGCAGCGCTCGCAGGCCTCCCTGGACGGGCCCCGTCCCTGGCGACCCTGCCATCTGAGAAAACCGAGAACGGCTTTGTTCTTCTTACTTTGGACATCGGCAGACATTTTAGACCAAGAGCCCAAACGTCCACTGGCGGCTGGGGGTCCGCGGGTCTGGCTGCTCGCCGGCTGTGCCAGCGAGCCGCGACCCTGCTGCCCGGCTGCCCGCCCCCCGCCCCCCCCACGCGACACCTGCTCCCCGCTGTGGGCAGGCAGCTGGTGGGGGGCAGCGGGGAGCCCCGCCCGGGCCCCTCACCACTCACCCTGGACGAGCACAGTGACCGGGAGCAGAGCCGGGAGCTCCAACCTTTTCATCAAGAAAGATTTAATTTATCGGGAGTGCGGAGTCACAAATCATAGGCCCGGAGATTTATGGCCTCCAGGAGCGGAATTGACCACAGAGAGAAGGCAGCGGTTCCCAAGCTCCGCACACACCTTTAATAAAGTCGGAAATGTAAAATACGCCCGTCCCACACCGGGCGCCACGGGCAGCGTGCTGTGAGCACACGGAGGGGAGGGAGCGGTCACCTCCTTCTGGACGAAGCGCAGCGGGGTCCTCCCGGGCCCTGCCGCGCTTCTGTGAACTAAGTGACAGCCTGTGCGGCTGGCAGGGAAGGTGGCGATTCTGGATGGGAGCTGGGGGAGCTGGGCGAGGTTCCCGCCCTTGAAAGACGGCTCCCCAGCTCTCAGCAGGGAGCCCCACACCTGCAGGGGCCTCCTCGGGGAAGATGACTCCACTTAGGAAAAGGCCGGTCCCTGCCCTGTCCGGCCGTCCGGAAATGCCAGCTCCAGAGGCCGGGCCTCGCGGGGAGACTGCACGTGGGCTCCGGGGCCAGCCACAGCCTCCCAGGCCTGTTTCCTGGTAGGGGGCCTGCAGGATCAGACCGGGGTCCCAACAAGAGCCTCCTTAGGATCAGAGATTGGAGCCTAGGACGGGGGGCTCCCAGACCATCAGATGAGGAAACGCTCCGGGTGCAGTTGGGGAAACTGAGGCCCAGAGGGGAAGGACGCACAGACCCTTGGGGGGGACTTGCCGGCGGGGATGGGCCAAGTATCCCGTGGACAAGCCCTCCTGGTCGTCTCCTCTGCCACTGGAGGGCCGGCTGCTTCTCGCCTTCGTATCAGCCGGATGGTGACGCCCTCCTTGGCCTTTGCCCATTTCTACCAGACGGCGGTGTCCCCGGAGCCCCAGACGCCCGGCAGAGTGTATCTAAGTAACAATGTTTAGGGTACCCCTTTGACCTCCACCCAGCCCAGGACACAGGTGACTCTGAGCCCCTCTAAGGGCGGGAAGCTTGGGGCCAAGAGTTTTCTTCAGCAGAGAAATCAGAGACCCTAACCCTTTAAAGCAGGAGGTGAAGGAGAGGCTGTTGAGAGCAGGTGGGTGCGCACCTGCAGCGGCCGACGCGGGTGTAGACCTTCGCCCGCGGACTCCGGGGAGTGGACGCACGTGTGCCTGGCTTCGCCTCGCGGGGGTGTGGACACCCGCCGGGAGGCTCACCTTCTTGGGGTGTTCCTTCCTCTGCCAAGCCCAGGGCCGGGCAGGGGAGACGGGCTGGCGCCCCCCGCCCCCGCTCGCGGCTGGCCCCTGGCCCGGACCGATCCTGCCATGCCGGCTGCCCCCCAGCCCCACCCCCAAGATACCCAGCTGCTCAGGCCCCAGAGGAGCCACAGCCTGGCACCCTGGGCCCCAGGGCCGCCCTCCCTGGGCCTCCCTGCCCCCTTCAGCTCTGGGACCACCCGCCTGTCCAACCCCTGCCCCCTACCCCCGCTCTCTCCTGAATGTCTTTCTCTAAGCAGTTTTAAATTATAAGCCTAAATGAGGTCTATAAATTTGACTTCATAAAATTCCACGCACATCATTTTCCAGCAGAAAAGGCTCTCTAAGAAATATTTTCCCTGAGACCCCCTGTGTCCCCTCCCTTCGCAATATAACATTTATTCTAATATTAAAATGGCAGGCGTTCTATAAATCGTGAGTCATTAGCACTCTCCATTGATTTTTCCCGCAGCCTCTAGCCCAGGGTAGAAGCCGTGTGCGAATATCAGTCTATCCGATTGAGATTCATACCCTATTTGGGGGTCAAAGAGCGAGGCCCTGTGAGCTTGAACTTCTATCAGCCTAAAGCTGATCAATACTTGGAGATATATTGGGGCTGGCCGCTCACACAGATTAAGTGGCCATAAATACGAGGGGAGGGGGCCGCAGGCGGAGGGCGAGGCAGGACACCGGGGTGGTGCTGCCTGTGCAACAAGGGTCTGGGGCTCGACCGGGGGTGCCGGACCCGGGTGGGAAGAAATGTGGGGTGCGGGACCAAGATTCGGGGCAAAGAGGCGACCTGGCTCGCCTTGCCCCCTCCGGAGGTAGGGGGGCCCGGGGCATGGCCGCCAGGGCCGGCGGGAGCCAGCCGCGGACCCCTGGTCCTAGCCCAGCGACGCAGTCTGCAGAACCGAGGGGCCCAGTGACCTCCCCTGCAGTCGGGAAGGACGCGCGGGGTAGGGGGACCCCGTTCCTTGCAGTGGTAACAAAGGGTTTAAATTCTCTCTTCAGGTCTTTGTCTTAGTTTGGGGGGCTTCCGGGCCCGTGCTGCGGTCTGCCGGGCTGGTTCCTTCAGGAACTCTGACCACGTGCCCTTCCTCCCAGGGCCACTCCCTGCTGGGGACCTCCTCCCCACTCCCCCCTGCCCTTCCCGCCATCCACAGCCCCGGGGCCCGGCACTCCCAAGGAGGTCAGCCAGCAGGGGCCTCTCCCCATCCTGCCTGGGATTCCAGGTCATTCTGTCTGGACCCTTGGCACCTTCGAGGCAGGCCCAGGGTCTCCCCTCCTGCCTGTAACCCTGGGAGGCCCCTCAGCTGGGCAACATCGTGCAGGCCACATTTTCTAAGCACCGGCTTTGTCCCGGGTCTGGGAAAACCAGTCTGAAGAAGCCAGCCCCTGACTTCAGCCATGACAGAGGGGCAAGGACCCCGAGGAAGCGCCTGTGGCCTGTCCTGAATTTTCGGAAGGGTTCGTGGGGCTGTGCTCACTGCCTGAGCCCGGGAAGTGTCACGCTGACCCCACCTCTCCCTGGATGTGGCCCCCACATCCCCGGCGCTGGGCCATTGCTAAGGCACGCCCTTGCTGTGCCCTTGCAGTGGGGTCACCCCCGGGAAGGTCCCACGCCTGCCTCCCCAGCCCGCCTCCTCATGCATCACCCGCCTGCCCCCGGCCCGAGGCCGCTCGATGCCTGCGATCGGTTACGTTATTAGGGAGATAAATAATTTGAACTCCGGCCTTTTACCTTTTCCCCCGGCAGGCGGGCAGCCCCCACCCCCTGCCCGGGCTGCCTGTCGCTGGAGGAGTAATTTCATTAGGAGCTTCCTGGCAGCTGGCAGAGGCCACGCCGCGAGGCCGGGGAGCAGCATTTCTTTATGGAGATGAGAGACAGGAATATGAAAATTTAAGCCAGAGCGGATGTAATTTAACTTTGCATTATTTATCGGGGACACAAATCCTTTCTAATATTGGCGGATTGGGGAGGGCCAGGCAGGGTCGCGGGGCCTTCTTCGGGGGGCAGTCAGCCGACGGGCTGGTTCCCCACCCCCTCAGCCTACGGGAAGGGGCCAGGGCACCACTGGGTGGCAGGTTGGAGTTGATGCCCACAGGCTGCATGGGACAGCCAGGGAGGGACAGCCTGGGAGGGATAGTCTGGGGCAGGGGGAGGGACAGCCTGGGGAGGGACAGCCAGGGAGGGACAGTCTGGGAGGGACAGCCTGGGGCAGGGGGAGGGACAGCCTGGGGAGGGACAGCCGGGGAGGGACAGTCAGGGAGGGACAGCCTGGGGCAGGGGGAGGGACAGCCAGGGAGGGACAGCCTGGGACAGGGACAGGACCAACCCAGCTAGTATGGAAGGAAGCACCAGGCCCCCAGGGGACCCCAGCAGGTACCCTGGGCCCCTCCCTGTGGCCTACTCACCCTGTGGCCTGCAGGCAGCGGGGACTGGAGGGACCCACACCACAGGGGTGGTGTCAGCACCGAGCGGTGCGGCTGACCAGGGGGCCCCCTGGCAAAGTACCACACACAGGGTAGATGAAAACGCCTGCATTCTTTCCCACCTGTGGAGGTCACAAGTCCCAAATCACGATGTGGGCGGGCTGGTTCCTCCCTCGGGCGGCTCCGAGGCCTGGGTTCCAGGCCTCCCCTGGCGGCCCTTGGCTTGTCCCCGAACCTCCTGTCTCTGCCTCTGTCCTCCTGAAGCCACATTCCCGTGTGTGTCCGTGTCTCAATTTCTCTCTCCCTCAGGACACCAGTCACTGGATTAGGACCCATCCCGACCCAGTGTGACCTCATCTCAACTCAATGACATGGCCCTTTCACGTAAGTGCTTGCACATGGGTCCCCGGGGGCTGGGACGAAGTTGCATTCGCGGCCAGGAAAGCGGGTGGCCAAGGACAGTGTGCTTCCAAACATTCCTTGTTTTAAGCATTTAAAAAAGGTGACTCGAGGGGCACCCGGGTGGCTCAGTCGGTGGAGCGTCCGACTTCGGCTCAGGTCATGATCTCCCGGTTCGCGGGTCCGAGCCCCGCGTCGGGCTCGGTGCTGACGGCTCGGAGCCCGGAGCCCGCTTCCGATTCTGTGTCTGCCTCTCTCTCTGCCCCTCCCCTGCTCACACTGTCTCTCTCTCTCAAAAATAAATAAATGTAAAAAAAACAACAAACCAGATTATTCGGTGTAATTATTTTGGTGTTTCAAAAATCTGATTAACTTGAAAGTCTGCTAAGTTCTAAAGTTTAGTTTACTAATACGATTCAATTATGAAGCTTAGCAAACTCTCAGAACAATGTTAGGGAACTTCTACCCCTCGATTCAGTTTTCTTAAACATTTAACCCAACCCACAGCCTCCAGCCTTGCGAGCTGCGTCACCTCAGCTGCCGGACGCAAAGGGAGGAGTCTCACAAGTCACGATGTGTCTAAACACGCACCAAGCGTAAAAACGCGGAGACCCGTCTTCTTGTTTTCCAGTGTGGCCCCCGAAGTTAATAAGAGATTAACCTAAAAGTTGAAATCAGTTAATTAAACATTTTACTTGGAATCACAGACTGCTGGGCTGGAGTTATTTTGGCCAAGACAAAAACAGGAAGCCGTGTATGCCGTCCCTTATTCCCACACGGTTCTATACTCTGAGTTAGCAGGAAATAACATGGGTGGGGGCTGAAGGTAGCAGCCCCCCCACCCCTGCCCAGCTCTCCACCCCCCACCACCGCCCCCCTCCACCCGGGGCCCGGAGCTCCTCTCATCCCCTGAAGTCAGGAGACAGCTCCGTTGAGAAATTCCTCAGAGGATTTGCTAAAGGACGGTGACAGGAGGCGGGCCAGCCAGGCCCCTTGGGGGAGGCGGGCCGCGGCCCCTCCTGGACCCTCGTGGAGTGCCTGCCCACCAGCCTGTGGCCCACGCACAAAGGGCCAGATGGACGAGAGGACGGCCAGATGTAGGGGTGGGGGATGAGAGCCACCGGGCTGGGTGCGAGCCTGGACAGGCCTCTTCCCGGGGCACACCCCATGGCGTTGGCCCCCAGCCCCATCGGATGCCCTCCAGCTCGCGGGGCCGATGGGGCAGAGATGGGCCGGGGGAAGGGGAGGGGTCCCCAGGGAGGGGCCCAGGGCAGCAGGACCCAGTGGCCTCTCAGGGACAGAGGCAGCCCCCACCAGCCGCCTGCCCGCCTTTCAGGGACCTGGTGGGGACCCACGCCGTCCTCCCTCTGGGCAGTGGCCCCACCACCAGCCCCGGGTTCTGACGCCTGACGTCACCGTCACCGGAAGGACTGGGAGAGAAGCCACCCCCCTGAGTTACGACCCAACCGGCAGCAGCCGAGTCAACCTACCCACCATCGGATTTCCTGCCTGCTGGTCGGTCTCTGCCCTGCCAGCCATACATCCAAACCCAACCCCCACGGGGCTTCATTTTAACTAATAGGACACTTAGTTTAATGAGGAGAGTTTGCATAAGAGGAACCTGCTAATTAAATTTTAAACCTTGTCATTCTGAAGATTAGCCAGAGCTCCGATGGAAACATTTGTCAGGGAGAGAGGAGCCGCTGCCCCCTCCCCAAGGAAAGGCTTGTTGGGGGTCTTGGCTGTAAACTACAGAAGGGTTTCTGGCTGAGGGAGCTGAGAAGGAATCTTCTGGAAGACCAGGAGATTCGCAGCACCAGGCCCTCTAAGGCGGCCCCCAGGATGGGCCTGGCTATGGGGGGCGGGGGGGCTGGCATTCTCCCAGGGAAACAGTCTGGGGGCTCCCGCCAAACCCCGCCCCAGGGTGCCAGGGCCCTGGGGCGGGGCGGCTGTGGACACAGCGGCCTCAGGTTCCAGGAAGAGTGAGTACCACATGAGATACCAGCACACGGTGGGGCTCGAGGGGCGCTGTCCTTTCCGCCATCCCTCTCTAGGCCTTGCCAGCTGTCGTGGGGGGGGGGGGGACAGGAGGCCCCCACGGCTTAGAGCTGGTGGCGGCTGACCACCCGCCTCCTGTCCTCCAGGGAGGCCGAGGGGAGCCTCTCCAGAGTGCAGACTCCGCCCGCCCCGTCTGCAGCCGGCATTCTGCCAGCAGAGAAAAAAGTGGGGGAGGGGGGCACGTGAAAAGGGCGTGTTCGCCGGGTCACCCTGGAACATCACGGGTCTCGACCCCTGCCCTTCCTGGAGTTCAAACAAAGCTGGTGGTCGGGGCGGGCTGGCCCTCGGGACAATGGTCAGGGGTCTCCGGGAGAGCTTTAGGCTGGGGGACAGGACGGAGCCACTCTGTAGACGACCACCAGGCCGGCGGCCGGTGCGTCTGGGGGCTGGAGATGCCCTCTCTGCTCAGCCACCGGGTCAGACCTCCCTGGACACGGGCCCTTTCCCGGGGAGGGGGCACTGAGTCCCAGGCCAGCTGTGCTCATCGGGGGAGGGTCCCTCTGCCGCCAGGGCCGCCCCCCTGCACTGCCCACTGGGCCCAGGGCGGCGTGGACTCTGCACGTCCCACTACGGCGGGGCCTCCCCGCCACCCAGCAGTGGGACACCCCCCACGGGCACCGCTGGGTTTCCTTCTCTCCCCACCCCGCGGGTGACAGACCCACGTGGTCAAATCGGCCGTGCCGCGGCGTGTGGCCCGCGCCCTCCGCGCTTGGGGGCCGTTTCTGGCACCTCACAAGGCCGACGTCAGCAGCCACGTCCCACACCCCACGCCCACGCGGCCCCGCGTCTTCCTGTGTCCGTGGCTGTCCCTGTTCTGGGCATTTCCTATAACGTGGATCATACAACACGTGGCCTTCTGTGTCCGGCTTCTTTCAGCCGCAGGGTGTTTCAAGGTCCGTGGGCCCGTGGCGCGCGTGGGCGCGTCGCTGTCTTCCTGGCTGGTGCTACGCCACGGCTGCCACGACAAGCATGGGCCCCCTTTCCTGTCGATTTATCGCCTGATGGCCGTCGGGCTGTGTCCACACTTGGGCTGCTGTGCTGCCATGAACGTTCGTATTCGGGTGTCTGTTTGGGCTCCTGTTCTCAGCCCCTCGGGGGAGTGGAACCGCCAGGTGTCTGAGGAGACGGGGGGCTGCTGTCCCCATGGTCTGCGGCCCCAGGTCCCCGGCAGCAGCACGCCAGGCCCCGGTCCCTCCGTGTCCTTGCCAGGACTTGCTGCTGTCCGCTTTGCCCTGCTTTGTAGCCGTCCCGTGGGGCCCCGGTGGCTTCTCACACTGCGGTTCTGACTCGATTTCCCTCGAGGCCCCTGGTGCATGCCTCTTCCTGTGCTGTTGACTAGATCACCCCGTCACAGACGAGGAGCCACCTCTCGGCCCACAGCTGACAGGCCGTGGATGTGGGGGACAGGATGATGGTGGTCTCAGGTTTGGGACCCCTCAGGGACAGGGGACCCCTCAGGGACGGGGAGCCCTTAAGGATGGGGGACTCTTCAGGGACAAGAGGCCTTGGGGGACAGGGGACCCTCAGGGGCAGGGGACCCTTCAGAGAGAGGGGAGCCCTCTGCGACAGCGTCTCCTCTGGATTGGGGTCTTTCCAGACCAATCACCTTGAGTGCATGACCTCCCCCAGCAATCTCGCGCCCTGCCTCCGTCTCACTCACTGTTGGGGTCGACACGGGCTGGAGGGGGGCAGAGGGACATGAGACACTCCTGCGGTGGCCTGGGGCCCCCACGCCGGCACCTGGCTCAGAGGACACCTCGATCTGGGCGCTCCGATCGGAAGTGCGGAGGAGCCTGTGCACACAACCCCGCTTCCTTCACAGCCACCAAGACCTACAGGTTACGGAGGAAGGTCCCAGGGCAGCCCGCCCATCCCCCATCTCGGAGCAGCTCTGATGGGACACAGTCAGGGCAGCGGGCCAGGGGCTTTTTGACCCCCTGTGGCAACCCAACAAGGTTCCCCGACCCAGACCCCCCGTGGCTCAGAGCCCTGTCCTCCCAGAGCGGGGGTTGCGTGCTCACGGTCACAGAGCCCCGAGTCTTGGGGATGCCGCGGGTCTGGCCGGGCTGTTTCCTCTGCGTGGGATTTGCCCTCCACACCTGAGAAGGTGGTTTAGGCGCTCGCCGTCCCCACCTCTGCCCAGCCCTTCATCCGAGCCCGTAGCCTGTTCCCCTCGCAGTGACCGGGGAAGCCAGGGCGTGATGCTGTTGTGTGCGGGCTCCGAAAGGTTGAGCCAGTGCCCGAGGTCACACAGCTTGGGAGGAGCCTGGGCCAGTTCACCCCGACCCTGGGCTCTGGTGCCTGGCTCTGCAAGACCCCTAAGGACAGACATGAGGGGCTCGGCAGGGAGCCGGGGGCACCCCCCCCCCCCCCCCGCCTTCTCCAGGACCTGGCTCAGCCCCAGCTCCCCACGCAGGTGTCAGCGGGTGGCCCTCCACAGCGGCTCCCCTGGACGGTTTCTCAGGAGCGCATGGAACCAAGGGTTTGAGGGCTGTGCGTGCCCCTGGGGGCCTGTGGCCACCCCTCCAGGGGCGAGCCCCACGGCCACACCCACGGGCTCACACACGCCCATCGCACACCCGCGTCCCTGACTCTGGGGCCTGCGGAACCCGAAGTTTTCCCTCAGGTTTGGCCTCGGGCCCCACACACGCTCTGCCCGCGTGACAGCGGCTTCTCAGCGCCCCGTCTATTTTTGAATGCCAAGAGGGGGCTCCGCCGGTCAGGAGGGAATATCTTTATGGTAAAAAATGAGCCATGTTGCTTCAGCTCCAAGAGGGGTGGGTTCTGCCACGTCGCCCAGGCAGACTGATGAAAATCCTGCTTCATGAAGCCGTGGCTCCCCCATTAATTAGGGGGAGGGGGCCCTCCGCACGGCCGCACACCTCGCCCACGGCCAAAAGCTTGTCAACATTTTCCACGAAGAATGAAAATGTGAATACCTTTCAGATTATTCAATGTCACCAAGGTATGGAGAAAGGTCGCAGTGCTGGGTGTCATTTATCTCGTTGCGGATTTAAAGAGCTTTTTTCTATTAAATTTCTTAAAATTAATGTTTTATGTTGCTCAGAGTAATTTGAACAATTATGGGCTTAAAGAATTGATCATTACAGCCCCTGGGATTTAGCGTTCCAGACTGATTCCTTTGAAAACCCACTGATTTATAGCCTTGCTACTCAAGCAGGCAAGTCCCCAGGGTGTGGACCCCAACCCCCTCCTGTCCACATCTGGGGGGCCGGTCCCCCAACAAGCCGGCCAGTCCTGCGGGGGGTGGGGTGGCGAGGAGGGAGGTGAAGCAGGGAGGGGAGGGGGTCTCAGGGAGGGAGATGTCCCTGCTTTGGGAATCATCCTTTGAGGTTCCCCCCCCCCCCCGTGCAAATTTTATACTTAAGAGAAGACCCTTTATGTGTCGGCTGATGTTATCATTTACACTATTCAGGTATTCACGCTTGATAATGTAATACATCGCTGGGTTCAGAAGTTAACAGGGGCGCCTGGGTGGTTCAGTCGGTTGAGCCTCGGACTCTGATCTCAGCTCAGGTCTTGACCTCGGGGTTGTGAGTTCAAGCCCCGAGCTGGGCTCAGCGCTGTGTGTGGAGCCTGCTTCAAAAAGGAAAAAAGAAAAAAATAGTTAATGACCCTGCCCTTCCCCACAAAAAGCTTCGCGAGCCCAAGGGGGCCCCGGATCCGTGACAGGGCGCCCCCACCCCAGCGTCTGCCAGCCGGGCGGCTGCCCTCCTCCTCACCAGCAACGCGGGTCGTCCTGGGCAGGGTCCCCCTGGGCACCCCTCCTGCCGCCGCGCCAGCCCCGGGCCGCCCACACCCACCCGGCTAATGGGCTTTGTGGTCCCGGGACGTGGGAGCTGTGGTTCTGCCCAGCTGGCGCTCTGCTCGGATGGGGATACCGAGGACGGGGAGGCTCCGCGGGGCCGGGGCGGCTGTGGGTCTGATGGCCGAGCACATCTGCCAGGTGCCTGGGTACGTCTCGCGTGTCCCCTCCGACACCCGCCAGGGTCTCCGCGCTCGGGCTGGGCGGCTCCGGGGGTCTCGGGGCGGGGGGGGGGGGGGGAGGCCGCCCGCCCCCAGCTCCGCGGCACTGACTTGGCTCCGGGATTATCGACGCGCCGCCAGCTGGAGCGCGCTCGGCAGCAACTGCCAACAGGCGGAGGGCCCCGCGGGGACACTTAGCACTTTATTAACCTGTCAGCGCCTAAAAGGTCCCGGGCGGCCTGGGGGAGGGGCTCGAGCAGGAGAGGGGGCGACTTGAGGATTTACGCCCGCCCCCTCGGGGCCACCAGGTCAGACAGCGCCGGCTCCTGCGCCACCGGGCCCCCAGATCCCGACTCCGACCAGGCTTCTTTCTTCCCCGAGGGCTCCCTTTCCCCTCTGGGACCCCGCCCACCACCCCCTGGGTGGCCCTGACCTTTGAGCACCATCCTGCCCGGCTAACCCAGAACCGCTCACACTTCCGGGTGCCACGCCTTTGCTCCCGGTAGGTGCCTCCGACCGTCCTGCCCTAGCCTGGCTCTTCCCTGTCCCACGCCCCCCACGGAATGGTTTCGGGGCCCCTGCGTCCTGCCCCGAATCTTCTCCTGATGCCTCCCCGTTCCCTGTCCGGGGGACTGCCCTGTGGGGGCACGTGAGCCTGCAGCTGCCGGGACCTTCCTCTCAGGAACGCCGCTCCTCCTTCCCAGCGTCAACCCCTCTTCCCTGCACTGGATGCTCATCCGCCCCCCCTCCCCCGACCGCCCCAGTGCCCCAAATGCAGTGGAGGCCCACAGGGCCGGGTCGTGCCCTCCGGTGGCCCACCTGCCGGGCGAGGGGAGGCCCCAAGCGCACAGACCCTCTCCTTACATCTCCCTTGGAGGGGGTGCCACCTCTGTCTCCACCTCGCAGGAGGGCTCAGAGGGGGCGGCTCACTTCCCCAGCATCACACAGCAAGTCACAGATGGCGAGGAGTGGAGTCCAAGTTGGCAAGACCCCCACGACCACGTGCCGTGAACCTCCTGACCAGCTGACTCCACACCGTCCTCACCGCCGGTGCTGCTCCAGCTGTGAACACATTCCCGGGCCGCCCCAGCCCCTGTCTCTCCCAGGGACCGGGCCCCAGCAGCCCCTTCCCCATTTCTCCCACGTCTCCTTCCGGTGCTCAGAAGTTTGGCCAAGATCCAGGGACAGAGGGGCCCAATGGTGCCACCCCTGAGGAGGAGCTGCGGCTACTCCAACCGGCCTCCCCGTTTCCGGAGAACTGCCCCCTCTGCCCCACGCACCCCTAGCCCCACTCAACACACGGACCCTCTAGACCATAACCGACAAATTTATTGAAGTCTTGGAAAGAGCTGATGGTCAAAGAGTACATAAAAACACGGGACGTCCACAGAACCAACAGGTAGCTTGGGATGCACGTTTGTGGGGATAGCTGGGCCTCACCCGCGGCCGGCCTGTGAGTCTGGGGCGGGCGGCTACACGCTGTCGCTGTCCGGGGGGCGGAGGAGGCGCCCGATTCTCAGGCAGTTAGAGCGGCTCCCAGAGGGAGAGCCGCAGGCTGTTTGGCAACGGAAATCGGTGGGCTGGGCGTGGCCCGGACGCTGAGGGCCTGGGGGCGGCTGTGACAGGGAGGGAGGTCCCCACGGCCTTAAAGGTTGTTCGTGGAGAAGAAGGGCGCCCGGGAGTGGCATCTCTTCGGAGGGGCGGTGGAGTCAAGAACAGAAACATCCAGAGCCAGCAGCCCCAGGGAAGAGGGGAGAGGAGGCTCCGGGGAAGGTGGGGGCTGGGGTCAGGGAGGCTCCCGGAGGGACCAGGAAGGACACAGGCGTGGTCCCCCCCTCGGCCACCGCCTGCCTGGAGAGAGGAGACCGACCCATCTCCGACCTCACGCGGGGCTACACAGCTCAGGCAGATGGAGCTTGGGAAATAAAAGCACGGTTCGTACTATTTTCTTGATTTTAGAAAGAGAAGCCTCTTCCCGCCTGAGGACGGTGTGGAGCGAGGCCCGGAGTGAAGGCCCAGACTGGGCGGGTGATGGTTCGGCTCTAGAAACAGCAAGCGTCCAGTTAATTGGTCCATAAAGGGAGGAATCTGCTTACAAAACAAGGCTCGCTGGGCGGCCGCGGGCGGGCCGGGCCCCCGTGTCCAGGGAGGGGGACGCCCTCTGCGCCCGAGGGAGGGGCTGCGGGGTGTGGCCCTCTCTCGAGGCCCTCGTCCTGTCCCCCACTGCTGCCAGTGGCACCTGCATCCCGCGGAGGTCCAGGGCTTCGGGAAAGGAGGGCCGTGCGGCTCCAGGCCACCCAGCCAGGGGTGGGGGGTGGGGCGGCACCGCAGCCCTCACCCCTCATGGCCGGCGCTCGGGGGAGCCGGGGGCCTCGGTCAGAACTGAGCGTGGTCCACCTCGTCCAGCCAGGAGGCAGGGCTGGCAGGGAAGTCGGGGTAGCCCCCGCTGCTCCCCGTGGACAGGTCAGAGCTGGGTCCGTTTCCTGCCAGCACCCTCATGGGCGGGGGCCCACCTGGGGCCCCTGCGGGCACCAGGCCCAAGCCGGCATCTGGGTAAACTAAGCTGGAGAGAAGGGGTTGGGGGCCAGGGAGGCTCTGCAAGGCAGCTGGGGACGGGGGGACACCGTAAGGGCTGCCGGGCCGCAGCTCGCGGTACTGCTCCGGGCCGGCCAGGCCTCCGTGCTCCAGCGGGAAGCTGCCCGGGGCTCCCGCGGGCCTGCCCAGGGCTGGGGTGGGCTCCCCCAGGCTGCTGTAGAGGCCGCTGGCAGGGCCCATCTCGGCCATGGACGGCTCATCTGCAACGGAAGTGGATTGTGCAGCTCAGGGCCCGCCCTCCTCCCCCTCCTGCCCTCAGTGCCCCTCCCCCAGCAGTGGCCGGCCGCCTCTTCTGCACTTAGAACTCCTGCTGCCCTCGCCCCCCCCCCCCCCCCCGGGCTTGTGCAGCTCAATCCCACCCAGCATCTGAGGAACGGTGGGACCCCCTGGGGGGAGCAAAACCAGTCAAAACCCAGAGCTGCAGGACAGTCCCCGAGACGGCTTTGGGAAAGGTAGCACAGAGTCCACTAATCCCAGTTTGCAGACAGCTCAACTGAGGCTCAGAGAGGCAGCGTGACTCATTGCCCACGGTCACAGTGCAGCCAAAGAGAATCTCTTGCAGAAACTGTCTGAGGACGGGCACCAGGGGGTAAGAAAGAGGTCTCCCTGGCACCGAGACTGAGACAGTCAGACCCCACAGAGGAGGGTGGGCTCCCCCCCCCCTCCAAACAGCCAAGACTTTTCATCACTTACCCCAGAACCGTGCTGCCCACTTTCCTAAAAAAATCATTGCAAGGGCCAGGAACCAGAGGGTTGGCCTGGACCCTTTCCCCATGAGAAAGCCTGCTGCGGGACACGTGGCCCACGGGGGCTGTCCACCCCCAGGGGAGCAGCTGAGCAGCGCCCCAGGGGCCAAACCCCACGGCTGGGGGACGGTGGGGGCCAGGGTCCATCAACGGTCCCCTAGTGAGGCAGTTCAGTTTGCGGGCTCCGGGCGCCCAATGGGCCCAGGTGCCGCGGGACTCCCGGGCTGCGGCTCCCGGGGATGCGGGGGCTCCGGCGCCGCGCCGTTACCGGTGAAGGAGACGTCGGCGTCGCTGTCCTGCCCCTCCTCCTGGACGCTGTCCTTGTCGGACTTGGAGCCGCCGCGGGCGCGCTTCACGTTGCGGAAGTACTGGCCCCAGCGCTGCCGGCCGGCGTCCTTCTTGAGTCGCTTTTCCTTGGCGCGGCGGTTCTGGAACCACACCTGCGGGGCGGGGTGGGGTGGGGGTGACGAGCGGCCTGGCGGCGGGGAGCGGAGGGGGTGGGGCGCGGCCGGGCGCGGGGCGCTGACCTGCACGACGCGCATGTCCAGGCCGGTCTCGGACGAGAGCTGCTCGCGCACGTGGCGCGCGGGCTTGGGCGACGTGTTGTAGGCGCTCTTCAGCGTCTCCAGCTGCTTGGCCGTGATGGTCGTGCGCGGCCGCTTGGCCGTGGCCTCAGCCTCTGCACCGCGAGGGCTGGGGTGAGGCCGGGCGCCTCGGCCGCCCGACGCACCCCACCCCGCACCCCCGACCCCGACCGGGCGCGGGGACCCCGGGGAAGACGCGGCTGGCGCGCGTCTGGGCCCGCGCGGAGGGGCGGCTGCGCCGCGACCTGGGCGGCCAGGAGGAACGCGCGGCCCCCGCCGGCCCGCGCCTCCTGCCTCCCACCTCCCCTCCTCCCGGTTGCTCTTTGTTCCGAGGCTGTGGGTAAGGACGGATCCTCGCGGTCAAGGGTTCGGGGCGATAACTCAGACCAGGGGTGATAATCCACCCAAGCCAGACCAGCCTCCCTGCGCCCGCGAGTGAGGAGGCCGCTGAGACCCCGGCCGCTCTGCGAACTGTCCCCACCCGGCTCCAGCCCCAGTCCCCGCCCCAGGCCTGCAGGGAAGGCGCTTAAGTTCGCGTCCCCGAGCGAGCGCGCTTCGGCGGGCGCTGGACGTGGGGATCCCTCCGCGCCCCGACCCGACGGGCGCCAGCCTCTTTTTGCAGACGGGGACAGGAGGGTGGGTGGACCCGCCCACTGACCGCGCTGCTTGGCCGTCTCGTAATCCGCCTTGCACACGAGCCGGCTGTCTTCCATGAGGTAGAACTCGTCGCCCGTGGCCAGCTGCCGCTTGCACACGACGCAGGCGAAGCAGTGCAGGTGGTACACGAAATCCTGGGCGCGGCGCACCACCTGCGTGGGCGGGATGCCCAGCTGGCACGCGGCGCACTTGGTCCCGAACCGCCTGCGGGACGCACAGGGCGCGGCTCAGCGCGGCGTTTGGCGGCTCCTTCGCCCGGAGCGGGTTGGAGAGCGGCGAGCGGGGCGCCGCGCTGGGCGGTTCAGGAGGGAGGCTCACCCCGGCCCTGCCCCTAAATCACCGGCCCGGCAGCCTCGGCGGAGCCGCACAGAATACCGAGAAGGGACCCAGGGACCCTGGTCAGGAAGCTGGATCCGTGGGCCAGGTCCCTTAGACCCCCGAGGCTTGTGCCTGGAAAGCACCCCCTCCCCGAGCATTAAGGACAAAAACAAGACCAGCGTTAAGAGGGAGTAAATCCAATCAAGTTCTGCAAACCTGGGTTATCTTTTGAACGACTGTTCCCATGATTTACAAAATTAATTACCTAGGAAAAATCAGGCGCCGGCCTCGCAGGCCGGGGCTGCGGTGGAGCTGCCCCAACCCCTGCCCCTGCCCCCTCCCCACATGGGTGGCGGGAGGGGCCGGCCTGGCGGGAGCGGACTTCCCCCCCCCGCCCTCCCCGCCGGGGCTCGGCCGCACTCACTTGAAGAAGTCGTCTTTGCAGTAGACGCTCTCTCCGCGGCTGAAGCAGCGCTCGGCCAGGGGCGCGTGGCAGTCGCTGCACCTCAGACACTTGCTGTGCCAGTGGCGGTCCAGCGCCTTGAGGATGAAGCGGTCCAGGATGTGCTGGTCACAGCCGGCGCACAGCGGGATCTCTGCAGGCCGAGGAGCCGCCACGGTCAGGGGTGCCGCCCGGAGAGGGAGCATGGAAGTCACCTTCCCGCTCCAGCCTCCGGGGCCGGCCGGGGCTGCCAAGGGACACCCCCTTCCCCGCAACCCCTCTTCCCCAGTTGGCACGAGTGGCTGCTTGGCCTGCCAAGCGTAGCGAGCGCCCGGCACCGAAGTCCAGAGCCGGGCCCACGGTTAAAATTGGGGGAAACTGAAAATGGTTTAGAAGCGTGCCCTTGAGCAGGAAGGGGCCCAGGCCGCCCCGTTAGGCCAGACACCGTCGATTGCAAAGTGTTCCCAGTTAGCACGAAGGGCACACGAGGAGCTCAAATGGAAATCCCGCCCTAGGGGCTCTCTCCGCACCGGGAGGCAAGGCATGGTCGTGGGGCGCCCACCACCCAACCCCCATCATTATTTTGCACAATTAAATATCATTGCAGCTGGAGATTGCTTGTTTAAGCGCGGCCACCCAGCGCCGTGGCCCTGTCTGCAGGCACCAACGTAAACACACTGGTGTCCTTGTCATCTTTGGGAACCCTGGGGGGTACTTATGCATGGGCTGGACAAATGCATCCTGGTCACCAGACTCAATCGCCGGTGCCTGACAAGAGTTGCTGGGACACTTGGTCCTGCTGCCCCGGGACTGCAGGCCTCTGGGGGAGCCAGGCTGGGGAAACTCTGGAGTGGCCTGCGGGAGCCACTGGCCCATAAGGGGCTTTGCAGGGTGCCCGTGGGCTGAGTGTCCCTGTTGATTCAGAAAAGGTCTTCCGAAGAGGAGAGCCAGCGGCAGGACTGGAACCAGTGCAAACACCATGCCCACCTCGCGGTGCCCTCCTGGCCAGCCGCCGGCCCCTCCCGCTCCAGGCCGGCCGGTAGTGCGTGGGGGACCAGAGAAGGGCCTCCCTCCTGAAAGAACCGGATCGACCTCCGTCCGCAGCGACGGGAGACTCCAAACGGACGCGATCCCGCGTCGGGCCAAACCGCGGCCCCAGGTGCAGGAGCGCGGGCATCCGCCGCGCGTCCCGGGCCACCCTCGCGGGCCGCCAGGGCAGCCGGCCTACAGCTGGTGGCAGGTCGGGCCCGCGCCGCGCGGATTCAGCACCGCGGCCCGGACAGCGCCCGGCCGAGCTCGCCAACCGCCCCCCGCCCCCCTCCAGCCCGGCCCCGCGTCCTGCAAAAGCCGCTCCCGCCGCGCGCCCCTCGCGCTCCCCGCCAAGCCTTGCGACCCCGGCCTTACGCTGCATGGCGGCTCCAGCCTCGGCGGGGTCTCCTACCCTCAGCACCCGCGGGGCCCAGCGGAGCCTCGGCCCCGCCGCCAGCTCCCGACCAGCTCTCCTGAGCGATCGCGTTCGGAGCCCGCCTCCCCTCCCTCTCTCTCCCTCCGCCCTCCCACCCCTTCCTCCCAGCCCCTGCGGCCAACCCCTCCCAGAAACCGTCGGAAAAATAAATAAATAAATAAGTAGGGGACGGATGAGCCTCCCCCCCACCCCCCCCAGCCTGGATGTAACCTGTTTCCCACCTGCTCCGTCCCTGCCACTCCCCGCCGGCCCAGGCCCGCCTCCGTCTCCTTCCCGTGGTCTCCCGGGCCGGAGAACGTTTGCCGATGGCCCTCCTCTGGAAGCAATGCACAGGGGAGCGCGGGGCAAGGCTGGTGCCACCGGGAAGCTGGACCGGGAAGCTGGGTCTTTCCTGTAGACGGGTCCTGAGAACCGTCTGGAGCCGGCCAGTCAGCAGGTGCGTATGGGTGCAGACAAGATCCCCGCCAGGAGCGACCTGCCAGCGGGCTCCAGCTCTACCCCCTGGCCCCTGCCTCTGCCTCTCTTTCTCCCGCCCCCCCCCCCCCCGAAAGTGTGGACGGTCTGGGTGGGGTCGGCCCTCTCGGGGATCCTCTTGCCCCGTGGTCATTGAGCTGCGCGGTTCTATCCACCTACTCTCCTGATAAGGGAGAGGGTTTGCTAAATCGGTCCTGGGACCCCACGGACTCTCCGGCCTGAGCAGTGCGGCGCTGCGACCACGCAGCCGACAACACAGCTCCAGGGGCCCCGACGCTAACTCGCTGCTGGGGCCCTTGCACCCATGCCCTCCCCGGTCCCCTGTCTGCCGCCACCTCCGTGGCCAGGCCCGGAAAGGAGCGAGGACCCCCGGCTGTCCCCGGGGCGGCCGCTCAGCCTGGGCACCCACCTCGGCGCAGGTCCTCTCTCCGCGCCAGCAGCGCCAGGAGCAGGTCGCCGCCCGCCGACTCGCGGCCAGGGCCCAGCTCCCCGCGCGCCTCCATGGGACCCGTCTCCTGGCGCCGCTG
The DNA here is from genome assembly GCF_022837055.1 of Prionailurus viverrinus. Classification (NCBI taxonomy): domain Eukaryota; kingdom Metazoa; phylum Chordata; class Mammalia; order Carnivora; family Felidae; genus Prionailurus; species Prionailurus viverrinus. The sequence continues at coordinate 93,377,108 of NC_062573.1, read as the reverse complement.
CTCTCCCGCCCCGAACTTTCCCGGGGCCCGGCGAGGCCACGGCTTCGGTGGCCCCAGGCTGGTGTCCGAGCTGTTCCCCGCGCTGCTGGGCGCCGCGCCCGCGGGCCGCCCTGGGGCCCGGAGCCTCAGGCCGCGCGGAGGGCGGAGCGGCCGGGGGGCGGGGCCGCGACGCGGGGCGGGGCGGGGCCGGGGTGGGGGGTGGTTCGCTGAGACGCGCCCCAGCCGTCCGCCGGCTCTGCGCGCCTTTGCGCGGGGACTCCGGGTGCCCGGGCGCCCCCCGAGTGCCCGGCCCGAAGGCGGGGACAGTCACGGGAGGAGCCAGGCCAGGGCTGCCCGCGGGCGCTTGCCCGGGTCCCGCAGCTAACCTGCCCGGAGCCGCGGGCTGAGGCCCGGGCTCCGGCGTGCACGCTCGCGGGTAGGCTCGGGGTCCGGGGAGGGCGGTCCCGGAAGGAGCCGAGTCCTACAGCCGCTTGAGAGACGGGGCTGGGAGGCTTGGTGACAACGTCTGGTCGGCAAGAACGCGACCCGAGACCCAGCGAGGACGAGTGTGGCGCCAAAAGGCTCTCAGCCAAGCCACCAGGAGCCAGACAGGACCTCAGACCTCCCCGCTCTGACCAGCTTCTGAGCCCCACCCTGAGAACCGCCACCAGAATGGGCGCAGAGAAGAAGGGCGATTCTCGGCAGGTACACCCGGTGTCCTCGGCCTGGACACGCGGCCAAGACTCAGGTCAGGAAGGACAGAGCTGGGAAAGTCGGGGTCCGCCCTCACTTTCCTCCTCACCCACAGCGCCCCAGCTTGCCCAGAATGCAGGTCCCACACTTAGGTTTCCAATATCCTGCCCCCGGTGCAATAATTGAGACACAGCAGTGTGGGGCCATTGCGGGCTGGGGCTGGTGAGGGCAGGCACCCCAGGCAGTGCTGGGGAGCAGCGGGGTTCATGCCAGCCTTCAGGTCCCTCCACCCGGGACTGGCAGTGGGCAGTCCTACGCTCCTTCTCCTGGCCTCCAGTTGCCGGGTCTGTGCGCTTCAACAAGGGGACCAGCCTGGAAGGATGTGGGCAGGACACAGCGCCTCCCAGATCCCAGGAGACCCGAAGTCTCACGGTTTTGAGCGAAGGCTCATATGACACTTGTTACCCAGAGGACAGGGCAAGGGTGCACCCGCTGGGGAGCCGAGTGGGTGCTGGGTGTGCTGGGGTGTCGCCTGTTGAGTGTCAGCTGCTTGCGGAGGCCTGCCTAGAGGGACCGAGTGTGGTTCGAGGGGGGAAGGGGCAAGCAGACAGCGGGTCCGGGAGGTGGCGGCCCCACACGCTCAGCATCTGGCCAGCCAGCCGGCAATGCCTCCATTATTTCACAGCGTCCATGGCAATCTAGTGGCCCTTAGGGAGGGTGGTTCAGGCGGGAGATCCAGCCCAAGGGTCCCAGTTCTGCACTGTTGGGAGGTTAGGAGGTCTGCGTGGGACAGCTGAGGGGCGTGGAGTCTGGAGGAAATTGGCGCCCCTCACTCTGCCCTATCCCTTCCGCCCCAGCAGCGCCTGCAGGGCCCCTTCTGTTCTCTGCTGTCCTGGGCCCCTTCCTCCCCGCTGTCCCTCCGCCTGACTCTGCCACCCTTGCCGTTTCTCCCCTTGTGGGTGCTCTTGCTCGGGCTGGAGGCCAAGGGGCTCACGGGGGTCCTTACCCCGAGTCCCACCGAAGGTGCAGACGGCAGCGGCCCCGGGGGCCCCGGGCCGATCTCTGTCTCTACCCAGCTCGGTTTCCAGCAGCATGGCGACCACCAGGCCGAAGATGAGGCCCGAGTGGCCCCGGGCAGCCCTCCTCCCTCCTCCTCTGCCACCCCGGGGGAGGGCTCGGAGCTCCCCAAGGTCCCGGGAGCCTCGGAACGGCGAGCCTGTGGTGCGCGGTGTGGCCAGGCGGGAGACTCTGGGCCCGGGCGCTGTCCGCGGTGCTGAAGGAGGCGCGCGGCTGCCCACCTCCCCACCTCCCCAGGCCCCCTGTCCCCCACCCCTCCCCACGTCCTCTAACTCCGCCCACCACCCTCTTCCCCCAGCCCTCCTCCCCACCATCCCACCTCCCTAGGTCCTCTGTCCTTGCACCAACTTCCCCCCTGCCCTGCCCATTTCCCTACCTCCCCAGGCCCTTGTCCCCCACCCCCTACCCCCACTCTGCCTGCCTTTCCCCCAGCCCCTCCTCCTCACTTCCCCACCTCCCTAGGTCTCTGGTCTCTCCACCAGCTCCCCCACCCTCCCCCAGATTCCTCCTTACCCACTTCCTCTCCTCAGGCTCCAGGCCACACCCCCACCGCCCCCCCCCCCCGCCCCCCAGGGCCCCCAGTCCCTCAGCCAGGCTTATCCCCTCCCCAAGGCCCCTCCCTTTGCCGCTGCAGGCAGCTTGTCCTGCCGGCTCTGCCCTGAGCTCCAGGCCAGCCCAGAGGCTTGGGGATTTGAAGTGAGTGGGCGGTCCACCCTGCCCTGCGTGGCAGAGTCCAGGACTCGGCAGGTGGCCCCTCCAGCCCCACTGGCCTCCAGCCCAGGCCCCCATGAGTCCCTGGCTCCAGGTGTGGCTCAGCAATTAGCTGTTGCTGCTGGCCTGAGGAACCTGTTGCATTCACAACCTCTTGCCCAGATCTCCTGCTGGCAGGCCCCCCACCCCACGCCCCCAGGACAGCTGAGGAGGAGCACCCGGAGAGACCCCAACAGACACTCCTCAGGACTCCAGGGCTGTAAAGGGGTCACCAGATGGGGGATCTACACGAACACCAGCACCACACAGGCCGGGTCAGTGCCCTGCCCAGCTGGCACCACCAGGGGCTGCCTGTGCCAGGGAGGGGGTTACCTACCAGCTTCCACAGGGCCTGGCTGGGAAGGCGAATCCGAAGCAACCGCAGCCAGCAGGTCTCTGGGAAGCCACATGGGACTGGGGACCCCCCCAGCCCCCAGCAAAAAAAAAAAAAAAAAAAAAGGCAGAGGCAGGAGAAGAAACCAAAACAGTTCAGGCTCTGAGGCAACAAACAGGTGCCTGGGGGCTCCCTTCTCCCAGGGCTCCTCAGAGGCTCCCTTAACCGGGGCGCCCCTGGTGCCCTAAGTCCTGCAATTCACATGTGTCTCAGCTGTTGCCCCATCTCAGTCCATCTGCCTGCCGTGTGACTTGAACCAAAACCGCTGTCCCGCGGGCGGCTCCCAGCTAGATCAACCCCGGGAAGAGAATCCGTAATTCATCGTCCGGTTTTCGCCTTGCACCTCAGCGTCTGGTTCAGTACAAGAGGCTCTGGAATTTCAGATGTCCGGTCCACAAACTCCGGAAGGGAAGGAGGGCTCCCTTCTGCACCCCGACTCCTATCACTGTTCCAGGGAGCTCACAGTTTCAAAAGAATTACAATCTTCTCAAATGTCAGATTTATTTATTTAAAAAATGTGCACAGTATAGTTCACTTAAATACAAAACGTTCACTTTCCTTGCAGGTAAGAAATTCCAGACATTTCCATGTCAATTAGCTTCTTTTTAATCAAAATCCCTCCATTAAAAATAAATACCCATTTAAATTACCGAACTAGTCAATTCATTAGTCTCAATACTTACAACTTTAGAAAACAGACCTTAAACCTTGCCCAAACGTAGTGCCCGGTTCTGAGCAGGCCACATGAGGCGCCCGCGGGACACGCGTCCGGGGCCGTCTCGGCAAACCACCTCTCCCGGACGGACTGCCCGCGGACTACTGGAAGCCTGGCCCCTCAGGGAGCCTCAGACTTGTCCGTCAAACGGTGGTGACCTCGACTGCGATGTTGTGAGGGACCCTAGAGCCAGTCTTGCCTTTCCGACGGGTTTCGTGGCGCTTCTGGCAGTGGTCGCGTCCTGCCACCTGGTGCCGGTTCACACCACGTGAGGAAACTCACTCGGGGCAGGAAAAAGCATCTGACGTGAACCAAAAGGCAGTTTAGTTAACGGTGCTAAGTGTTTCCCTTCGGATTCTGTGTGTAAATCTGCCTGATTTTTTAAATGAAAGGAAACAATACAGGGTCCTCCGGAACCCAAGCACACAACCACGTACGAAACACACAGGCTTCTGGGGGTTAAAAAAGTGTCAAACAGAAAGAAAGCTCTGATGGCCGCCCAGGGAGGGCCCAGCTCCACCGGCCTCGAGGCTGTGGCCGTGAGAGCCCACCGCCCCCAGCCTGCGGCGCCCGAACAGGTACAGGCCGGTGGCCAACTGTGGTCAGTAAACACAGAGCACACACTAGGCAGAGTGGGAAAGACTAGAACCTCACGGACACGAGAGCACAGACACATCTGAGTTTGTGGGACAGACCGACAGTCACAAAGGATCTCGACGAGAACGGCACAGTCCGTTCTGTCCGCTGATGTCTTCAGAGGCAAACTTACCTCTAAATCACTTGGGTTTGACGAATAATGTGCTAAAATCATCAAACGGTAAAAAAGTCAATCACCAAAACCTGGGGCACCGGGGCCCTGTACCAGGACCCTTCATAAAACAGCTTCAGGGGGATGAAATTTGGCCTTAAAGATGCTGAGGACAGGACAGGCCACCCCCGGGGGGCCCTCGGGTCCTACCCTCTCAGGTCACTGGCAGATCCTGCAAGCGCCTCCCCATGTGACACAGAGGGTGAGGGGCTCGTTCCCCTGCAGACTCGCCTCCGGAGGAGTGTGTCCCCCACGCCCCCTCCCCGGGGGCTCCGCCCTTGGCGCCATGGGACGGGCCGTTTGCTGTCCTGCCACCAGATTAACACAGGCCCTGCCTCTGCCACCATCCTGTCCCCAGCCTCCGCTCCACGCGGCCTGGGGGGGTGTTTCTTGCAATGCAGCAACACCGCGAACCCTCCTCTTCCCTTCCCCTTTTCTCCAGACTCTGCATCTGCAGCAAAAGGTGCCTGCAGAGCACGAGGGTGACTAAGAAGTCGTCCCTTTGGCTGTGAGCGGCTTCAGCAGAAACAACCAAGCAGCTGAAAAGCGCAGACACAAGCGAATCTCCGAGGACCCGACTGGCTTCGAGAGGCGGCCGGGGGTGGGGTGCGCTGGCGGCCGAGCTCCCTCTCTGCTCCGGCCGCGGCTGGTGGCAAGACACTGCCCGGTGGCCTCCCGGTGCAGGGAAGGGCTTGGCTGTGCTCCAAACCCCAAGCCAGGGTGCAGAACGCGACGTGCGTCTAGAAACCCAGGGTGAAGGCAGGCGGGAAGAATTCTGTCCGTTTGGCCTGGACGCCCACTCGTGTTTTCAGATCTAGAAGGGTAAAAATACAGACATCTTTTTGCGGTCGGATCTGTAGAGGCGTCCAGGGAGGACCCCCGGACAGCAGTCAGCCCCACAAACAGCGGCTCGTCCTCGGCAGGAAAACCACTCGTTAAACGAGGACTTGGGGCCATCTGATATGAAACCAGGTCTGATGTGTTTATAAAATCCCTGATCGTCATCGTTAAAGCTGCAGGGGCGCGGTGGGGCTGTTTCTCAAGGCGCTTCTGTGGTCCCGCTCGGTTCTACACGGACGGGCGGTGATGCCTGACCTTCCATCGCTTGGAGCGCACCCGGAAGAAGAAGTACATCATCATCAGAAACAGGGACGAGGCCACGTACAGCACGACGCAGAGGCTCATGTCCAGGCTGGAGAAGCCCATCCCGAGGAAGGGCACGACCGCCTCTGCCTCCCTGCGGCCCTCAGCCCAGCTCACGCTCTGGGGTCTCCCGTCCAGGCCGAGCTGTGACCCCTCGGACAGGCGGGGTCTGGGAGGCAGCACGCTGGGTGGACGGGCACTCTCGGCACGCTGGTCCCCCCGAGGCTTCTCTGGGGAAGCGAGGCCCCTCTCGCGCTCCCCGCCCCCGTCGCTGGCGTCTCCCTGGTCCTCGGCGTACGTGTCCACGAGGTTGCCGCTGCCGTAGTGCTGCTTCAGAAACAGGAGCACCTGACCCTCGTTCCAGCTGTGCAGGCCCTTAACTTCCTCGTGGCAGGCTGGGCAGAGGTCCGGGCTGGGCCACGGAACCTTCGGAAACTTGGGGTCCTCACTCAGATGGCCTAGGAGGGGAAAGAGAGTGACAGTCGAGGTGCCTCCTGATGACCTGACCCGTGCCCTGACCGGGCCCGTGCCCCGCGAACCCTTCCCCCGTCCCCCCACGTCCACCGTGACCTCCCATCACTCCTGCACGGGCGCCTGGCCCCCCCGGTACCCACAATGGTGGGAAGGCTCCACGCCTGGCCAGGCCTGCCCCCGCCTGCAGCTGCTCTGTCCCCCGAGACCCCCACGTGATCTGGTGCGTGTCCCATCCGCACCCGTACGCCTGCCCCGGATGCCGGCAGTGCAGACGACTCCAAGGCACTTCAGGTGTGTGCAGCCCCCGCCCCCCCCCCCCCCCCCCCGCCCTCCCCAAACCCCAAGAGGATCTCCGAAAACGACTCTGGGCATGAGGCCCGCCCGAGACAGGGAAACCTTGCTGCCTGTGTGCAGAAAACCTGGCAGAGCCTGCTCCCGGTTCTGCTCCAGACGCGACACCAGTGGGGCGAGCCCTTCCCCTCCACACGTGCAAACGTGCTGTCACCAAACGGAACCACGCGGCAGGCTTTACCTACACGCGCCCTCTGGCCGGCACGGGCTCCACGTGGTAAATAAACGCGAACCCGCCCCGCGTGCCGACACCTATGCGGTGCCCGGACGCGTGTCAGCACCACACGTGCGCGCGAGGCCGCGGGTCGGTCGGCCGGCCGGCCCCGGGCCTCTGCCCGACGGACACGAGGACCACACGGGCCGGGAGCACAGCAAGTGTGGCACACGGCGCCCTCGGCTCCCGGACTCCCCCCGCCCTGCGGCCCTGTCGGTGCTTCTGCAAGTAAACGTGGACGAAATGCCTCCATCTGACGGGTCTGAAGCCACGGAGACCCTCTCCTCTGCCCACAGGCACGGGCGGGAGGGCGTGCGGACCACAGGGGGCCAGCCGCCCTGCTGGGGACCGACACACACTCACGTTACAGACACAGGGAGGTCCAGGCAGGTCTTGGGGCCTCCAGGGAGCCCGGGTCCCAATCCGGAGGCCAGAGGTGGGACCAGCGAGCATTGGGGGGGGGGGGGGGGGGGGGGGGGGGCGGTGGCTACAGAACCCAGGAGGAACGCGATGACTCAGGGGGCGTGCAGGGCTCCTGGAGCAGGGTGGGCCTGACACGCAGAGGCGTGGGGGCTCTGAACCCGGGCCGTGGGGGGCACGCCTTGCCCTGCACCACGGGCAAACCCCGGCAAACACAGAGGCGCTGTGGCCGCACGACCAGAGCCACAGCGGTCAGCTCTGAGCGCAAAGAAAAACCAATTTTCTTTAGTGCTTTAGTTATAATATGTTTTATAATGCGGTGGATTAAACAAAAACCAATAGTTTAGTGGAATTTTCTCTTCATCTCTATTAAGATTTATTTGTCAGTGGAATTATTTTTAAGCCTAATTTTCATCTGCCACTGATTTGGGAACAGTTTGAATTACTCAACTCTGAGAAAATACATGCACCCTACTTGGTCTTGGAACAAAACTGCTTCGAGGGGTTTGCTCCCAGTCTGAGAGCAGATTGTAACCGCACAAAAACCGTTTACTGACAAGTGATCACGATCCACGACTGCCAGCACCAAACGTCCTCGGGGGCCTGGCGGTGACCCCAGGGGGAGGCGGCGTGTCCATTTCCATGCAGCCCAGGAGCCCCAGAAGGGGGAGAACCGTCTGGAAAGCCAAGGACGCTGGCAGCCTGGAGGGGCGGGGTCACCCTTGGCAATCCCCGGGGCAGCCAGCATGATGGCAGAGGTCAGGTGTCATCAGTACGTGTGCGGCAGGACGCGCGCTCTGGGGGGCCTGTGCGCACAGCCACACTCACACCAGCCACCCCGCTGTGGCTTCTGCTCACCTGCCAGGCGGTTGTTGACGAAGTTATGTTTCTTCCAAAGCCAGAGGATCGCCTGGTCTGCGGTTCTGACGGAATCCATGGACTCTTTCGCCATCTCCTCAAAGTGCTCGGCACACTCCTTACAGCCGAAGAAGGTGCGAACGTACCTCCTGATGCTCTGCAGCACTGCCTGTGGGTCCCCCTCGAAACCTGCAGCGAGAGAGGGGACACACACCGGCAGCCCTGTGGGGTGCGTCCCAGGGTTTCCACTGGAACCCCGGGCTCGGGCGGGCAGGGAGCCTGAGCCCAGACGCCTTCCGAGCCAGAAGGAGCGGCCCTGTGCCCGGGGCGGGGGGGGGGGGGGGGGGCTGCCCCGAACACGCAGGACGCGCCCCGGCACCCAGGACAACAAGCCAGACCTTCCGGGGGCCGCGGGCTGGCTGAGCCTGCCGGCGAGGGGCGCCCCGGCATTGCCCTAAAGACGTTCCGGGAACAACACGCTTGCTCCAGGAAACAACCGCCCACCCCCCCCCCCACCCCCCCACCCCGACAGCACAAGGAAACAGCCGCACCTCACTGAAATGAGGACCCCTCACGTCGGCAAGAGGGGGGCGGGCATGAGGCTGGCGCCCGCGGTTCCCTTCAGACAACTAATACGGGGATTGAGCCAACAAACAAGACTGAGATTAGAACAGATTAAACGTTGGCATTAAAAGAAATGCAGCAAAATAATTGAAAAAAAAAAAAAAAAAGACGCGCTTCTGAGACCGAATCCGTCTTAATCAACAGCAGCCCCTCGCGGCTCACGTGAGCCCTTCCTTCGCTGCTAGTTGTGGTTCTGGGTGGGAGGGCCCGGCCTCGGCCCAGGTCCCCACGTCTGTCGTCAGCCTCGCCGGCCTCACCGAGAGAAGGCCCCCACTGAGCGCACGCCACTTTCTCCTCCGCTCGGCGTGTCCCCGAGGGCGGCGGGTGGCGTGCAGGGTGGGCACGCGGGGAGGACCCCCGATGGCCGCCTCATCTGCCCGCCTCTCCCCAGCTGCCAGCTGCCGCCCATCACTGGGTAATCCTCCTTCCCTCTCCCCGCCGAACTGCTGTGTGGCCGGCCACCCTAATCTTCAGAGTGGACGAGGACCATAAACCCTACCTGTGGGGGATTAGAGAGCGCGGCGGCTTTTTAGTCGATGGGCTTTAAACAGGCACGAAGGAGAGGAAAAACCTTCCAAGACCTAATCCAGCGGGGTCCATCTGACCCAGTTCTTTGCGTGTGACATGAGGCCCGCTCCTCGGGTACGGCCTGTTTGTGCCCCGGAGATCTTTCTGACCACGTGCGCTGTCGCTCGGCCGCCGTTCCGCCGCGGCACTGGGGCCGGTGCCGGGAGCCCCCGCGTAGCCCCCTGGACGGCCCGTCAGCAGGCGCGCTCCCCACCTCCCCCAGCAAGGTCCAAGGTCACCGCGAGGAGAGCCAGGGTGGCAGGGGTTCGCAAAGACCGCACACGACCCCCGCAACCTGACTTTGCCGCCTCCCTGGCGCCGGGCGGACTCCCCCCCACCCCCCCCACCCCGTGGATCTGGGCGGGACAACAGGATGCGACAGAAGCGATGCCCTGTGCCGGCTCGCCCGGGCCCCGAGGTCCTTCCTGAGCGGGGCCCACGCTGCCGAGCCACAGGATCCCAAGCAAACAAAAGGGTGTTTCTTCCAAGCCCCAGCGTTTGCTTTAGGTTGTCCTGCAGCAAAAGAGAACCAGAAGTCTACGGCCTTATTGGAAAGAGTGTCGGGCGTGTGAGTCACAGCCTTTGCTCGATACAAACAGCGAAGCCGCCTCACTGAACCAGCGGCTAGAGAGAGGGCAGGCCATCGACCCCATGGCCGCCAGCGGCCCGCTTCGCAGGGGAAGGGCACACGCAGCCCGGCCCAAGGTGGATAAAACAGCCCAGCCCAGTTTTCGGTGTCTTGTGCAGGGCACAAAACGCGACCATGCTTTCCTGATAATCAAAGTTATTCAAGCCAAGTCAGTCTTTTGTGGTTTCTAACCTCTTGTGCAGGCGGCCTCAGGGCGGCGTCACAGCCCCCCACCCCCAGGCAGGCTGGGCTGGCGCCTCACCGCCCACCCAGGGAACACAGACGGGAAGGACACCACGCCGAGGAGGGCGCCCTCTCCCCCTGGCCGGCCCACGAGGCCAGCTGCCACACGGTGAGGAACAAGCGAGGCCCCGGACCGGCCACCACCCCTCCAGCGAGCTGGGGAAGGGTCCCTTCCGAGTGGAGACTTCAGGTGAGACCCCAGCCTGAGCCAACACTGGGCCCACAGGCCAGGGAGAGGACCCCGGCCAAACCACATCTGAGCTCCTGACCCACAGACGCTCTGAGATGAAACTAAGCTGCTAAGCAGCAGGGTTGTTACCCAGCAAGAGACAACAAACACACGTCTCCAAATAGGCTTCGCTGACGCTCCTACCCTTCGAAGCAGAAAAATGAGGGGTTTGCCCTGCAGAGGAATTCCTGGCCAGCGTGCTCTCGCTGGTCTCCGGGGCACCGAGCACCCACCCGGGGACTGGGCAGAAGGTGTGGAGAGAAGCTCCCCAACCCCTCTCTGGAGCAGGGGACCCCCGGGCAGCCCCGGTGACGTGTGGCCTTGCATACAGCCTCTCACGATGCCAGGCAGGCACCGGCACGGGGACGGCTTACCTGTGCCATCCAGCGCTTCTGGATGGGCCCCAGCTTGGACGGTCAAAGTGTGGAACAGTTTCCAGAGAGCACACGTGTAACCCCTGAACTCTGGTCGGCTTCCTTGACATCCAACCCACTTTATGTGATTAATGAGGAATATTCCAGAAATCTGGGGGGGGGGGGGGGGGAGGCGGGTAGAATAAGAGATAATTGAAAAGTTAAAATTAAGACCGTTGGTGAGCGTCCTCTGCTTTGATCGGGTGGTGGTTACACAGACTGCATGTTTATTAAAACTTCACCAACTGCACATCTGAGCACGTTGTGTGTTTAAATTCAGCAGCAAACACGTGAGACAGCACAGTGTCCACACCACGAAAGGAGGTCTCCAAACAGGGCGGTGTGGCCTATTCCTCCCTGCCTTCGGGGAGGGGGGAAGGGCTCCTCTGTGTCCGGACGAACGAGAACACTAGAAAAGCCTGAAGGATGCCCCTCCCCCCCCCCCCCCAAGACTACTAAGAAGCCCAGCTGTGGAACATTCTCAGCCACCACAGATAGGGAGGCACGTGCCCGCAGCGAGCGGGAGCTTCAAGCATTCACCCCACGTCCACGCGGGCCTTGCGTCTTCTGGCCGGGAGTTAGGAGTTTGCTGAAAACTGAAATAACACACCAGCCCGACCACCACACCACCCGAGCAAGCTGCCCGTTCCGTCGCGGCCTGCCTCCCACCAACCCGTGAGCTGGCAGCGCCACAGGCGGGGGGCAGGGGCGGTGAGGGGAGGCGTTGTGCCACGGCACCCGAGCCCAGCTCCCTCCTTCCCCACGTGCCGGGCCGGGCGTGGGGCCCCGGAGGGAGGAGAGTGCGGGGTCAGGGGGTGGCTACCCAGACGGTGGCGGCAGTGGGCGGGCCCTGAGCTCTGGCGGGGGCGGGGGGGGGGGGGGGGCCGGGCTCACCCGCATCTTGTTGTTGGCCAGGTCGAGGACGGCATTGTAGGGGATCCTGTCCAGGGGAAGGCTGGCCAGCCACTCCTGCAGCGTCTCCAGCAGCTTCCTGACTGGCGCCCGGCCGGGGAACAGCTGAGCAAGGAAGGACGCGCGCTCAGAGGTCGTCCGGGAAGACGCCTCCCACGGCAGCGCCGTCCCTGGGGACCTGGACCAGGTGGGGTCTGCCTGACACGGGTTTCTCCCGGTACTGGGGTGGGGGGCTCCCAGAACACAGAGCAGGGGACGGGAGGGGCCACAGGCAGAGGCTTCTGGCCCACAGGCTCGCCCGCCCGGACTCCTGCACCTCGCCCACCGGCTCGGCCACCCCCGTGGTGCAGCCCTGCCCTACGTGTCGCCTGCTAAGCGTGCGAAACAAAGGCGGCCACTGGCTCAGAAACCTGAGCGGAAACTTGCTGCAGCAGAGACAGGACAGTTCAGGCTGCAAAACCCCACTTCCTGCGCCGGTGACAACGTGCCGCTCCCAACTCGCCAGCGCTGGACTGCCGCTTTCGGCGAGCTTTAGAGGAACCGGCCCGGGTAACCTGTGATCCTCCTGGGCTGTGGAGCTCTACCCCTCCCTGACGCCGAGGACACAGAGGAGGTGGCGGGTGAGGAGTCAGCCCGTTTGTGACTCACTGAAAGCGAAGGAGGCCGGCGCGGCCTCTGAACTCTGATCGGCACAGCGGGGCACAGGCCCGTCTACACAGCCTCCGTCTCTTCTTGGAGACTCGCTGTGCGGCTCACCGTCCCGTCCGCCATCAACTCCGCCTCCTACGCTTTACCCCACAAGTCGTACGACACAAGCAAACCGCGTCTACGACAGTGTTGACCAGGAACCACTGTACCGAGCACCTGACGTTTAGCAGGAAGAGTCCTTGATTTTTTTTATTTTTAAAGATTTCATTTTTCAGTCATCTCTACGCCCAGCACAGGGCTCGAACTCAGGGTCACGTGCTCCACCGAGCCAGCCGGGCACCCCGAGAGAAGTCCTTCAAAACTAAGCTTCCTGACCTTCTAGACAACAGGCAAGCTGGGCACCAGATGCGGGAGCAAAGGGCTCTGTCCCCAGGCCACTGTGACAGAAGCCCTCCCAAGGTGAGAGAGCAGAGGGGCCCCAGGCGCCCCCCCCAGGGGAGAGGGATGCCCCCCCCACCCCCCGCTTCCCGAGACTCTGACCCAAGGAAGAGACAGGAGGCCCTGGATTCTCTGCCCCGGAGCGAAGAGTCCCGGCAGCACGGCCCCTCACCTCCCAGCGGCCACTGACACGTGCACCACCACGGCTCCGGGTCCCGGCCGCTGGGGCCCACTCCGCACACAGGGATGGCTCCTGAGCGGCCTCCCCGCCCAGGCCCCGCAGCCTCTCTCCTCTCAGCCCGCCCTGCCTCCCTGCCCGAGCACCACGGGCCCCCCGAAAGTGCCTCCTGTCGGGCGCGTCGCGGTCCCGGCCCCTTCTGAGGCCCCGTCACGTCCGGGGGCCCGGAACTGGGTGGGCACCCGGCGGGCGCGTGCAGCGGGAGGAAAGAGCAGTCCCCCCACTGAGGCCAGCGTCACTCCCCGCGGATCCCCGGGCACGGAGCCCGGCCCCCCGCGGCCCGGGTCAGGCACCACGCACCTTGGCGAGGACAGTGACGAAGTCCTTGAGCGTCCCTAGCTCGGCCCCCGCCAGGGACTTGTGGGCGGCCAGCTCGACCCTCAGCAAGTAGTGTAGCCCTGACTCTAGGTCAGCCGTGTACAGCTTCGACCTGAGGGGAGACAGCGTTCGGTCGGGTCCGGACACGTCCCTCGTGCCCAACGCTCCCCCTCTTCGCTCCCAGCCCGCGGGGACCCCCGCTCCCCACAGGCCGCCGTCGGTCGTTGCCGCACAGCTGGCGGCTCAGGGGGTGTGCTTCCGCTGAATCCCGCCTGCAAAGGAGCCACGCGCGCCCCTGGGCAGCTCAGGTCCGAGAGAAATACCTGCCTGTCAAATTCTCTCCAAACCACGATTTCTGGAGTTTCTGCTTTGCTGGGTCTTTCGGGCACCGAAAGCACTTTTTTCCTCACATCTGGCAACGACTTCAAGTAAGAGGAAAAAAACGACCGGAGAGGCTTTCCGCTGCGAGAAAGGGGACAAGGTGTGGGCTCGGAGCCAGGGTGCCTCCCGGCCTGGCCAACCCGCAGGCGTCTGAGCCCCCTGTGCGGCCCCCCTCCCCCGCGCCTCGAGAACGGCTCTCCTTCCGAGATGCAGGCGTGTGGCCTGGACCTCCCAGCCCGCCCGCTCTCTGGGCATCTGAGGCAGGGACTGAGGGGGGAGGGCCGGGATGGCGGCTATGCCAGGGTGTGGGGGAGCTGGCCCTCCCGGAGAAGACAGAGCCACAGATGACCGGGTTGTAGCTGCAGCGTGACGATTCGTTTCTGTTCACTGGGGACATCTGGACAGTCTGCAGGGCTGGTCTGAGCAGCGGCCAGCACCAGCTTGACTCCAGCTGGGAGGGTTTTCCGCACGCCCTCCGAGTGGGGCACCCGGGAGCCAGGGCGGCGGGGGGCGGCGGGGCCCCTCGACGGACGGGGAGGAGCATGCGCTCCGGGAACGCGTCACGGCCGTTAGGACATCTCCACAGTGGCTGTGGGTCATCAACAGCATCGAGGGCTCATTCTCGTTCCCAAAGAGAGAAGGTAAAACACCCAAGTCACGCGACACGAACGAGTCGCACAGGTGACGCTTTCATACAAAACGAGCGTTTTTCTTCAAAAGGAAACGGCATTTTGTTGAGGGAAAGCCCGTCGAGGGCGACATCTGCTGTGGGCCTGGCCCTGGCCGCCCCCGCCGCAGGCCGGAGCCCCCGGTGTGCGGGCCCGGGCGCTTGGAGCGGCCCGAGGACCTCGCTCACGGAGCCTGACAGCAGATGACCCGCTCCACAGAGGCCGCCGTCCCTCCCTGACTTCCGGTCACTGAGAACAGAAGCACACCCAAGGGCCTGGGGTTTGAGGCTCCGGGGAGGCCGCCTCTCAGAAGCTGAACCCGGAGCCCCGGGGCGGAGGAAGCGGCCCACGGAGACCCCGTGGGACCCGCTCGGTCAGCACAGGCCGGGTGGGGTCCGGCAGGTCCTCGGCACCCACACCCACAGGAGGCTGGGGCCGGGGAGGCCACCACAGGCCCCTGGAGGCGGCTCGGCTGCTCACCTGTGACCTTCCCGACCCCGCCTGAGGCCACCTGCGGCTTAGTGGGCCCGGTGCAGGCAGACGGCGTGCGGATGGGCTCCGTGGTCGCAGTCGCGAGGGGTGCGTGGCAACTCGCCCAGGGGAGGCCCCCACGCTTGGAAGGGTTCCCCAGATCCCACCCGGCGTCACAAACGCTCCTGAGGCCGGACTACACTTACATGTTAATTAATCCGTGTGACCCGTTTGGGTAAATCAAGTAACAGGCGGGAACGGAAGAGACCCCAAGTTTCTCCAGGAAGGCTTTGTCTGTGTCCAGCGCTCTCTTCACCACGATGTTCTCGTACGGAAGCAGGTCTAGGATCACCTGGGCAAGGAGGAGATAGCGTCACCGGGCTGTGGACGGCCGCGTCTCAGGAAACGTTGCCTTGACCAAGTACAAGGCAGCGTGAGCGCAGAAATCACCAACAACGTCATTCAGAATAAATCCGTATTTATCTGCTCCCTGAGCCAGGCTCATCTTCATTTCCACCGCGCTCCCAGGGCAGCGCAGCCCCGCTCAGCAAACTCACGGACTCTAAAGAAAATGTCTGCCCGAGAACTCGCCCTGGGCTTCCCGGGCCAGCACGTCCTCCACAGGAGTGGCGTCCAGGGGACGAGCACACTCACCCCCACTTAGGGAGACGGGGCCGCGGCCCCGGCCCGGAGCTCCCCTCGACACGGGGGGCCGCGCACCAGGAGGCCAACCTCATCCCGGGACGGCGGCCCGGCGGCGGTCGGCCCCCTGAGGTGCCGGCAGGCTTCCGGCGGGCCGGTCCCTCCCTCGACCTGCCCCTGTCCCATCCTGCTCAGGCCGAAGGCACGGCAACGGGGATGTGGCAGCAGCAGGACCCCAGGGGGGCATCTCGGGGGCCGGACGGCGTGAAAGGCGCCCCTCGGGCCTGGCACGTGCCGCCACAATCAGGTGCAGAAGCGGCATCCCTGGCCTCTCAGCCGCAGAACCAGCGTGTCCTGAACGGGGCGCTTCACGCAGCGCGGCAGTCACCGGACTCCGGTGAGCCGAGTGCGTCTGCTGGAGCTGGCCACGCTCGAGCCCAGCGGCGGGCGGCCCTCCGGGGAGAGGCCGGGCCGCCTGCCCCAGGGGGTGGTCCCCGCTCGGGCCTGCGTGCGGGATGTGGGGGAGCCTAAGAGCGCCCGGTGAGAGAGGCAGCCTGGGGACGGCGTGGGGGCGGCACACGAGGATGCCGTGCGGCGGCCCGTGGCTGCTCCGGCCCCCCCACCAGGAGTCCCAGCCGGCCCAGAGAAGGTGGCACCGAGTCGTGTCGCCACCAGACTCGGAGGGCACGGGGAGGAGGGGCGGCGAGGCGGGCGATCACTAACGTCCGCAGCCTTGGCCCGAGTGCATGTCAAAGGGAGCTCCCGCGGGGAGCACGTGGTCTCCCGCCCCGTTTCCAGAGCTCGCGGAGGAGGGGGGCGCGGCTGGGAGGTGAGGGTTTCCCGTCATCCCCCCCCCCCCCCCCCCCCCCCCCCGTGTGTCTGGGGCCGGCAGCGAAGGCTTCAGAGTCGCACGTGAGAGACCAGAGCAGAAAAGGTCCACGACGGGAATGACATTTTAGAGTCTTGGATCTGGGAAAACAAAGTGGGCGTGCACGACACAGCCAAGAAAAAATCTTGATGGCAGCGCATAAGAAATAAAGGGCCTCAAGGAAAAAGGCAGCGTGCCCTGGGAACGGGTGCGGAGGGGCCGCCCTCCCGGAGGCCCGTAAATCCGCCACCGTGCTGGGCAACGCCGCGCCTGCATTCCAGGAATCAACAAGGACGAACGGGAACAGCACCGAGCAGAGGCCACGGGCGTTCCCACAGAGCGGCCGGATCACACCACGAGGTGCCACGGGGAAAGACACAGACGCGACAGACGCAGTTACCTCCCGTCCAACATAGGAGCTGTTGCTCTCGAACAGGATGGCCACGTAACGGCCATCGCGGCTGTCCAGGAGCGAAAGGATGTCACTGGGCCTTTTAGGAGAAAAGAGAGGCTTTCAGTGCCTTCAAGAGCAGTGAGCGGGCCGTCGTGTGCCAGGGCCCGCGTCACTCGTGCAGACCCGCACTCTGCACAATTATTCTCGACCCCCAACGCCCCCGTTTACGCACAAGTACGCACCGGACGGGGCCCAGAGGCGGGCAGGCAGGGGGCCTGTGTCCGTCCGTGTGGTTCTGCAGGAAGTCGATCATCGTCCGCCTCACCGTCTGTAGCTCTCGGTCGGGCCCTGTGGGGAACCACACCGCATCACCGCCGCCCACCCCAGGGCCCCCCAGGGCGCGCAGAGGGGCTCACCGGTGGCCGCCCAGAGACCGCGGTGGGCTCACACATCAGGAGATGGCACGGAGACCCGTGTGGGAGCCGATGGGCAACAGGGGCGAATCCCCCACCCGCAGCGTGGAGGCGAAGCGGCCGGGCGCGCCTCAGCCCCACCTACGCCACGCTCCCAACGGGCACAGTGACCTCTGACGTGAGCCGCTGCCGCCCGGGGACGGGCCGGTCACGTGCTGGAGCCTGACCTGGGCGCTGGCTACCTGGGCGGCTGTCTCATAAAACACGTGAGGTGAGCGTTTGTGTGTGATCTGTGCACTTCTCCAAATGCCTTGTGAATAAAAAAGTGAATAAAAAACAAAAATTCCACCACCGAATTGGCCAAGGCAAAGCATAAAATTCTCGCTGACACGATGCACGTTGGAACCCTCCAAGGAAAGGCAGGTCGGACAGGACTGATGCGGGTGTGTCGGTGGGGGGGGGGGGGCGGGGGGACGGGCAGACAGACCCCAGCAGGGGCTCGCTGTGCCCTGAAACCACCCCCGCTTTAACGGCTTTAGGCAGCGATGCTGAGAGAGTGAAACAGAAAGCTTACGTCCTTACCTTTAAAATTTTCTCCAGTTATAAACTCCTTTGTAAATGCCTTGAAATACTAAGAGGAAAAACAGGACAAGTAAGAAAGAGCCTCATCTGGTGTCTGTGCAAATATTTAAGCAAGGGAATGACCATTAGCTTTAAAAAAAAAAGAATTTTCTTTTTTAACATTTATTCATTTTTGAGAGAGACAGAACGAGAGCAGGGTGGGGGCAGAGAGAGAGGGAGACACAGAACCGGAAACAGGCTTCAGGCTCTGCGCTGACAGCACAGGGCCCGACGCGGGGCTCGGACCCACGGACCGTGAGATCGTGACCTGAGGCGAAGTCGGTCGCCTAACCGACTGAGCCACCCAGGCGTCCCCGGAGAGCGACCATCATCTTAAGGAAAGCTTTAGCTCATCTGCTTGAGATGACGTTAAGCGATAGCGAACCACACGTTTCTATGTGTGTCTGTGGATGTCAGTGTTTCCGACCAGACTCACCCTGTGTGGGGTGAGGACTGACCACAGTTCTGCTGTTTACATTCTCTGACCCAACGGGGCTAGAGGCCAGAGGGCTCAACAGGCACTTTCCCTGACTCGTGGAATCAAACGCGCATCCTGAGAGTTGGCTCTAACGCTCTAGGACACAAAGGACTTACAGGAGAATGCCAGATGCTATGTCTCTGAGCAGAAGAAAAGCTTTTTTACTAAAAGAGACACCAAAGACAGTGAGAAGACCGTCACAAACCGGGTGAAGACATTTCCGGTTCTCACAACTGGAACAAAAAAGGTTAGTATCGGGGCGCCTGGGTGGCTCAGTCAGCTGAGTGTCCGACTCCGTTTCGGCTCAGGTCACGATCTCACGGTTTCATGGGCTCGAGCCCCACATCAGGCTCTGCACTCACAGCGCGCAGCCGGCTTGGGATCCTCTCTCTCCCCCTCTCTCTCTGCCCCTCCCCTGCTCGTGCGCTCTCAAAAATAAATATTAAAAAAGTAAAAAATAAAAAGGAAGAAGAAGAAGGGGGGACACCGGGCCCGTGAACAGAAGACGTGGCCGTGGTCATGGGTCAGACACGAGCGAGCGCTCCCAGCAGCCTCGCCCGGAACAGGCCGAGTGCCAGCGGGGCCACCGGCACCCGGGGTGGGGGCGGGCACGTTCCCAGGTGACTAAGGCCGACGAGCCTCCGCCACACCTGGCAATGGGGGTGCTCCGGGCCGCACCCTGTTCACAGGACACAAGGCCCGGCTCACACCCAGCGCGACGCTGTGCGCGTGCAGCCAGAACAAAACGAAACAGGCGAGAGCGCAGGGGACGTGCTCCGCAGGGCTCACGAGACGCGACGGGGCGGGGGCGCCAGGCCACACAGGGCACAGGGCTCGAGGGCCGAGCGGGAGTGGAGGGGACACAAAGCTCCCTCGGAGGGGCTTCTGAAGGCACCGCGAGTGTTCTGGGCAGTAAATACCTCCCCACGCACTCCCACTCGCGTGCCGGCAAGGGCCACGCCCCTTCACACCTCCAAGGGATCCCTTCACCCTCCGCCCCCAGTGGAAGAAACGGGTAAGACCTGCCTGTGGGGCCACCCGCTGGCCGCGCTCCAGGCGTCACTGGGACAACCTGGCCCGGCCCCGTGCAGGCGGGAAAGGCCGGCCGGACACGGACGCGAGGGGGTGGAGAGACCTGCCCCCCGAGCTGTGACGGCAGCTCCCGAGCACCCCCATGCCCACTGGGTCTGCAGACCCCGCCTGCCCCGTTCCCGCGGGGCGCCAGCGGGGGCCCGGGGCGTGCGTGCGTGCGTGCGTGTGCACAACCCACAAGGGGCGGAGCACAAGAGGGGGCCCCGGGCCAACACGAGCTCCTCTCAGCTGAAGCCACACGCCCGCGCCTGCCAGAGTGCCGCGGCTTCCCCCACGGTGATCGCGGGCAGGGAGGACAGAGGGCAGGCAGAGAGCCGGCCCACCCACGGAAGGCAGGGCAGTGCTCACCCGGAAGGTGGGATAGAAGTGGACGTCGTAGGCTCGGCACACCTCGTGATTCTCCTCCTCCGCGCAGTCCAGGGCGGCGACCCGGATGGCAGCAGCCCAGTCTGAAAAGCAGGAACGCGACCTTCGGTGTGGCGGTCTGGCCCGCATCCACGCGGCCACCGTCCCCGACCACGCGGCAAACCGCTCCCGCTCCTAACCGGGCACATCCCAGACGCACAGAGGCAGCAGGTGCACCAGCGGATGATGCAGACCGGGTCCGGGACGTTGCGTGGCAACCCTCCCACGCACGCGCTCCAGTGAGAGACAGGCCCCCAGCGCCGGACCCGCCGTCTCTCCAGGAAGTGCTTCCCCCTTTCCCGTCTGTTACGGAAAGTCCTGCACGTGCATGCCACCGAGGTGACGCCACGGCAACGCCACGACCCTCAGCTCAGCATCGACGGCCATCTGCTCCCACCAGGCCCCGCTGCCGGGTCACGGCCAGCAGCGGCCCCGGCCACCCCGGGTCACACAGACACGCGCTCTACTCCGGGCTCACGGCTCCCTAACTGCTCCCTTTGCCCCGTGAGAGTCTGACGGGGCGCCTCCGAGTGGCAGGTGTCCCACCCACTGCTCCGCGAACCCCACACACCCTTGTTGAAGACCCCATTGAAGGTCCTCTGTCCTGCGGTCCCACCATCGGGCTGTGTGGCTGCACCCCCTCCCCCTGGATCTTCTGAAACCTGCACACCTTTGGGGAGACGGCTTCCTAGGTGGCGACGCGCGGTCCCACCAGGAGGCGGGGGACCTCTGGCCGCCCTCCTTCCTACTGATGGCCCGCTGAACGCACGAACCCCTGAGGGCTGCAGCCAGACGGGGTGCCCCATCTCATCCCTGCTTCGCTTATGGGCGGGACACGGCTGTACAGAGGAACCTAGCTCACGGCGACCCTGAGGCGAGGTACACACAGGGAGACAGGTGCTCGGCTGGGCCCAGGGGTCACCAGCCTCAAAGGCACAACTTTGACATCCTCCAAAAAGTGAGGTTCTCTCTTTGAGACATTTGATGCTGGGGCACCTGGGCGGCTCAGTTGGTTAAGCATCTGACTCTTGGCTTCAGCTCAGGTCACGATCTTGCGGTTCGTGAGTTCGAGCCCCACATCAGGCTCTGTCCTGAAAGTGCAGAGCCTGCTTGGGGTTCTCCCTTTCTCCCTCTTTCTCTGCCCCTCCCCGGTGCTCACGTGCTCTCTCTCTCTCAAAATAAATAAACTTAAAAATAAATTAAAAAAAAAAGAAAAAACACAAACATTTGATCCCTTTCCCTAGGGTTCCGGTTATACAGCCAAGCACCGGCCCACTGGCTCCTGAGGGGACTGCATGTAGGTCGCGAGGAGACAAAGCCCAGGTGGAGACCCAGGCGCCCCACACACTGGCTGCCCTGGGGGATGGGCCGGTCCCACTCTCAGTATCCTGCGGTCCAATGACTTCTCAGTGGGGACGCACGGCCGTCCCCGAGACACTGACCGGGCTCTTTGCTGCCTCGTGTTCGGATGTGACACCACTGGCCTGAACCAGTGACCTGGTTACAAATCATGTCATAGGTTTTTTCTGGATTCTAACTATGACCCTAAACTTCAGAGGTTGCATTAGCAATATGCCCGGAAGGAGCGAGAACGCCACTTGGGCTTAAAAATACACACCTTTCGGGGCTCCTGGGGGGCTCAGTCGGTGGAGCGACCGACTTGGGCTCAGGTCACGATCTCGCGGTCCGTGAGTTCGAGCCCCGCGTCGGGCTCTGTGCTGACCGCTCAGAGCCTGGAGCCTGCTTCAGATTCTGTGTCTCCCTCTCTCTCTGCCCCTCCTCCGCTCAAGCTCTGTCTCAGAAATAAATAAACATTAAAAAAAAAAAAAAGAAGTGGCAGAGGATTAAAACTCTCCTCGACTTTAAAAAATACACACTTGTCTCCCCCACAGTTATAAAAAAGATTTACCAGTACGTATTTTTTTAGTTTCTTTACTTTGACAGAGAGAGAGACAGCGCGCACGTGTGGGGGGTGGCGGAGGGGCAGAGAGAGGGCGAGAGCGAACCCCAAGCAGGCTCCGCGCAGTCAGCACAGAGCCCGACTCGGAGCTGAAACCCGTGAACCTTAAGACCACGACCTGAGCCGAAGTCAAGAGTCGGACACTCACCCGACCGAGCCCCCCAGGTGCCCAAGGTTTACCAGTATTGACACGATGCAGAGGACGGAGTGGAAAAAACCACAGCCGTCTTTCGCAATCGATGGCCAAGTCCTGTTCCGCTTACGTGGCTCCCCTGAAACCAACTCCGGTCCCGAGGCCGTGGATGGGAGCGAGAGTCACGGGACCTTCCCGAATCACAGGCCACATCTTTCCGGAGTCTCGAATTACATGGAACTCAGGGCGAACAGTTAATGCTCTCATCCAATTAGTGCGGCAGATGGCCCAACGCGCGGGGCTCAGCGCGGGCTCCCTCCATGCGTGGCCCCCCACCGCCCACGAGGCCCCCCGCCCTCCAGCGGCCCTGTGGGGGGAGCCCTCCCCCGCCTGTCATCTTTGCTTCTGTTCCCATCCATCTTGCCAAAGCGCCTCCTATTTGCTGCCTCTTTCTGGCCTCACAAACGCAATTTCCATGACGTGCTTTCATTTCATGTTTACAAAAAGAAAAAGCACCCGCTACCCGGAAAAGGTATGTAGGAAAATGAAAAACTGCCCCGAGGGCCAGCACTGAGCATTGGATACAATCCCGACGAACAATCACGCCGGACCAGAAACAGAAAACCGACGCTAAGAATGCGCTCCGAGACGCTCACTACGGTCTGGTTTTCACGGCGGGACTCGGTCCGACTTCCTCGTTCTTCACATGTTCCCCACTAGGTACGTCTTATGGGCAAAAGCAAACACACCCAGTCGGGCCTCCAGGATGCGGAGACTGTGTCCCGTGCACCCGAGCTCTGCTGGCTCTGTGTCCCCTGCTCAGTTCCCACCCTCCTGGAGTCCTCAGCGTGAAGAGGCTGCACACAGCACCCCACAGAGCTGCCGCCACGGGTCACGACGCGGCAGGTGACAATGACGCGAAGCAAAATCGGACCCAAGGCCACGGTGGTGCCGACCACATTTTCACAACCCTCCTGAGTGTCCCACAGCACGAGAGACCAAGAGACCACGCGAACACGCAGACTTCACGTGGGGCTGGTAGGAACGGCTGTGAGCCCCGCACCCAACAGCTCTGTAACCCCGAAGGCAAGACTCCGGGTGCTGAACCCTGGGGAACACGGGCCTGTCAGGCTCGCAGCACCTGCTCCCAGGCTCAGTCCGCTGGCCCAGACCAGAGCGAGGCCTCGAAACTGCCCCCGGTCCCTTGCCCGCCTCCGCAGCCCCCCAGCCCTGGGACCCTGGGACCCTGGGACCCTGGGACCCTGGGACCCTGGGACGCAGCAGCCGGCCCGGAGGACCCTGGCCCCGTCGCGTGTGCATGGCCGGCTCTCGGCATGAAGGATACAGCCCGTGTTCCTGGGCGGCGTCCCCACCAGGCCTCCTGTGCTGCTCTGCCTTCCAGTAGACTTCACGCTCCCCCACCCCGGTATCTGCTGGTTGTTCCGCCGTAAGGAGGAGCACGTCCTTTCTTAGCACTGAACTACGTGACTCCTTCAGTTCCAACCTTGGCTGGAAGGGGCCCGGAGGTGCCCAGCCCCCAGCAAGGCATAGGGTCTGCAGGCGAGACCACTTCCTGTGTGTCCCCGGGACCTTCCCGAGGGAGCACTTCGTGGCACATTTCATCAGCTGACCTGTACCCTCCTCTCCCTCATTCGCTCCTCCCCTCAAGCCACAGACGGGTCTGAGCACACTCCTGCCCCAGGACCTTTGCACCTGCTCTTCCTTGGGTGCAGCACACTTGCCTCTGATCTGCACTTGCTGCTTTATTGTCAGTTTCAACACAAACGTCACCTCCATAGAGAGGCCTTCCCTGATTCCCTGCCCAAGCACAGTCAACATGACAAGAAAAGCTCCCCACCAGCCTTGCTTCCAGAACAAAGTAAACTACACAGAGCCTCATGCTTTCTTACCACGTCATCCACCACGGAAGTCTCTCTGTGAAACAGGCAGGACGTCACAGAAGAGGCGGCTGGGGGTCAGAGAGGCTGAGGAATCCGCCCAGGGTTCAGAACCAGCTGCCCGTCACCCACTGTCACAGGCACGGAGAGCGCATGAGACAGGTGTCCACCGACCGGCAGGTTCCTCAACATGCTGTGGGTGTCTTCCCACAACAGTCTCCTCCCTCTACGCTACCGCCTGCAGACAGGAGACACTCCCCGTTCCCACCCGCCCCTCCCACTCCTCTGACCCCAGGTGGTCACGCGTGGGAGGAACCAACGGCACCCACCTCTTCAGGGAGCCCCTGCACACGGCGTGCTTCCTTCTTAAATGCACAGAAAACCCATTCTTTGGAAAAACGACCTCTCCTCGCATTCCCAGCACATTTCCCACGGCCTCTCCCTCCGACGGTGGCCGTATCCCTGTGGGCAGGAACCGTGTCGGGAGGGTGCGGAGCCCCAGCCCGAGGAGGCCGGATCACCTCTGGCGCCTCGTCCCGCACTCAGGGCTCTAAGAGCGCTCTGGTCCCTGCCGTCCCAGCTAAGCCTCACAGCCCAGCCTGGGATGAGACCGTCACCACTCCCCCTCCACAGGTGACGGAACCAAGCTCAAAGGCCCCAGGGGCGAGTGAGGGGTGCCCGGCGTCTGCCCCCCTTGCCCCGGCCTCCTGGCTGCCCCGGCCACGAGGAGCCCCCTGCGCCTGAGCGGAGCCATCCTCTGACCTCGAGGTAGCAACTAGGGAGGCACAGCAAGTACCAGGCGGCCAACGGTCCTCACCTCCCAGGCCCCCTCCTCTCCAGGACACTCGTGACACGTTTCCCCCGAGCTCTGCTTTTCCAACGAGCTCCACGCAGGGCGAGCCACGCACGACTGGCAGACCAACTCTCCCGGCTCGGCGCTGACGACGCACCATCCCGGGAAGGCGGGGAATCTTTCCTGCCTGATGGGGGGGGTGGGGAGACACCGGGGTGGAGAAGCAGGCGAGGGCGTCAGGGCAGGCCGGGGCCGGCTGTGCCGGGGCGGGAGCGGCATGCAGAAGCACCCCGGAAGCCATCCAGGCTCGGGCAGCCCGCCCCCGTCAGGGCTCCGAGGGTGGCAGCCAGCCGGGGCCGGGCCACGGCCCTGAACGGCCCCCAACGGCCCCCAGGGTCCCGGAGCGGGGCCCTTCTCAACCAGCCACAGTCCAGACAAGCGCTTTCTGCCGGTCCCATCGCCCCGGTGCACCTCACCGCCACCTGACCCCAGCAGCCGCACTGCACAGGCACCCAGGTTCCCAGTCAGTCGCGTCCCGGCGGGTCCTGGCCTCTGCGCCCTTTACTGAGCCCGTTCCCATTGGCCCTCCGGGTGCCCCCGAGAGGCCTGGCCTGTCTCAGCAGCGGCGTGCCACGTGACATGGGGGCCCCGTCCGGAGGCAGATGCGCAGCCCACGTGCTGCCCTGCCTCTTACCAGGTTTGGAGACTCTGGACAACTTACCAGTGTCTGTAACTCAGCTGCCGCACCTGTAAGACAGAGGCCAGGGAATGACCCGCTAAGGGGGCCGCGAGGACAGACGGGCTAACGGCCACATCCCGCTCCCAGCTGGGAAGCGTCTGCTACTAGAATGTGCTCCGAGCACTCACCACGGCCAGCGGAGCAGCGGCGAACTCCCGACGACCCCGGGCACTGCCATCCTACGGGACACTGGGGACCGCCTGGGAGGGGAGGGGAGACAGCTCTGGGTGGAGAGCAGCAGGTGGCAGGGAGGGCGGCCATGCAAACAGCTCCAGAGTCAGCGGTGGGGCCAGTCCCTGAGAAGCTGCAGGTGTGGGGAGCCTGTCCTTTGTCCCAGGTGGCACTGACGCGCACAGGGAACCGAGAAACCCCTGCAGGTGGTGAGTGACCGACGGTGTCACCATGGCAGCAGCACAGGGTCCCGGTGTCAGAGAGACCACAGAGTGCGTGCCTCCCCCCTCTCAGTGTCTCGTGACACCCGGGAGGCAGCCTTCCTTGGGGCTCCGGCAGCTCCAGCGAGCGAGGCTGAGATGGCTCCTCCGCGGTCTGTCCGCAGCCCAGCACACGGATTCTGGGTAGACGGGGCGCCCCCACCCAGCCCGAGACCCACGGCCAGTCGGATGTTCACTTTCGGCCACCACCTCTGGCCTCAGAGACTCTGGAGGAACCGGGCACAGGTCACGGGCAGAGTAGCCACATTCTCCGTCAAAGGCGCCGAGGGTGAGGGCCAGGGTGGAGGGCTCTGACTCAGCAGGTCAAGCCCCCCGGACCTCTGCCCGCGGGCCTCACCCAGCCCCCAGGCTGCGGGCAACCCCTGCCCACTTGCCGTCTCCACTTGGCGCCCCAGGCTCGACCTCCCGGAACGTGACCGAAAGAGGCCCCTGGGTCCTCCACCCGCTGTGTCCTGGGAAGGCGGGGGGGGGGGGGGGGGGGGGGGGCGCCGGCTGCTCTCCCAGTGAGGGGGAGACAGGTGGGAAACGCTCGGTCTGGGCTGCAGATGCCGCCACGGAGAGACGAGGCGGTGCAGACGGAGGTCACCAACGCTGGTTCTTCAGCCTCCCAAGCGCCTTCGACTTTCCCAGGCACCCGGGAGGTGGACCCTGCCCTTTGAAATAGGGCACAACCGCTGGGGGCTTCAAGATGAAAAAGATAACGAGAAACCTTGGTTTCGCCGGGTTTTCAACCCACTGCTTCTTGTCATCACAACAGCGAAAGGGCCAGAGTCGCAGTGTCGCTCGGAGAAGCAGGTGCTTGGCAAGCCCGGTGCTTCTGAAATGCCTTGCAGGGCCTTCAAGAGAGCGTAAGGCCGCAGGAACCTCGGCTCCGACACCGCTGATAAAGGCACTTGGTAAGTTCACCAGCGTGAGGGCTCTAGACAGCGAATCCACCCGCGGCCAGTGTCAGGGCACAGTTTTCAAAGAGCTAAAGGCATGACTCGGAAAAGCACACGATGAACAGGTACCAAAGGGCCCTGTCAGGGTGCGCGGATCGGGCCCAGGGCCACCAGGAACAGCCAGCCTACGAGACAGGGCCCTCCAGTGCCCAACAGGGCAGGAAAACCCTGGCGTTTGGGGTTCTTCTTCCGGACAGAAGCTGTCCGTTCCTCTACCAGAGAAGGTCTGTGAGTCAACGCGTAGCCTCAGAGGCAAAGCCCTCAATTACAGCCATCACGCAAGGTCAAACCCAGACACGTTCCCCCGGAAAGCCAGCCCTCGGGGGGGAGCCTGTGAGGCGAGTCCCCAGTGACACTGAGGACGCGAGGCCCACCCTCTTCTCACATTTCTAGGTTTTAGACGTTCCTTGATGACAGGACTTAGAAGAAAACTAGCTCACCGTGGAAAAGCGACTGGCATCCGCCGAGCGCGGGAACAGCGGCCACGAATCCCCGTGCCCGCCCTGCTCCCGGAAGGAAAGACACCTCCCTCGGCACGTCTGACCAGAACCGGACCACCACCTGGTTACAACGCCGAAGGGCCCGCTCCGAGACGCCGCCGCCCCCCGCCCACCGCTGCCGAAACACTACGGTCCTCCTTCCCGCCCAGACCCACCACCCCAAGTCTGGCCCGCATCGTCCCAACCGCCACCCCCCTCGGCCGCTGGCCCTGGTTCTCCAGGGAGCAGGCGCAGATTTCTTAACGTAGACACCAGATCAAATGACCCCCTACTTGAAGCCGCTCTTCTTTCCCGCTGCTCAGGAACGAGGACGCGGTTCGCCCAGCCTCTGGACCCGGAGCCGCCGGCTTCCACCCGCGGGCACCTCCCCACCTCCCCACCCCGGAGCCACAACAGCCGCGTGCGCAGCCCTCTGGACACCTGCCTGTCTCAGGGCCTTGGCACTGGCCGTGCCCCTCGCCCCCCATCTGCTGAGTGTCGAACGCCAGCCGAGGCCTTCCCCCACGGCCCCGTGCCAATTCCAACATCCTGGTTATTTTCCCAGGACTTAGGAGCTGCGGTCAACCTCGTTCTGTGTGTGTTTCCGCCAGCGCCCCTTCTTCTGGAACACGGGCCCCACTCGGACCTTCCCAGGGTCGTTCACGGTTTCTCCGCGCCTGCCAGCGCCACGCACAACTCAGGACAGGTCCCGACGTGCAGAGTCGACGCAGGGCAGACATCAGGCTCCACTCGCACAGGGAGCGGGGAGCTCAAGGCAGCACGGATGGGCCGAGGACAGTGCCACGCGCTGTGCGCAGGGGCAGCCGCCTGCCCGGGCTCCTCGGCACCCCGCCACCAGGCGCGTCTGCCCAGCGCCCCTCGACAGACACAGCACTCCGCTCGGCCGGTTCCAAGCTGGGCTGGCCGTCCTGGCGGGAGGAGGCGCCGACACCTCCCCAGGCCTTTGTCTTGGGGAGGAAGGCTGCTCACGCTAGGCTAGGCTAAGCTAGGCTAGGCTAAGCTAGGCGGGAAGGCTCCTGAGGGAAGCAGATGAGGGAGAATTTCGGTTACAGAGACACCGGCCGTCAGACCGCCCGGGCAGATGGAGGCATTCAGGGCAACACAAAAGACACAGTCCGTTTTATCAAGTGAAATGCGAAGCATCTCAAAGGTCTAGCTTCAGGGTGTTGGCCACATTCAACTTGTACCCTCCCCTCCTCCTGCCTCTCCCACCTGTCTGGATCCCACCACACAAAGGAGAGAAACTCTCTAAACTGAATGCAAATTGCCTGCTTTGGGGACAATGTCCTAAAGCGGGGGTAAAGGGCACCAGCTGGGAGGCACGCGCCTCCAGGGGCATCCACTGGGGGCACGGGGGCGGGGGGTGGCAACGCAAGCCCTGCTCTGCTCTCCTCACAAGCCTGTTTTCAGTACCACAGGCTTAAAAAAATCCTTGAGAAATAATTAGGCTTCTCTGTGAGAGCAAACTAATATTTATTGCAAGTTTACTTATCAAGGGACCCTATCACTTAACCTTCAGGATTAAGCCTTTCACCAGTACTGGTCAAGTTCTCACGAAAATGTCCACAGAAGTCTGATTTACAGTCCGGCATCGGTTAGTTCTAGAAAATGATTACAGCACAGAGTAATTAACCTCCAAGGTCTAAGAGGGAGCGAGAGGAGGGCTGCCTGGAAGGCGCAGGGCTGTTCCCTGGCTTCTCCGTCGTGGTGCAGGCTGGGCGGGAGGGGGGGGGGGGCGGGGTGTGTGCATGGGTGCCCACGGTCCACCCACCGCAGGACTCTCTTTTCCCCGGCGCAGGCCCCGTCCTGGGTGAGCAAGGTCTTTTCAGACAAACTCCAAGTTCAAGGGCAAGTTTGGTCTAGAGGTCTGGGTAGAAGTTGAGCCCACATACTGACAAGCAGAGGCCAGCAAGAGTTAGCTACAAGTCACTGGAGGTGGCTGGAGAGGCGGGCGCTCCTCTGGGAGTGGAGGCGGGGCGGGCTACCCATGGCGCCCTCGCCCCTCGGCGCAGTGGCCTTAAACGAGCCCCGCACAGTCCGGAGCGCTCGACGGGACACAGCCGTCCCCATGCCCAGCGCATCTCCTGGCGAACTGCTGAAGCCTGGCGACCCCGCCTCGGGAGAAAGGAAAAGCCCCCCGCCCGTCCTCCCGGCCGCACCGATGACCTGTGTTCTCACACTGGCATCGCTGACCTTGGTGCCCGGTGGCGCTCCTCTGGCCGTGGTCATCACAGAAACTGGGCCTCCCTGGCGCATCTCCCTTGGGCTGAAACCACAGCTGCCCAGGCAGGGGGCAGGGGGTACAGCGGCCTTTCCTGGGCCCATCACGAGCGGGCAGCTCCAGTGCCTGCCTCCAACCCCCGGACGGCCCTCTCCAGAGTTCAGGCGGTGAGCTCCTGGTGCCTCCTGGGGCTCCCTGCGTCACACACCCCTGCTGGCGGTGCGCCGTCAGCACCCCTCCCCACTCAGTCACCCCCCCCCCCCACCCACGAACACGGCCCGTGGGGGAACGCCAGCTCATCTCCAGGAGCCTGTGGCCTAGCCAGGTGGGCAGAGAGACCAGACCCGGCAGTGAGTGAGGAGCTGCAGGGGGGCGAGCCAGAGCACGGACACCGGAGCGGCCAGGACAGAGAGCCACGGGCCCGGGGCCACCCGGCCTGGTGCTCAGTTGCGCGACCCAAAGTGAAGGACCCGGCCTCACTGGGCCCCAGGGCGACACCCACTCCCATCTGCAGGACGGGAAGAGAAGGTGCGTGCTGTCGGTGACTGCCCACCGAGTCTCAGGCTCCCTCCCCTTCCTGCCTCATCTAGAATTCCAGGACCCATTACAGGAAATGTGCCCCTGCTTCCTCCAGACCAGTAAGAAGGGAGAGGGAGGCCCCGGTGACCCTCGACAGGGGCGCTCCTCCGGCGACCACGGTCTCCACGGAGACACCTCAAAGGCAGCGCGATGGTGGGGTGCTGCTGGGGGCCACAGGTGTCTCCTGGCCGTAAAAGGAGGTGGCGCCACAAACCGCTAACACCACAGCTCCGGGCTAAATGATTTCCGGGAACACAGCAGGGTTTTGTCTTACAAAGGACTCAGAAGTGACAGGCGTAAGCCAGATCCACACAAACACTGCAGCTACACCCAACAGTAGACCTTTTTGTTCATTAAGCCGCCTTGTTACAAGGAAAAACATTTATTTTCAATATCTTGAAAATGTCAGTTAATTGCCAAAGTTCAATCTAAGTCCTTCAGGAAAGCAAAGTACCCTCAGCTCTGAGCAGAAGACGCTTCCGGAGCGGGGGAGGAGCCTCACCCTCTCCAGACCACCCCTCAGGCCTTCTGTCCTTTCTGAGCAAATGGAAGCCGCCCCCCCCCCCCAGGTGATGGTGGAGGGACAGCAGGGGAGACAGCACTGCCCCCATCCCAGGCGATCTCACGGGGGAGCAGAGCCTGTCCCACCATCCAGAAGTCAGACAGTGCCGAGGCTGGGGTGGGGGGAGCAGTGGACGGGGAAAAACGCCAGCTGGATGGTCTCCATTTCAAGAGGGGTGGGGAGGGGCACCCATGGGGGCCCAGTGCAAGGTCCGTGTGCCCTGGGGACTGGACAGCCCAATTCACAGGCGACTGACGGCACCAAAGGGGGGGGTGACAACGGGAGTGAAGCCTGTGTTCACACAGGACATGGGGGGGCAATGGGGACCTGCTTCCCTTGGGGGCGGCCGCGGCTTCTCAGTGGTTCCACTGGGAGCGGGCCAGGATTAGGCACAAAGAGAGCCCTGTGGTCGATCCCACAGGAAGCAAAGGCTTAAGAGTTAGTGAACTCCAGGGGCAGCTGGGTGGCTCAGTCGGTTAAGTGTCACGACCTCAAGCTGGAGCCCCGAGTCAGGTTCCATGCAGTGCCGACAGCTGGGAGCCTGGAGCCTGCTTCCAATTCTGTGTCTCCTTCTCTCTGCCCTCCCCGCGAGTGCTCTGTATATCGCTCTCTAAAATAAACAAACATTAGGGCGCCTGGGTGGCTCAGTCGGTTGAGCGTCCGACTTCAGCTCAGGTCATGATCTCATGGTTCATGGGTTCGAGCCCCGCGTCGGGTTCTGTGCTGACCGCTCAGAGCCTAGAGCCTGCTTGGGATTCTGTCTCCCTCCCTCTCTGCCCCTCCCTCACTTGTGCGCGCTCTCTCTCTCTCTCTCTCTCTCTCTCTCTCTCAAAAATAAACATTTAAAAAAGGAAGGGGGACGCCTGGCCAGCGCAGTCGATTAAACATCCAACTTCAACTCAGGTTGTGATCTCACTGTTGAGGGTTCGAGACCTCCGTCAGGTCCTGTGCTGACAGCTCAGAGCCTGGAGCGGCTTTGGATTCTGTCTCCCTCTCTCTCTGCACCTCCCCTGCTCACGCTGTCTCTCTCTCTCAAAAATAAATAAAGATTAAAATTTTTTTTTAAATAAACACACATAAAAAAATTTTTTTTTAAAAAGTTAACGGACTCCTTTTCTGGGGAATCCTTGTGTACTGGGACATCCACGAGGGGGAGTCCATATGCCACGTATCCTGGCCACGGGTGCTTCCCTGCAGGTGTCTCATGGGGCTGGTGTCCCTGAGAACGTGATCCTCCAGCCGTGGGGCTTGTGCTGACAGGATGCTGGGCCTCACGCCCGGTTTCGGACCCAGCAGACCCGGGTTGGGACCGACGGTGCGTCTCTAACAAGTCCCCAGGTGACCTCTCTTTGGGGACCCCACGTGGAACTCTCCCCAGTGCCGAGGCCCCTGCCTCCAGCAGCGGTTTGGCTCTCGGGACGCTTTGCCCAGGTGCCCTGCGCTGTCCCCACTGTCTTTCAGACCACAGCTGCTTTTCACTTTCAGCCGTATCTCCCTCCGTCCCAGGCCTTCATCCCGCCCGACGCGGGCAGCGTCCACTCCTCTTAAGATAACTTACTCAGCTAAGGGTTGAGTGAATCACACCATCAGGTATGGGTTTTGCCACTTTCATTTCCAGAAGAAACCTTTCTTCCAAGTTCCAGGGGCCATTTTCAAGGCTCCTTACGCGCTGGTTCGACTACAGAATAGTTACACATCTGTGTTTCTGCCACGGAGTGACAAACGAGAACTGAGAAGTTCTCTGCACTCTTAAAGTGTGTTTGTTCCCAAAGCAAAGGCTTTGAGAAAGCCCACTAAAGACTTGTCCGTCCACCTCCGTTCTGGCCACAGTGCCAAACACTTGGGACTTCAGAAAACATGAGATCAAAGAACAGGCCCTTCAGAATCAAAAGGCCCCAACTCCCCGAGGTAATATGAGAATGCATCTTAAAGACAACCTTTTACGATTCTGCACAAAACCCCTACTTAGGCTTTTAAGAAGTTTGGGAACCTGTTTAGTTATGAGAAAATCACAACAGAGTAGGAAAGGAGCCTTAAAAAACAACAGTGCTGGAAGAGAGTGTAGCAATTTGTTATCCTCTGGCCCGCGGAAATATGTAATTAGAGGTTAGCTGAGCACCAGCACGGGTCCTGCCAAACCTCACTCTCGCTGAGGACAGCACGGCCTTCAGAGCGATTCGCACGCCATGTAAAAGCCCGGCGGGCCTGCGGAAGGGAGCCGCAGACCCGCCCCCACCCCCACCCCCACCCCCACCCCCAACTCTGCCACCGGGGCAGGCGAGTAACGAGGGACTGATTAGCACTTTGGCAGCTTGATGAAACTGCCAACAACATAAAATGTAGCTCGGTGGATGTCAGGTCGACCACGGGCTGCGCCTCTAGGAACGAGGCGCCTCCCGGTGACAGGCTCCGAAGGTCCTGCTTTGCCTCCACAGAGGTCTGCGGGACATCTGGACGTCTAAGTTGCTGGCTCGCTCTGAGCATCCACCACATGGCCAGAAGAGGGTGACGGCGCAGGACTTCAAGGGAAGGGGGCTCCGAGGCACGGAGACGGGGAGTGCGTCGGAAAACAGCTAGGACAAAGGCTGGGGGAGGCACCGACGCTCTTCCCCAAGACCCTGGGAGGGGGGCTCCCCGGTCCGCAGCTGCGGAGTGCGGGCCGGAAGAGGGCTGCTCGCCGTTGCGACTCGAGGCCGCTAACGTGCCGGGCTGTCCCCGGGGCGGGGGGGGGGGGGGGGGCTGGCTGCGGGGCCCGGGGAGGGGGGGGGCCGGGCCCGGCCGGCCGGCCGGGGTCGGGGGTCCCGCGCGGGCGCGCCTCACCTCGCACGTCCCCGGCCAGGGCCCGCCAGGTGGGCGCGTAGCCGATGCAGTGGCCGCACCACGAGGAGTAGAACTGCACGAGCCACGCGGCCGAGCTGTTGGCCGTGGCCCCGCGCACGCTGCCGCTGTCCAGCACCCACACGGCGTCCTCGCCCGCGCGGTACAGCCGCGCCGCGCCGCCCGCCCCCGGGCCCGCCGCCGCCGCCGCCGCCAGCAGCACGAGCAGCGGAGGCAGCCGCCGGGCTCGGGCCGCCGTCGTCGCCGGGGCTCCCGAGCTGCGCGCCGCCGCCGCCGCCAACGCCGCCGCCCCGGCCGCCGCCATATTGGGAGTGCCGCGGCGCGCCTGACCTTTCACCCTGGCAACCGCCGTCACGTGCGCCGCGCGCGCCCGGCCCCGCCCCCGAGCGCCCGGCCCCGCCTCCCAGGCGCCCTCCAGGCCCCGCCCCCGAGGGCCTGGCCCCGCCCCTCCCCACCCCAGGGTCGCCACATTTAGCAAACGAAAATGCCCCGTGTCTGAGATGCAAATTTAACGGGAGGTTCTTGGACTCGTAAACGACTGGCCGCTTATCGGAAATTTCCATTTAACTGGGGGTCCTGCGCTTCATCTGGAAACCCCACCTGGGGCTTCAGAGTGTCTGCTCCCCTGACCTTGACCTTTAAATATGAGATTTTTATCTCTGGGAAACTTAGCAAGACATCCACACAGATTCAGACGTGTTATGGTGCCCAGGTTTAGGACTTTCCAGGTGACCTTTGCAGCCCTAGGAAGTAAAGCTTCCTGTGACTTTCTGCTTAATTCAACAGGAGACCTGGTTTTTACATTGCTATTTTTGATTGTTATGCATATCAACATTTTCTCTGAACTGTGTGACCGAAACAAAAAAGAAAGGAAGTAGGTCGCAGAGCGGATATGAGTCAGCAACAGTCATTGGCCTGGAAGTTCAAATTCTTGTTTCGGGCCACTTGGCTCCTACACACGCCAGGCAGAGGAACTGCGTGTGCAAAGGCCCTGCGGTAGAAGGGACACGCGCGTTCGAAGAAAAGCAAGGAGGCCAGTGTGGCTGGAGCAGAGTTAGCCAGGGGAAGAGAGGGAACCAGGGAAGCGGCCAAGAACAACACAGGGAGGGGCCTCACCAGGCAGGCTGCAGATTAGGGCCCCTGGCTCTGAAAGCCACAGTGGCCATCAGAGGATTCTGACTAGAGATGTGGTTCTGCCCTTCTGGCTGCCGTGTATTAGGGGCAGGAGGGAAAGCTGTGACAGGCTGTCACAGCCCTCCAGGAGATGGTGGGAATCAGGTGAGGGCTGGGTGGCAATGTTAGTGACAGTGTCAGTTTGGAAGATAGGACATGCGGTGGATTAAATCCCGAGTGTAGACGGAGGGATCGTGTCTTCTCGCAGGGTTTTGGCCAGAGCCGCTGCAAGCAGGAAGCTGCACTTGACGGAGGTTGGGGTGAGGGTGGAACTCCAGCTTGTTTTGGATCCGTTGACCTTGTGACATCCGAGGCAAGTGCCAGGCCACTGGTTGGCTGTGAGAGTCTGGGCTCAGAGGGTAGGTTGGACCGCTTGAGGTCACCACAGGAGGCCACGGGGACAGAAGAGAACTGGCCACACCCCGAGCCCTGGACTGAAGCAAATGGGGTGGTGGGAGGGAGGCAGAGGAGCAACCTGGAGGTCGGAGGAGGACAGGAGAGGGCAGAGACGGAGGTGAAGGATAGATGGGAGGAAAGAATGACAGATGCCTGGGGGGGGGGGGGCATGGCTCCCTAGCGACTGGACAAAGGTGTTCTGAGTGACGTAGGGACAAGGCGTTTACAGAAAGGGTGGAGGGAAAGAGGAGAGGCTCGGTGGCTCCTCCCAGGAGGTTTTCGGGAGGTGGTGGGGGAAGGACAGCGGAGATCCAGGCAGGAAGGAGAGGCCCGGCAGGGAACAGGTCGGGGAGAGCCAGGGTGTGCCTCGTGGAGCGCAAGGGGAAGGAGGCAGGTGATCCCTGGGTGCGTGGGCACCAAGGGACACAAGGCTGGAAGGGGTCGCTGCACCCTGCACCTGACCAGCTCAGCCTCTCTCCGCCTCTCTCCACAGAAGGTGCTGCCTCCGCCTCCGAGGGGAGCCCCCGCATGCAGCCTATGCTTCCAGGTGCCCCTCCTGCTCTGCTGGGTGCCCCTGGGGTCCCCTGCTGCCTTGGGGTGGAGCCCATCTCGGCCTCACCGGTCCCTGCCCCCCTCCACCTGTGACCAGGTTGACTTGTTGGCCTCGGCCTGGGGGCGTGGCCATGAAGTCACATGGCCACCGTTGAGTGCGCAGACCAGCTCGGGTCATCCAGTGGACCAAGACTGTCAGGGGTGGGCTATTGGGTGGGTTCTGAGCACTCAGGCCCAAAGCACCCTTCCCCACCCTTCCCGGAGGGGTTTAACTCTGAACCCTGTCTCAGCCGGCTCAGGCTGCGTAACAAAACCCCACAGCACAGGCATTTATTAAACGACAGACCTTTGTTTCTCACAGCTCAGGAGGCTGGAAACTCCAGATCAGGGTCATCAGGGTCAGCTCCCAGAGGCCCGCTTCCTGGCCCACAGATCGCCAGCCGCCTTCTCGAGGTGTCCTCACGTCCCTCTGTGTGTTCTCGTGGACAGAGAACTCTCTGGGGTCTGTTCTCATAAGGGCACAAGGGCAATCGTGGGAACCCACTCTCGTGACCTCATCAAACCCTAATGTGCTTCCTGGCACCGTGACATTGGGGGCAAGTTTCCATGAATGAATTCTGGGGAGACACAGTTCTGTCCACAACAAATGCCCAAAGCCACCTGGAAGGACCGTGCCCCTCCCCTACCCAGGTGCAAGTCGTCCTGTCATAAGTGTTCCCCAGGGCTCGTGTGTGTCCCCATCCACGTGCTGAGGGAGCCAGAGGGGCGTCTCAGGGGCAGCCAGACGATGTGCGTGCTGGCCCCACCGAAGGGCCACTCAGGTCTCCTGGTCCCTTCTCTGCCAGCCATCCCCCCGGGGAGTGCTGGAGGAGTGCCCCCTTCCTGCTGTGGGAAGGCAGGTGGAAGCACGGTGTGCCTCCCCAGGACCAGCCCCACCCCACGGGAAGCGAGGAAGGCTGGCGCCAAGGACACTGTGAGCCCACCCCGCGGTGCAGTCAGCGTGGCCGGGTGTTACTTCACCCCACACCTGCTCCGCGGCATGGGGCCCGTGGCACCGGACTTTGTTCAGCACCCTGAACACAGCACGGGTCGCTTCTCAAACCCAGAGCGCCACTGGCCCCGCAGGCCGTGTCGATTCACTAGAAGGTTCTTAGGACAAGCGCCCACTGATTGTAAAATGCAGCCAAACTCAGAAACATTAAAACAGGGTGTGGGGGAGGGGGCTGGATCTTAGGGTCTGAGAGACAAGGCAACAATAGCAGTTTCCAAGCTTCCATGGCTTTCCCGGCCGGCTCAAAGCCCGTGACCCCACCCTGGAGACCCCCTGGATCGGTTCCTCCACCTGCACGGAGGGGGCGCTCGGCCCTGGGCCACCGTCAGATGAACCACGATCGATCGCAGATGCCACGAAGGAAGGAAACCCGCTGCCATTTTCAGATGCCTCCAATCGAAGCACGCGCTCTGATTTCGCGGTGATTCCAACGGGGGCAGGTCTGCATCTTGGAGCTGACGGAGCGAGGCATCTGTGTTTTTGTTTTACAGAGGGGGAGACTGAGGCTCAGAGGGCCACGGACTATGGTGAAGGGCACGTGGCACACATTCGACAGAGGGGGTCTCAAGCCTGAGTGCCCCTGACGCTCAGGGGCAAAGGCGGAGCTCCCTCCCTGCTCTGAGTGCCGCAGCCACCCCAGCTTGTGGGGCGGCGAGAGGGGCCCTGGGGGCGGGGGGCGGGGCCACTGTGCCTTTTCTGCGCCCCACACACGCTTCTGAACTCCTGCCACAGCCCAGACTCCGGAGCGGGCCCTGTCCTCCGAGGACCTGCCCCCAGTTGGTGTTTGCGTTTGGGCACGGCTGCTTAGGAAGAACGCCCATTCTCCGGAAGACCTACCAGGAGGATTGTTCCAGAGCACTGCTGCAGGCCGGGGACAGAGCCTGGTGGCGACAATCCTCTGTGTCCTCACAGTGACACGGGGGGGGGGGGGGGAGGCAGGGGCGGTGGCCAGGGAGGCACGGGGATGGGGTCCCTGCCACGACCCCAGTGAGACGTGGAGAGCAGGACTCAGGAAGGGCTCTGAGCATCACTGAACACCCCGGCTGTGTCACGTTACAGCCTGGACGGACACAGCTGCCGGACAGAAAGGGTCCCAACCGGGGGGGGGGGGGGGCAGCCGCAGGAGCCCTGGGAGGGCCGGGGTGCACGTGTGGGCACATGTGTTCACACGCGATCCTGCCTCGCGCCCTAAACGCGTAGTCATGTTTTGCCAACACTGCGGTCTGCTCCCAGCCGTGTGCACGCCATTGGGAATGCAGAGCAGCAGCTTGGCGTTTGATGCCTGGCGTGGGGTGGGCGGGCAGGACAAGGGGCCACAGGCACAGGTGTGGGCCTCGCAGACATCCTTGGGGGGCCCAGATGCTGGTTGGGGAGTCAGCATGGACAGGGCAGGTCTGACCCACGGAACTGGTTTGGTTTGGGTGCTCGCTGGACAGCCACGTCCCCTCGCTGCCGGAGAACCTGGCCCGGGGGTGGGGACCCAGCCTGGTCACTTAACCTCCCACCCCCCACCCCAGGAGCCAGGTGCCCCCGGCACAGGAAGGCGCCATCCAAACGGGTGCTGCTGTGTTCCCCCGGAGTGCACAAGGCTGTCACTTCTCTGGACCTGCCCTCGGGGGCCCCCTCGCTGTATTTTATAGGGGCGGCTGTCACGGCCGCGCGTGGTAAGGAATCAAAGGCTTCCTAAAGCTGGTCTGGGATTTGGCATTTGAAATGCTGAAGGTGCATCCGTGGGCATTTCATGCAGGAGGGTACAGCTAAGAGGGGCCGTTGAAAGAGACAGACTGCAAAATTAAATGTGGGCTTTAACTAAGAAATAACCTCTTTTTTTTTTTTTTAAGAATTATTTATTTTTGGTGGAGAGAGACAGAACATGAGTGGAGGAGGGGCAGAGAGAGAGACAGAACCGGAAGCGGGCTCCAGGCTCTGAGCTGTCAGCACAGAGCGCGACGCGGGGCTCGAACCCACAGACCGCGAGACCGTGACCTGAGCTGAAGTCGGACGCTCCACCGACTGAGCCCCCCGGGCGCCCCAGAAATAACCACTTTCTATGAAGGATAATGGCCCTTCTGGAGACCAAGATTTATCGGCCCCAGAGGTTAGCAGGGATCGGAGCCAAGGCGAGCGCAGTGTGGTGTTTATGTTTTGCGTGTCATTAGACGGACCTCGGAGCCCACGCCCCTCACTCGCCATGTCAGCTGAGACGGAGGGCTTCCGACACCCTCCACGGTGCCGACCTGAAACATGGAGCTCATTTTGTAGCGTGGCCTCCCTTGGGCCCCGCTGTCGTGGGCGAGGGGCCACCGGTGCAGGCGGCCCCCAGACAGGTCCTTTGGGAGGCCCGCGGCCCCGCCAGGAGCACAGCCCCCCCACCCCACGGCGACCAGAAAGGGGGCGACGGGGTTTGAGGCAAATCTGCAGGGTTTTGAGGTGGGAGATTTATTACCATGCCAAACGTGTGTGTGTAAAATACATAATCCCTCTCGCACGGCCTCGTAAATCCAAAAGGGTCAGCAATAAATAGAAAAAAAATAAAAAATTACAGACTGATTTGTTCAGAAAACTAGAAGGAAATCAATAGGAAAGCTGTAGCTCAGAACTTGTTTTGAAATCGCATAC
This sequence comes from Prionailurus viverrinus, assembly GCF_022837055.1. Classification (NCBI taxonomy): domain Eukaryota; kingdom Metazoa; phylum Chordata; class Mammalia; order Carnivora; family Felidae; genus Prionailurus; species Prionailurus viverrinus. The sequence continues at coordinate 93,338,134 of NC_062573.1, read as the reverse complement.
GCACAGCAAGAGCACATTGCCCCCCGCCCGAGCCCGTCCCGGGGTTCCCTGGTGGGCGTGGGGGGACCCAGTGCGAAATCAGCATGAACTGTCTCAGCTGGTGCCTCCCTGAGCCGTGAAACCGGACGAGTGAGCCTGTGACAAAAGTCCGTCTGGCGAGCAGCTGGCCTGGGTACAGGAGACTGCCCTGAAGCGGGGGCCTGGTGGAGGGCTGAGCTGGAAGGTGGAGGGCACAGGCAGAACTCTGGGCTCCGCCACGTCCCCCAGCTAACCGCAAGTGCACGGAAGTCGCCGGCTCCCCAGGGGTCCATAAGTGTCATCTCCAAAGGAGTTCCTCTGTTGAGGCCGGGGAAGTCCCTGCCCTGGAGGGGAGGAGCCAAGCCCTAGAGGGATCGCACCGCCAACACCTCTGCAAACTGCTCCCTGCTCGAGGCTGCCCTGCATCCCGAGGGCTCATTCGATGGTGGACAGCCACCAGGAATCGGACTCTGGCCTCTCCAGGAGTCCTGAGTCCTCAAGGAGCCCTTGGCCCACCTCCCGCCAGAGGGCAGGCCTGGGGCGTGGCTGGTCACCTCCGGCCCTTGAGTTGACAGATCTGTGATGTCCACAGCGGGGTCGGCCCACGTGCATGCCCTTGGCCTTCAGAAGCCGCCAAGCTGGGGTGTGAGTCCGTGGGGACGTGATCCCCAGCCCGTCTCCACCGCCCCTTGCTCCCCTGTCCCCCCAGAGCGGCTCTCTCTCTCTTCACCCGGCCTTTGCCGATGGCTCTGCCTCCCGGCATGTGGTCTCCGGTTCGTCCTTGGGGACCGCTCCCCTCCGGACCGTTCTCTGTCAATCCATCACCTCCACACCTTTCCTCGACCGGCCAGCCTCTGGACATGCCCGCACAAGCTTTTACCTTCCTGCCTCTTAAAGTCTTTGGATCAGGGGCCCTTCCAGGCGCCTGACGGACGCAGCGGCCCCAACGTCCGGAAGAACACAGAGCTCACCGCACTCCCCGCCATGTCCCCGCCCAGGCCCCAGCCCAGCACCAGACGACTACTCGGGGGCCAGCCACAGGCAGGCTGTTCTGAATGGTGGCTCTGCCCTCGGTGGCCCAGGCTTCCCGGAGCATCCCACACACCATGCACACGCATGCGCAATGGCACCCCACGTCACCGTGGGTCCCGTCTTCCCGAGGCACTGCAGCGGCCGCCGGGCCAGCCTGCGGGACACGGCGGCTCTTCCGTCAGGGGGCCGCCGGCTGGGCCGGCTCCAAGAGCACAGCCAGCGTGTCGCACAGGATCCTCCTGCTAAGCCGGCTGGAGACCAAATCCACCACCTTGGCTCCCTCCGTGCCCGGCGGGTCAGAGCAGGGGCCCGCGCCCAGAGCAGGAGCTGGGTCACCCTGCCCAGGGCTGCCAGCGGCTGACAGCATTGGCGGACCCTCCCCGGCCATAAAGGCCACTCTGGACAGGGTCGGGGGCCGCACGGGCAGCCTTGGGAGCCCTCCCGGGGCGTCTCCTGCCCTGCCCCCAGAGGGGCACCCTGGCCAGCCGGCTGGGTCAGACCACTGGCTGCCCACGGCCTGATCCCTGGAAACCGAACGTGACTCACCCAATTCCTCCCCAAGGCTTCCGTCCTGTCTGCCTGCCCCCAGGCAGAGCCCCGGCTCCTGGGGCCCTGGGGATGGTGCCTCGGGTGTGTCCTCCTCAGACAAGGAGGGCAACTCCTCAGTTCTGATGGAGGCATCCTCCCCCGGGGGCCCCGGCAAGCTCCCAGGAGACATGACATCCTCAGGTGGGGAAGGGAAGTCTCCTGAGTCGGGGCTGGTCGTGTTGGCCAAATCCTCTGCTGGGAAGGTGGGAGGCAGAGGAGGGAGGCGGGCATCCCTGTGAGCGGAGGGCAGGTCGGCACTGCCATAGGATAGCACCTCGTCAACGGGGGACAGGATCTCAGGCAAGGCCCTGCTGGACGGCGTGGGGCAGGCTTCCTCGGGGGCAGGGGAGTCTCCACTGCCCCTACATCTGGGTGCCCAGCCCTGGGGTGTCAGGGCCACCAGACCGCCAGGGTCCCCAGGAGGAGCCCGCGGGGTCACGGGGACCTCAGGCTCAGACCAGGACTGTCGTGGCGTCCTGTCGCTGGGCAGACTCAGGGCAGCGTCCCAGGGCCCCTCTGGGCAGGCAGCCGAGGCCTGCAGAGGCCTGGTCTCTCCTCTGCCAGAATCCACCCCTTCGGACGCCAAGGACCCCGAGGGAGAGGAAAGGGACAGGTCCAAGTCACTGGAGGACGAGCACGTGGACGGGAGGGCATGCGGGGAGCCTCGGGGGACGTCTGTTGGGCCCTCTTCCGTAGTGAGTTCACGGATGAGGCTCCCAGTGCTTCCAGACGCTTCCTGCCCCTCCCCAGGGCCCAAGGAAGCAAGTGGAGAGCCAGGCGCCCCGCCATTTTCCAGGCGGGACGAGCCTCCTGTAGACAAGGAGGGCCCCGAGCCAGGCTCCAGAAGGTTCTCCTCGTCCCAGACCTCGCTGGACGCCTCTGACAGCTCTGACCCTGACCTCGGAGAGGGGGCGTCCGGGGGAGGCAGCGGCCAGCCCTCCCGCAGGACGCCCCCCGGCTCCGTGGAGGGGCCGCCCAGGGGGCCGGCCCCACCGCCCTCTGGCCTCTCCAGGGCCACCTGCCCCCCGCCCCGGTGGAGCCCCCAGGAGTCTTGAGGACAGAGCTCCCCAGAACAGCCGGGGTCCGTGTCTGGGACGTCCCCACCCCCCCAGTCTGACACGGAGACGGGGCTCTCGCAGAGCTGAACCAGGACGGCGGCTGCTCTCTGAAACTCCTGGAGAGAGCAGCAGGACACCCCACTCGGGGAGGAGGAGGCAGGGGACCCCGCCCAAGACCCCGAGCAGCTCTGGGGAGCAGCCTCGGACTCCGGGCCCGGGTCCGAGGGGGCCCTGAGCGGCGGCAGGGGGCTGCCCTCAGGCCGGCTGGGTGGTACCGGAGCTGTGGAGAGGGGGGAGTTGGGCGTGAGGCCCCCAGCCCTCGCCCCCTGCCACCCCTGCGGCCCACACCCCACAACCCCTAAGCCAGCGGATCGGGACCAGAAGGCCCGGTGGAGGCGGAAGAAAGGTCCACAGCCCCAGCGTGGTCCGCGGAGCGCCAACCCCCCCCCCCCCCCAGCTCCACACCCGTTAGCTTGGCCACCCCCCCGCCAGCACAAGTAAGGGCACCGCGTCTGGGGGGACGTCTCCGCGCCTTGGGGGCCCCGCCTCAGAACTGCAGCCGTCCTGTGTTTATTGGGGCACGATGGCTCCAGACAGGGGCCCTACAGTCCTCTGCCTGGACGGCCGGCTGATGGGTATGGCGAGTGGGCGGGGCTCCCCCGCGGGGCTTTGGGGGAAGGGTGGCTCTGGCCGAGGAGGAGCTGGCGGCAGAGGACCCGCGGGTGGGGGTTCCGTGGTCCTGGTGCACGGCGGGGCCTCACCTGGAGCAGCGGTCACCTGGGCGGCTCCCGGTGGAGAGAAGGGGCCGCAGGGGTCCTGCCCGCAGCTCTCGGTCCTGCAAACACATTTGTGCGGATGTCCCAGGGGGCGCCCAGGAGAGGGCCCCATCCCCCAGCCTCGTCCCCACGGCTCAGGGCCTCCACGGGGCCTTCACCTCCCCCGTAAGCTTGACACCCGTGCCCGCCAGGTATCTGTCCTGACAGGAGGTGACCGTCAGAGCGCAGGGCTCCCCGGGTGGGGGCAGGGGGCCCTGTGTTTAGGACGTTCTGGCCTCAGTCCCCACTGGGTCAGGTCTCTGGGGGGCGTTGCTTTCTGTGAGGCTCAGAGGCACGCGTTCCCTGGAAGGGCCCCTCCCACTGCCCCCAGCACGGGATCGTGGGCCAACTCCCCAGGTGACATCTTTGCTTCCACAGAGGGGGTCAGACTCAGGAGGGTGTGGGGTGGGTTGAGGGGGCACAAAGGACTCGGTTCAGGACGAGGGGCACCCGGACAGAGTGAGCTGTCCTCTTCCAACGAGAGGACGGGCGTCTCCATGCCCCAGGACCCCACCCCCTGCCTGTGGGTCCCCTGGGCTCAGGCAACCCTCCAGACCGCATACCTCTGTTCCCCCGGCCACCAGCCTTCCATTCTGTGGGGCTCCTCCACGGGGCTGCCGGCAAAATCCAGCCCCAGCTCTGACCCTGCTAGGCCGATGCGGCCTTCAACCACCTGTGGGAGAAAGACCACAGCCAGGGTGTGGCCACTGCCACGAGGCCATCGGTCCGTGCCCCTTAGCCGTGGGTAAAGCCCTGTGCTCCCATGGAGTTACCACCGTAAGGAACAAAGACCATCCCCTTAAAGATCGCCGAGGAGACCCCCACTTACCAGATACCCCTCCTCCCAGCAGGCACCAAAGGCCCCTCAACAGAGGAATCCAGATGAGAAGGGCCAAAGAGGTCCCATCCCCTTAACACCATCATCTGGTGGACAGGGTGGCCCCCATCCAAAGCCACACGGTAGAGCCCGACCAAGCCACGGCCAGGCCCCCACTCTGCCTGCAGCTAGGGCAGGACCTAGCCTCAACTCACGCTGGCTTCCAGGGGGCCGCAGGGACCCCCTCCGCCCGGGGAGTTCGGGCCCTGGAGCTTCTGTGCACGGCTGTCTGTCAGAGGCCGGGTCTTCTCCTCTGCTGACGTGGGGCTGGGGTTGCTCTGGGGGTCTCCTGTGAGGCAAGGGGACTGTCAGCATTGATGGGCACAGAACGGAGGACGCGGGGGCACAGCGTCCAGGAATTATGAAGTCCTGTGAGAAAATCAGCCCTGGGAAGGGCGCACACCCCCTGAGCTGGCCCCTCTTCACACGGAGGAGGAGACGGAGGGAAGGGAGGACAGCCTCCGCGCCCGCCCAGCCCCCGCTGCCCGGAAACGTCGGTCAAGGTACACGCAGGTGGCCCTCCTGCAAACGGGCCCGCCGTACGCCCAGACACGGAGAGGGAGGCCACACGGCGCGTGTGAGGCGCGCCAGGACGCAGGTCTGTCTGACCTCAAGCCCGATGCTGCCCCCAGTTGCCAGGGCCAGAGTGACCGTCTGTCCTCGGCTGCCACCGCGGTGCCCGGTTACCTTGGCCCACGGGGCTGTGGCTCTCCTCCAGCTGGCGCCCCGTGTCGGGCCAGCTGCCGGCCACAGGAGTGTCCTCTCCCCACGCGCACCTTGGAGGCGGCCGGTGACTCTCCGCAGCTGAGGTTGCCTGGGGGGGCGTCCCATCCGCCTGCTTGCTGAGAAGGCTGTAAGGCAGGGCGGGGCTGGGACTGCCTACCCGGGCTATGCCCTCCCGGGGGACAAGCCCCGACCACAACATTCCACAAATGGGACAACACGCGTCACATCCGGGGGACGGCTGTGGTCGGTGGCCGAGCGGTCACCACACGGGTGCAGGAAAACAGGTCCTGGGCCCTCCCCTCCCAGGCAGCTTCCCAAGCAGACGGGTCCCTGCTGGGGGCTCGTGAGGTGCAGGCACAGCGCCAGAGGGTGATGGGCCGGAGGCGTCCGCCTGTCCCTGTTCCCCAGCACAGGGCGCTCCGGCAAGAGTTCTCCGTGGGGACAAACCACCGGGCCCACCTGAGCTCCGGGAGGCCAAATGCCCAGACCCGCTGCCATGCTCTGAGCACACTGACGGGCATCAGGAAACCACCCCCCCCCCCCGCCCCGTCCCAGCCTCAAGGAGGCAGCCGGGGGGCAAGGTTGCCAGGTCTCCTGACCCCTCGACAATGCAGGCGGAGGGGCCAGCTGGGACACCGGCCACTCTTTAGGGTGTGGCTTGACTTGTTTCTGTTCCCTTCGGATGCTACAACTCCCCCAGGGGGCCCTGGGCATCTGGCGCTGGGTTCACACCCACGTCAGGGGTGTGAACGGGGAGTGGGGTCAAAGGGCTTTCCTCGGTGCCTGGAATCTGGGGCCTTTGCAGATGGAGACGAGGCAGGGGCTGGAGCTCTGGCCTCTCTGGGGCAAGGCCTGGGAGGCACCTGTCCCCATGAGTGTGTCCCAGATGCAGGCCCCTGCCTGGCCCCAGGAGCAAGGACCCTGAGGACACAGCAAGGGGTGTGCGCCCCAGCCCATCACCCAACCTCCAGAGCTGCCTCAGGAATCAAACTGGAATGGCAGCCCCTGGAGCCCTTTCAAAGGCTTGTCACCCCTCTCCCCACCACCCCCCCAAGTCTCAGGCCAGGAGCCCTGTGGGCTGAGTGCAGGGGGGTGGCTCCACAGGCAGAGCTCAAGGATGCACCTGGGCCCTGACCCACTCGCAGCGCTGCTCAGCTCCCCTGGACCGAGGGAGGACAGCTAGTTCTCTGCGGTGCACGGCCCCAGCAAAAACTCAGAGTCTCTCTCACGGTGACGGAGGCGGCGGTTAGAAGCCATCTGAAATTTTCCCAACGTGTACACAGCCTTTCTGGTCCCCAGCTTTCCAGCGATGACAACGCATCGCTGCTGTGATGAGGACAGCAAAGGAGGCCTCGCCTGGCGGGAGGACGGACGGCGGCCTGCACCCCCCCTTCCCTGCCCCCCCCCCCGCCCCCGCCTGTGCTAAGCCTGTGCTAATGGCCCCGCCCACCCAGCTTCAGGAACCAGCTCCTGGGCACCAAGAGGGTACAGTCGGCCCGGAGTGTCCTCAGAGATCCGGCAGTCGATGGTAACTCGAAGGCTGCGTGGGCCCGTGCTGAGATGTGAGAAGCACGCTCTCAGGGCAGCCAAAAGTGGGGCTCGTGGCCCCGGCAGCCGAGGGGCGCTGACCCCCTTCCACGGAGGAGGAGGCGTGCAAAGGGCCCCCCCCTCCGCAGGCAGGAAGGCCACTGGAGGCGCTGGTGCCCCCCGCAGGCAGACAGGGGTCCCTGCAAAGGCCGCCCCCCCCCACCCCCCGGCGGGGAGGGGTGGGCCCTTTCTGGGGCGGTGGGGGCTGCCTCCTACACCGTCGCCCCCTCACCCCCCAGGCTCCTGTCATTAGACCCTGGCCGTGGGCAGCCAGCCCTGGCGCCGTTGTAATTAAGACAGAGGGGAGGCGGCGTTGTTCCCAGCGCAGGGACGCGGGGACGCTCTTGATGGCTGAGGCAGCTGACTCTCTCCCACAGCGAGGCTCCCGGTCAGGTGGCACCGCTCACCGGCCTCCCCCTCCGCCCTCACGGTGACTCAGCCTGGGCAGGGCCCCTCTAGGGTGCGGGGAGAGGCCCTTCTGCTGCAAAATGAGCCCAGCGGCCACGTGGCCGGGCCCGTGAGAGAAGGCCCGGCCGCCACAGCTGGCAGAAGGGCCCCAAGCCAGCCTCGGAGGGGCTCCTGGCCGCCGCGTGGCCACCCGGGTGCCGCCCGCTGCCCTGGAGCAAGGCCGGTCTACTCGCTTCGTCTCGGGGATGGTGGCAGCCCTGTCCCCACTTAACAGATGACGAACCGGGCTCAGAGAGGGGAGGACACCCCAGCCAGCAGCACAGGAAAGGTTTTTAATGGTAAGCACCGGGGCCGCCCGGGGCCAACTCACTGTTGGACTCGTGGGGTCTCAGGGCCTGTCCGGGGGCAGTGGCTGGCGGGGCTGGCGGGCCCGGGCGGTGACAAGGGGCGCGAGGAGCCCTGTGCAGGGCCCTTCAGCTGCACACTTGTCTCAGACCCCTCCGTCTGAGTGGTCTTGACCTCAAGGCCGGAACTCTGTGAGAAACAGCACGAGGGAGCTGGCACAGACACGTGTGGGTCACCGCCCCTCAGGGGAAGCGGGTGGCAGGCTTCACGTACAGCGCGGCGGCCAGTGTGCCCCCGCAGGTCGGCCTTCACCAGCTGAAGCAGGTGGTCCTAGCCTCGCAGGAGCCCTGCGTGCCATGCTAACGGCCCCGAGGCCGGGCAGCGGCCCCGAGGCAGGGCAGACACAGGCCCAGACCTGGAGAGTCCTTGCCGCAGGCTGCCCGGGTCACCGAGCTCACACCCAAGGCCATGCTCTGGCAGCAGGCAGCCCTGGGTCACCTCCCCTGCAGGCCGGCCTGGGACAGGGAGGACACCGCTCAACTGCCCCCCCTGCAGGGTGACTGTTAACCCAGAGAACCCAGTTCATCCCATCCTCATCCAACCAGGCAAGGCCACAGCATCCGCAGCTCAACAGAGCTTGGGCTGGGGACAGCTGCCCTGCTCTGTGTCCCCACAGCCCCCTCCGTGCGACAGGTGGTGGGGACTGGGAGCTGGAGCAAGGACACCCCTGCTGCTCTGGGTCCCCCAAGGGGCTGCTCCCCCTAAAAGCCCAGGCCACCTCTGTTTCTTGCCTCAGCCCTGCCCCCCAGTGAGTACAGCCCTGGCCCCATCCCAGCTCTAGCCTGACCTCCCTCCTTCCCACTGGGCTTCCCACCCGCACCTCTGGGCCTGGAGCACCTTCCACTGTGGGGGCTCCTCCTCCAGAGCCCAGCCGGGCCACTGTGTCCAGGAAACCGCCTTGCGTGCCCCTCCTGCCTTCCCTTTGCACTCCTCCTCGGTCCCTCCCCAACCTGGGTCACAGGCGTATTTACGAGGGACAGTCCCACAGAACAGCCAGGTGCCAAGCGTTTCCCGGCCTCCAGCCCAGTGAGAGCGCCCACCTGAGGCAGCCTGGTCCGGGCCTGAAGCTCCCGCCGCAGGCGCACCATGGATCTCTGCAGGGAGCCGATGTGCTTTTCACACTGCAGGAGAAGTTTCCTCTCTTGGTGTGAAAACAGGTGAATGTCCCGCAGGTATCGGATTTCTCTCTGAACCGGCCAGGGAAGACGTCAGCAAACCCCCAAGCCCGCACCCAGGCACACGTTGAGGAGAAGCGCACGCGTGATCAAAGGGATGAAGGGTGTCTGGGGGTGGGGGCAGCCCAGCTCCGACGGGGCCTTCCCTGAGCCCCTCCACACCCCCCGCCCTTCTCGTCCTGCTCGGCTTGCTGGCCCCCGGGAGGCTTGGCAGGAAGCAGGAGGGAAGGCAGGGTGTCGTACCCTGGGTCGGCCAACCGAGACTGGCACAGGCCGGCTGCCCTTCCGCCCTCCCCCACTCCGCCCTCCCTGTCTCCAGGTTCCGGGCACTGCCCCCACCCAGAGGGAACTTGTCCCTTTGTTCAACCGTCCCCATCTGTCCTCTGGTCCCTGCTTTGTCTCTGATGGCACATCCCTCAGCAGGGCCACCTTGCCTGGAGCACCTGCTGGGGTCTTTGCACGCCCACTTTGGGGGGTGGAGACCTTCCTAGGTCAAAGAGGAAACTAAGGCTCGGCAGAGCTGTCCTGCTCAAGCCCCGGTGGCCAGGGGCCCAGACCCCAGCCTCCTCCACAGTGGCTCTGCCTGCAACACAGAACCTCGCTGCCATTTGATAACCGGACCTCCTTCTAAGTCCTCTTCACAGCTCACTGGTCAGGGTGTGCCCAACAGATGGTGTCACCTGCACTTTTCTCTCTGGGTCTCCTCCTGTTGCCCCCAGTAACTGCCATGTCCCACATCTGCCACCCCCCCCTCCCCGGCCCATACAGGCCACCGTGGGCGGAAGTTTTCTGCCAACCCAAAGTCCAGCATCACCCCCCGTTGCCCTCTGAGGGTCCCTGAGTGAGACAAGCCCCCTACACTGAGCCCCGGTTTCTTCATCTGCATAAAGGGAGGCGGTTAACACTAGTCCCCACCACACAGCATGCTGGGACACTGATGAGATCACCAGCACAGCGGCCCCGGTGCCCATTTTCCAGCGAAGGAAACTGGGCTTGAGCCCTCTCTGCAGTGGTACACGCTCACCCTGGTCAGTGCTGGCTGCACTAAAGCCCCGCCGGCCCCTCGACACACACTGCTGTCATTCTCCCGTTCTTGAGGCTCCAAGAGGCCGCAGGACACAGGACTACAGGGCCACACCCCATCCAGGCCACGCCGCCCCCACCCCGGCCACTGGGCGCTCCCCATGCACCACAGGGTCCTGAGCGGCCCTGGAGGGTGGCGAGGGCTGGGGACTGATCAAGGTGTGGTGCAGAAGGCCCACACTCCCAGCCAGGAGGATGGCGGGACCAACTCGGTGCTGGTCACCTGCCCGCCGGATGGGGCTGGGTCACCCTTACCTGCTCCTGCTCAAGCTTGCTGGGCGCCTGCTCTTGCCGCGTTGCCAAGGCCGCCAGCATCGTGTCCTTCCCCTCGCCGCCCAGACACCTGAGGGGGGAGGCAGGACTGACTATCCACCTCAGGTTCAGCAAGAGGATGTGAAAACTGGCCGGCCAGGTGGACCTGGGACGCCCCCCTCCCAGTGCCATGCACCAGGGGCAGGCTGGGGGAACCCGGGGCCGGGGGCTCAGTCCAGACTGTCACTCTCCCCACCCGCTCTTCGTGACCACTTTCGGGCCTGACACATGAAGGAAGGGCAGCGCCTCCCACCCTGGAGCTCTAGCCCACCCAAAGGGTTCCCTGGGGCGGGGCCTGGGGCCCACCATGGGATAGAACCCCCACAGCCTGCCGGGCTCCTAAACTGCCCAAGGAGGGAGAGTGGGAGGTGGCCGGGTGGGGGGGAACCTTATTTGGAATACACTCACTGGAAGCCAGTGAGGGAATATCAAGAAGCTTAAACCGTGCTTCCCCCCTGACACCGAAGGCCCGCTTCTAGACGTTTCCCTTAAGGGGCGTGTCTCCTCCGTGGTCACCGGCAGGAGGCAGCTGGAGGCCCCCCTCCCCCCCCCCCCCCCCGCAAACACCCATTACTATCTGCATCGGTTCGGTTTGTTCCCCGTAACGCTGTCAGGACCGGGGCAGGAGCCGAGACCGGTGGGAGGCGGAGTCCGGTCGGGGGCGGGGCCCGAGTGGCAGGCGGGGCGGCTCGGGGGCGGGGTCGGAACGGGGGCGGGGCCGCGCACGCGCTCACTCTCGCTGATGCTCCAGCCAGGCCAGCTCGGCGCGCATCTTCTCCTCCAGCGCCTTCTCGCGCAGGCGCAGCATCGCAGCCTGGTGCTGCGCGCGCAGCTCCGCCTCCCGCAGGCTCACGTCAAGCATCTGCCGCGTGAAGCAGCCGAGGGCTCCGGGGTTCGCGCTCCAGGGCCCCGCCGGGCTCCGCTGGGGCGGGGCAGACCGACCGGGCCGCTCCGGGACCAGCTTCGCCGGGTGGGAGCGGTGCCCAGCCTAGGGGAGGAGGCCGGCGCCTCCAGCAAGCCCTCCCAGACTGTCTGCTCCACTCATCCGGAGTTGTGTGCCTCCTTTCCTGGGGCGGGGTACCCCCCTCCCGACTGCGGGCTCCCGAGGGCAGGGAGGGGTCCTCATCATTTTGGTCTTTTGCCTTGATTCAGTCTGGGCACGTATTTGTGCCCAAGAGGGTTGAGGAAAGACTGGGCCACCTGCCCTGAAATGTGCAACCTGAAAGGTGGGGGCCAGCCTTGCCTGAAGCACTTTGCCGAAATGCCTGCTCTCACCTACCACCCCAGGCATGAGGAAGGGGCTTGGGCAGATGTCAGTTGGAAGGGTGGGCGATGCCCATGGCAGGGAGTGCCTCCCCCCACCCCCATCCCAGCCCAGGATCTGCAGCAGAGATCCTCTGAGTGCAGGCTCTAGGAGAGGTGGGCCTCAGCACCCGATGGCTCCAGGCAGCTGAGGGAGGATTTGGGTCTAAGAGCTAATGCCAGTACCTCCCCTGAACCTGCCTCCCCAGAGTACCTCTCCCTGTACCTGGTGGGTGGGGTTGTCCTGAGGGTAGAGCCTGGCCAGGGGCAGCTGGGAGGGGGCTCCATCTGGCCTCTCTTCCTGCCTGGGCTCTGAGGACAGAAAGCAGTCTGTGGTTGGGCCCTGTAGGGGTTCTGGACAGCCTGCTGGGTCAGGTAAGGGTTCCAGTGGCCTTTTCTACAGGAGGGCCTCTCAAAGGTAGGATATCTGGGGTAGTGTAATCCCCCCCCCCCCCACATACACACAGCTTCACATCAGATCTTCACAAGGCTGCACCAGGAGGATTTAACCGCCTCTTTAGTGCCGGTGTGAAGTTGTGTGTGAACCCACTGATCATACAAAGGACCAGACCCAAGGGAGAGGAGCCTCAGGAATGACTTGGTCCCGCGGCTTCACTTCCGAGACCGAGGCCCAGAGCCAGAGCGTGACCCCTTGAGGTCCGGCATCCAGCAGGTGGGGAGGCAGCAGGTTCCGGGCTTAAGCAGCTCTTTTGGCATTGGCCGCTACTAGCTGTCCTTCTGTGCTGGGTGGATGGAAAAAGACTCTATGGTTTTAGAAAGTTAATTTGAGGACTTGTGCTTCCCGCCGAGAGAGTAAAAGGGATCAGATCGTGGATTTACTGTCCCGCTAAAAATGACTTTAAAAAGCAACAAAATCGGGGCGCCCGGGTGGCTCAGTCGGTGAAACGTCTGACTTTGGCTCAGGTCATGACCTCACAGTTTGTGACTTCGAGCCCAACGTCAGGCTCTGTGCTGACACCTCAGAGCCTGGAGCCTGCTTTGGACTCTGTGTCTCCTGTCTCTGCTCCTCCCCCACTCATGCTCTGTCTGTCTCTCTCTCAAAAATAAACAGTAAAAAAAGCAACAAAACAAAAAAATCACTTATGTATATGCATGTACACATATATGAACATTCACAATACGTATATGAAAAAACAATTCTCCAGACCCTGGACATCAGGCCATATAGCACGGTGATCCCTGAGAGACAGAAAACAAGTTAGGTGAGACCCCTGATTGTCACAGCTGACTGCCTTGAGAGTGTTTCTAGGCTCCGCCGCAAGAAGGGGAAACTGAGGCAGAGCCTGTCAGACCCCCAGAGGAGACAAGATGGAGCTGGGAGTCTGGAGAGACCGAGGCATATAAAGCTCGTGGAAAAAGGACCAGGGAGAAGAGAGCTGCGCCAAGAGAACCTGGAGATTTGGAGTGCCCCCCACTTCAGCCTTCAGTGGGAACTGGCTGGTGAAAGCATGTGAGGAAGCTCCCCACGCTGGGGAGAGAAGCATCGGGAAGGATCAGAGCCTGGGGGCCATGCCTGTCTCTGCCAGCCGGGCTGGAAAACCTCACGCTCCACGGGTCTCAGGGCAGAGCGCACAGAAGGTCCTGCCTCCGTCCCAGGGGGACACCTGCTTCAAACCCACCTAACAAATTAGGAAAGCAACACCCGGGAGGCTCCAGCTGCATCCAAGTAACTGTGTTCCAGAACAAAGCTCACAACTGTGTGCGGAGCCCCCCCCCCCGGCAAGGTAAAAGTCGAAATGTTCAGCAGGCACAGGAAGCAGAGCCACGACCTATCACGAGAACAGTCAGTAGAAACTGACTCAGGCGGTAGAATTAGCCAGAGAAGGCCTTTAAAAACTGTTATAACGGGGTGTCTGGGTGGCTCAGTCAGTTAAGCATCCGACTTCGGCTCAGGTCATGATCTCACAGTCCGTGAGTTCGAGGCCCGCGTCGGGCTCTGTGCTGACAGCTCAGAGCCTGGAGCCTGCTTCGGATTCTGTGTCTCCCTCTCTCTCTGCTCCTCCCCTGTTCATGCTCTGTCTCTCTCTGTCTCAAAAACAAATAAACATTAAAAAAAAATTTAAAAGCTTTTGTGACTGTGTTCTATATATTTAAAAAGTTGAGTAGAATCAGGGATGATATAAAAAAGTGTCCAAGTGGAAGTTTTAGAAATGAAAGCCCAAATACCTGAGAAGGAAAAAGACACCAGATGGGATTAATGACAGATCAGTGGCCACAGAAGAAAAGAGTAATGAACTTGAAGGCATGGCAGTCGGAGCTCTCCACAAGGAAACACAGAAGAAAAAAAAGAATCAAACAGAACAGAGCCTCGCGAGCACGGGGCTTCAGGTGTCCTGATGTCCCTGCCAGTGGAGGCTTGTTGGCCAGGAGACAGACGACACCGTGGCCGAACATTCCCAGGCACGAGGCAAACGATAAACCCTCGGGTGCCCGGATCGCCACGCACCCCAAGCACGAGAGCCTTTTAAAGAGAAACCGAACGCAACCGTATCACATCAAGTAGCCGCAAGGCAGTAACGAGGAGAAAGCCAGAAAGGCGGCCGAGGAAAGGGACAGCGTGCGCGGGAGTACAGCGACACTGACCGCAGGCTTGCGGTGCGAAACAACGCGGCCAGAAGACGGGGCGCCACTGCCAGCCGGAGGGAGACACGGTCCGCCTGGGCTACACTCCGCAAAGGGTATTTCAGAAACACCGATGCGATGAGTTTGTCCTTAGACGTACAAAAGCTAAAAGATGTCGCCACCGCCCCCCCCCCCCTCCTGTCCGGAAGCGTTAGGGGAGGTCCTCCGGGCAGAAGGACGGCGCGACGCCGGGGCGGGAATGGTGTCTACACAAAGCAAGAGCGAGCACCCGGAACGGGTGTGCACGGACTGGTTAAAAGCTGACCGAGCGTCCACAGCACGGTCATAAGGAACTACGGTGGAGTTCAGGAAAGATCTGGGTGAGGTGCACAGGGCACCGGGACGGTCTGCTGTCACTGAGGGCTGGGCCGTACGTACGAGCCCTCGCCCGCCGCCGTCCGGGGCCCTCTGCCCACGGCTGCCGGCCGGGCACTCGCCGCGTGTGTGCTTTGCAAGACCCTTACCTGCAGGAGCCGACTTGCCCTCCCGACTCTGCTGTCCTTCCCGGGGGTCCTGGGAGGGCGCGGCCGCGGCTCTGCCCTGGGCTGGGTGCGATCTGGGGAGGGGTGGGGGGAGAGATGCGCTGGAGACACAGCCTGTCCCAGACGCCCTGCCCGCCCTCTTCTATGCTGGGAGGTGGCGGCGGCCAGCCGCCCCCCCTCGGGCCCCACCTGGGTCTGGCTGTCACGGTGCTCAGACAAGTCACTGGCTCCAGACCTCCGCACACCTGTGGCTGCTTCCCCTCCGAAGCCGGTTTCGGCCTGGCCTCGGTGGAGTGTTTCCCCATCAGCTGCTGTGAGAACGGGAAGGTGGGGTGTGTGGTGGGGGCCCCAACCTCAGAGGCCTCCACGCGAGGCTGACAGTCCCTCCCTGCCCCCCAGACAGGGCTGGACGTGGCGGGGTGGGGGAGGGTGGCAGGTGCCCGGCAGACACAGAGCAAGGCCGGGGCTGGAGCACCCCAAAGCTGGGGGGTCTCAGATGGCCCGGGGGCGGGGGGGGGGGGCTGGCTGCATGAAGGACAGCGGGAGCCAGGGCCCTGATTCTCAGCTGCAGCAGCTGTGGTGCTGGGAAGAAAGAGGGAAGGAAAGGAAGCAGGGGCCGGGTGTGTATGTTGCCCACACACACAGGCACATGCGTGTACGTGCATGTGCACGTGCTTCCCCAGGCTGGGGCACCCTCCCGGGAATGCCTCCCCAGATGTGCTGTGCGTGAGTCCATCCCAACAGCCCCCGGACCAGAGACACAGAGAAGAGAAAGCCCATCACATCTAAGCGGATCCTGGACATCGGCCGGGGCCATCCCGACCAGTGAACGCAGGGGGGCCGGGCACAGGTGGGTTGGAGATGTGGGTCCCCTTCCCCTCCCGGCCGACCTGCCAGGGCTGTGAGTTTCCGGCACATATCAGCTCACGAGCTCCAACAGGGAGCCCAAGACTCTGGTGCCACCGGGGACACAGGCGGGTGGAAGGCGCGGGCGGTCATCTGTTCCCCCAGCCAGGTGCCCCCAGGTCAGTGGTGGGCCAGAATGTCCTGTGAGCATCTGTGTGCAACCCACTGAGCTGGCCTCTGGCCGTAGCTGCCCCCTCCTCTTCTGGGCACCGGCAGGGCTCACATTTCAGGCGGCACTGTATCTGCACCCTCCCCGCCTCGACCTTCCGTGAAGGCAGGTGGCCCCCACGCAGCCAGAGAGCGAAGCCACCTGGGAAGGGCCGCGCGTGGGGCCTGTCCGTGCCTGACCTGCACCTGGTGCTTGAAGAGCAGCTCGTCCAGGGCCTTCTGTGTCTCCCAGACCTCCCGCTTCGCCCGCTGCCGCAGAAGGGCCAACGCCTGCTTCCGCTTCTGCTGGTCAAGCTGCAGGGAGGGCCGAGCCTCAGGATTCCTGGGGCGGGGATGGGGGGGGGGGCGCCCAGACTGCTGCCCCCACAGCTCTCCAAAAGCCCTGAGCCCATGAGGGCAGGCAGTGCCATCGCGGGGAACGGGACACTTCTCGGGGGCGGGGCTCGAAAGCCCCCACTCGTGGCCAGGCCTCCACCCAGCCCGCGGCTTGCTCCCCTTCTCGGCTGAGGCGGTCCTCGTCCTGAGCTGCCTGTCCCCTCCCTCCTTCCCGCGCAGCCTCCCCCGCGGAAGAGCCGTCGCTCACACTCTACAGCTGCCTGCTTTGGGGCCTTCGCTCAGCCTCAGGGGGACGAGGGCTGCTCCCAGCTCGCCCCAAGCAGACCTCTAGGGGACACAGCTGCCATCGGCCTGGCAGAATGGGGTGGGACGCACCTTCAGTGACTTGAGAAAGCCCAGGGACTTCTGGGGGATGTTGGCAAGGTGCCCGGAATGCTGACCTGTGGAAGCCACAGAGAAGGGGCAGGTAAGTGGCCGGCAGGGAGACTCCCAGCACGACAGTTCCTTCCCGCGCGTCCAGGGGGGGCAGGACAGGGCTGCCCGTGGCAGGAGGAGGCAGACAGCTCCTGCGTCTCCTCGACGGCCCCAAGGGTTGGCTCGGCCTGACCCTCAGCCGCACTCCCCCGGGGAGCCGTGCCCAAGTCTGCAGAGATGGTGAGTCGGAGCCCAGCAGCAGACCCGGGCTCACCCTGCCTTCCCTGGCGACCTAAAACAAATCGCTAGCCCTTCAGAGCCTCGGTGGGACAAACAGAGGTTCCCACCTTCCTGCTGGAGGGGTGACCTAACACAGGCTGGCCGGATGGCAGCGGTCACCACCGTAACAATGGTCACGGCCGGGCGGGTGCCTATTAACACAGAGGCACAGGGCCCCAGGCGTCCCTGGGGTTTCTGGGGTTGCTCCAGAGAAGGGGCGTGAAAACCGCGGCCTCCCGGCCTGGATCAGGAAGGCCACAGGGGCTCCTCTTTCCCTTTGTGGCCCCCGAGGGTCTGGCTTGGGCCCTGCGCACAGGTTGGTGCTGCTGGCCCCCCTGAGGGGGCCTCTAGGGGCGACTCCACGGCCGGAGGGGGCCCAGCGCGCTCCCTCCTTGGCCTGCCTCCCGTCTTCCGGGCCTGGTGTTGGTGGAAGGGGGCAGAGGAGGGCGTCCGGTCTGTGGGTGGCTCTGGGAGGAGTTCCTCGGTCATCGCTGGCCAGTGTGCTTCAGCTTTCCGGGGTCGGAGCAGCAGAGGCTGTGGGCAGTGGCCGAACCAGCTCCTGGGCGTTTCCACGGCAGTGCAGGAAACTCGGAAGCCCCAGGGGGAGCAGTTAGGTGTGACCCGTGCTGAGCACACAGCAGCCCTCCCCCTGCCCCCACCAGCTGGCCTCCGTGGTAAATGAAGACCCGAATGGGAGAACAGTTCGACGTGTCTCTTCTGAGCCAAAGTTCCCTCGACAAGGAAAAACCCTCTTTTGCTTCTGTTCTGTGGCCACTGAGAGAAACTGAAGCCGGAGAAGATGCCCAGGACCCCTGAGGCCCCACCAGCCCGAGCGCCCACCGGCCACCCGGGAGGCTCCAAGGCTCAGGGAGGGGTGTTCCCTGTCACCTCCGGCCACACCACGCCAGCACCCCAGACGGTCACCAGGGAGACACGGGCCGAGTGCCCCTGAGCTCTGAGCGGTGACCCAGGAGAAAGTGAGCTGTCCCCGACACGGCTGTGTAACGACCATGATTGTAGTCGTCAGCATGCTCTCAGGGAGGAGGCTGGGATCGGGGAGTCACCGCCTCGAGCCAGAAGCTGACGGGACCCTCCTCGCCCCCCACGCTGGGTGGAGACACAGTCGCCCCCCACCACGCGTGTTGCTGTCATTTAACTTCCGCAAAAGGGAAGTCAGCGTAACATTCCACTCCTTGGTCCCACCAGCCCCATTTCACTGGCCAGACGGCCATGCGTGGCTGATGGCTACCCTGCTGGATAGCCCAGAGTGTAGGACGCTTCCCTCCACCCAGAAGCTTCTGCTGGACAACGTGGTGCTGGCTGGTGGAGTCTTGAAAGTAAGTGCTACTGGGCAGCACTGGTCTAGAGGGGTCTCAAAAGTTCCGGTGGGCAGCGTTGCCCCAGCATGAAGAGCTGGGTTCGAATCCCCCCTCTGCCACAGATCTGGCCCAAGGCCATGGTGCCTCTTTGAGCATCAGGTCCCTCCTCCATAAGCAGAGCACGGGGACGGGCCCGGCCCCAGGCACGGTGAGACCAGCGAGACCCATGTGTGGGTACACGGTGGCCGGTCCGGGGCGATCAGGGCGCTCAGTTCACTTGTGCTCTCGGCAAATGCTCCCCGGGCACACGTGCCTGGCGGGCACTGGCTGGGACTGCAGTGAGTCCTCGCGGCCCGCAGAGCAAGCTAGGGCAGGGTGAGCGGCAGGACCTGGCCCAGCCCGCGTGCTATCCGGGAGGCTTCCTGGAGGAGGCGTCGGACACCCGCCCGGCACAGGTGCTCACTGCTTGGTTTCAGGGTACCCGAGATCCTGCTCTCGGCCACGCCGGGCAGGAGCAGGAGCAGATTTCAAATGACTCTGGGGGGCCTGCCTAGAGTCTCAGGATAAAGAGGCCCCATCAGAGAATTTCAGTCCGCCCACGGACAGGTAGGTCCTGCCCGACGACGGAGAGTGTAAGGAGGGACGCGGGAGGGACAGGGAGGGACAGGGAGCCTGGGGCGGGCCTCCACTCCACCGCCCGTCCTGCTCCCCCTGCCTCCTGGAGAAGCAGCCTGGAGGCAGAGCCAGGAAGAGTGGGTTTTTCCGGAAGGCCCGGCATCTGGCCTGTTTGGGTTCGGCCCGTGGGAGCTGCCAGATCCCGGGGCCAACGCCAGGCCTCAGAGGCTCCAGGAGGGACGCTCATGGAGATGAGCATGGAGCAGGGGACTGGGGACATTTCTCAAGGTGACGGCTCTGCCCCGTCTCTCTCTGGAAGGTGTGGGTGGGACCCCTGGGGTCAGCCCTGGGGACACAGCGGGCTGGCGTGGGGCGCTCTTTAACTAGGCCCAGCCCCTTGCCCGGCTGAGAGGCGCCTGCGGGGAGGGGGCAGCTGTGCAGGGAGGGCTGTCCTCGCCCCGGTGCCCAGGCTGCCCCCCGACTATCGCTCCCGTGAATGAGTCGCTGAGAAAGCTCACACGGGGGCTGTGGGTCCACAATGCAAGTATTTTGTCCTTCCAACCGGTGACTGAAGGTTTCCCCTCTGGGGTTGGAGAGGGCCCCCTTCTCTGCCCCTAGCTGTGCTCTCACGCCCCTCCCCATGGGCCACCTGCCCGACCCCCCAGATGTCGACCGCCTCCCCGCACCCACCCCCCGTGGGCAGACAGCGCGGGGAGCGCAAGTGTGTGGGGCGCATGCGTGCCTCGGGTCCCAGGAGGAGTCACTTGCTGCTGCTGCCCAGCAGAGGCAAAAGCACGGAGCCCCGCGGGGGCTGTCCTCAGGGTCTAGTGCTTTCCACCTCAACTCTGAGTCCCCACATCGCCCCATGTGACGGTCGAGAGGGACAGGGGGCACCTGAGCTGTCCCAGCTTTCCAGAGCACGCGCAGCTGTGGCCAGACCCTGGCAGCGGGTCCAGCGAAGGTCTCCAGGCGGCCAGGGCCCCAGGTGTGGAGGTGATGGGCGGGGGGCCTCCCCACCGTCCCCTGAAGCCACCAAAGCAGGTGCCTTCAGGTCCACACCCCAACCTCACTGCAGGGACTGGAGCACTTGCCCCTGGCGGAGCCTTTCAAGGGGGCTCCGGGACCGTGGCCCCACACTCCCAAGAGCAAGGAGACAGTGAGTGGGGCTGAGGGGTAAAGAGAGGGCTGTCCCCTCCGGAGGGAAGGCCAGAGCCTGACGCCCTTGCAGGACCCTGGCCCGGAGGCAGCCAGCCCCATGCGACTGGGGATCACCCTTGACTCTCACAGGAGCCAGCCACCACTCCCTGCTCAGCCAACCTTCCAGAAGGACAGCAAGGGATAGACGGTGCTGGTACCCGTGTTCAGGCCCTGGTCACAGCTCAATCCCGGGCACTCCTGGGCTGCTCGCTGCTCCCTCTGGGCTGCATTTTCTGGGGCTGCAAACACGGAGGAAATCTCTACCGGCTTCCCGGTGGATTCTCTCTCAGAACCTGACATGTCGTGTGCTGTCACCCGAGCACTTCCCGATGCCTGCCCCACGCTAAGGAGCAGGTGCCTGGAGGGCAGGGCCAGATCTCAGGTCAGCACCGGGCACAGCAGGTATTCAGTGGGGACAAGTTGGAAAAGTAGAGACAGGAACCAACAAATGAATTAGGGGGCTCTTGGTGCTCGGGAGACCGGGAGAAGCAGGGCCAGGGGTCAGGCCCCCCCCGCAGCCCCCAGCACAGGCTGGAGAGTCTCCCGGACCAAGAAGCAAAGGAGGTGGGAGCGGGTCGGCCATGGTATTGGGGGGAGGCACAGACCCCTCCTCCTCCAGAGGGCCCAGGGCACGAGCCCAGCGGGCCCCCCTCGACACACCTCCCCAGCCACTCAGTCCCGGTTCCCAGCCGCTGTGCCAGGGCCCTGCAGCTCACCCCTGAGCACGCCCCGAGCCAGCCCACACAGTCCGCCCACACCCCTCAGCACGGGCCCTCGGCCAGGCCGGGCTACCAGACAGGGCGCTGCCCCACGCACCCCCTGCTCTGCACCAGCTCCGTGGCCCTGAGCAAGTCTCCTCAGCTGAAACCCAGGGACAAAACCTCTCAGAAGCAAAAGAAAAGGCAGAGGCCTGGGCGGGCAGATGCTCGGACGCGGCGGCCCGGGAGCAGGGCCCTCGACGAAACACACGGTCAGCCCTCACCCGGGCAAGTATTGGTCGCAACCGAGGCGCTGCAGGGGCACGTAGCAAGCAGCTGGGTCCCGAAAGCCTCCAAAAAACTTTAATACTGATACACGGATGCTCTCCACATAGAAAAGGCTCTCTCTACACCCGTAGGACCTCGCCGGAGCATCAGGCAGTGGAGGGGGTCCCCAGCGGACCTCCCCGGCCACCCGACCAGCCAGCCCAGGGCCTGTCCGCGGGCTCGCCCTTACCGCAGCTTCGCGTGGTCCGGGGCGTGAGCAAGCCGGCCCCTCTGGTCGACGGCATCTCCAGCCGCAGGGAGCCGCAGGTGGGGTCCAGCATGGCTGTCACCCCGAGTGAGCTGGGGACACGCAAACACACACGTGAGCGGAGTCGGGCAAGGACCGATCCATGAGGTATGAGGCCGCTGGGGTCTGGGGGGGCAGGGACCCGGGTTCTCTCGGCCTGAACAAAGCGGCTCTCAGACCCACAGTGACCAGGGCCGAAGCCAAGGGCCAGAGGCCTAAGGGGGTACGGGGATGGGCCCGTGCCTGGAGGACCAGGGGGGCAGCAGTGGACAGGGGGCACCCACAGATCCACGCCAGCAGCGTCCCCCAGCTTGAAGTGGCAGCCTGGGGCTCTGCACCGGTACCCGAGGGACCAGCAGCCTTCAGGAGATCGGAAGGCTGGGGCCCAGCTGCCATCATCACTGCTGGGCACCCTGGATAGGACCAGAACGCCCTTTGCCTGGAAGCCCGTGCCTGCTCTGGGCCTGCTCCCACCCCGGGCCCTACGGGGCGAGACGCCCACTCTGGGAATGAGGGACACGGGCCTGTTCTTCGCCTCCGTCGTTCCCTCTGCCACCTGCTAAGGGGCTGTGTCCACCGGGCCCTGAGTGGAGCAGGGCGGACAACCAGCCCTAACCCTCACCACTACCTGCTCGCGCCCCGAGATGCTGTCCCGTCCCACAGAGGGAGGCTGAGCCGGCCAGGGGGCCGAGGAGGCGGCGGTCACACGGGCCGGCTAGACTCGGTACCTGCCTGCTGGGAGGGCGAGCTAACCCCCGACCCTGAGGTGGCCTGCGAGGTTCCCTAGGATTGGGAGGAGGTGGGCTTTCCTCGAGACAGCAGGAGCCCAGGAGACGGGGCCTGTGTCAGCGGGGTGCACGGCTCTGCCTCCCTTCACGTTTCTCGTTAGGGTGAGGCTGTCCGTGCCGGCACGGGGACTCCGGAGCGCCGGGGTGACTAAGGACACGCTGCAGGCCGTGCAGCGGGGGCGGGGGGGACGTGGCCCTCCAACAGCCACACGTTGCTGGGACGCCCAGCCCCCACCTCTGCAGCCCCGGGCCCCTGCAAGGGAGATGGTGTGGAAGAGGGTCCTGGAGAGAAGAAGCAATGCCCAGGCCCAGGGGCTGAATCCGGAAGCCCCCCCCCCCCCACCCCGGGACGGGGTGGGGGCTGCTGCAGGAGCGCGTGCCCATGAGGGGACGGGAGGGACCAGGTCACCGCAGACCCTGCCTCTGTAGGAACGATTCTGCCATTGCAGCATGACTGACAGCAGCCGCACTCCCGAGGTAAAGGATGCGCGGGGCTGTGTGCCAATAAAGCTTTATTTGTGAACACAGGCAGTGGGCCACGTGGCTGTGGCTCGTTGGCCTCTGCCTAGACTTCCCAGGGCAGTGGTTGTCACACTTGGGTGTGCAGCACGTCACCAGCAGGACTGAGCCCCGGGCCCAGCCTAGCGTACCGGGTTCAGGAGGGCGGGGGTGGGCCGGGACTCGGTGTTTCCAACGAGTTCTCAGGGAACAGAATGAGAACCGCTCGACTAGGGAACGGGCTTAATGGAAGAACCCTGGGCTCTTGTGTCCAGCCCTGCGTCTGAGTTTTGGCTTGCCCTCCCATGAGCCATGAGATCCTGGCAAAGTCACCTCTCTGGGCCTCAGTTTTCTGGTCTGTGCAGTGGGAACGGGAATCTATCTCACAGGATCCTGAAAGTACTCCCCGAGGTGCAGGGACGCCTGCGGGTAGCGGTCGGCACACAGCTGGGGCAGGCACCCCGCCACCCTTCTCTCCAGAGATGCCGGGATGGACGGGCCCTTGGAGGGCAGGAGTGGGTGCTGGTGATGGGCTGGGTCCCCGGCCAGCACCGAGCCCCACGGTCCCGGCGGAGAGAGGACGGCGGTGCGGGTGGTGGTCCCTCCCCGACTCAGGCACTCAAAAGCTGGCCTGAGAGGCAGCGGGATGGGCCAGGCCCCGGGATCTGGAGAACTTGGGGGCCACAAGCTGGACGGGGGCCTTGACCTTCATCCTCGGACCCCACCAGAGAGACGCCAGCAGGGCGGCAAGTGCTATTTCAGAAGGGCCGGCCAGGCGGCTTTTCTGGACACACTGAGGGGCCGGGAAGGCCCTGGGCCCTGATCCCACACAGCAAGGCCACTGAGTCGTCCAGGGCACAACTCTGCACAGCCTGATCGGGGTGGGTGCGGGGGGACGGGGAGGACGCGGGGCCCAGGTGTGGGGGTGCGCTGGGTGGGAATGCCCTGCGGGGCCCCGCTGGCCGTCCAGCAGTGGGACAGGGAGATGTGGGGCGTCCGCCTTGGAGCCCGGGGCACCGATGGTTCACGTCTGGCAATTTTCCCATCCCTTGCCTCTCCCCTAGGTCTGGGGAGCGGGCAGCTGGCCAAGAACCAGAAGTCCAGCCCAATGCTGCCCCCTACTGGCAGTAATTATTCAGGTCCACCGACTGGACGGAGGCTGGGCAGCGGGCAGCGGTGGCGGTGGCGGGGGTGGGGGGTGGCCAGCGCAAGAAAGTACAAGGGTCTGTGGCTGGGTGGTCCAGAGAACTTAGACACGGGACACAGGACCTGAGTGGGAAGATACCCGCACACGACCAGCCCGCCAATCATCAAGGAAAGTGTGGCCGATAGTGTCTGCTGGGCCCGCAGCCAGTGCAGAGGTGTGTGGGGACGGGGTGCATCCCGGGGGCTGCCCACCCATCAGCGGGGCCTTGGGTCAGGGGCCCAGTGCCCACAGCCCAGCCAGAGAGGGGTCTCTGGGCCCGCCCCCCTGCCCTGGCCAGCACCAGAGCCAGCAGGCCCTGACCCAGGTCCGGGGGCTTCTCACGGTGGGGTCAGGACTGTGTCACCACCCCCCGCCGCCAGCCCAGCTGCACCCAGACCGCTGTGCACCCCTGTGCACGGGCTGTGCACAGCCAGCAGCTCGCGGCTCGGCCAGGGCGCATGGAAGGCGCAGGCTCACCTCCCGATGAAGGGGCGGAGGGCCTGGAAGGAGGCCGTGTTTCTTGCCAGCCTGTTGTCCGGCTCCAAACATCCGTTCTCCGTGAGACCTTGGGGGACACGGACACCAGGCTCATTCCCCGGAAGGAGGAGCTGCCGGCGGTTGGGGACGGAGCGGGGACACCCCCGGCCCGTGTCAGGAGGGGCCCGGTGGGCCGTGTCTGCTTTCTTGCCCCTCTCTGGGGGCGGGGCAGGGGGGTGGGCACACAAGCCTCAGGGCCAGGCCTCACCCCTCCACCCGCCAGGACCAAGCCGTGGACAAGGCCACAGCCGGTGGAACTTGAGCCCGTGGCCGGGCTCCGCCAGGACCGCCCCTACGTCCCTTCGAGGCCTACACACCCGCTGTGGTATCATCATCGGCCTCTTCCCTTGAGGGAGAGAGTGGGGCCACTGCTGGGGCTGGTGGCCACCTACCTCGGGGCTGGCTGTCGCGGGGGGCCCCCGGGCTCACGCTGTGCCGCCGCTCCCAGTCAGGGCTCCAGGACAGCGTCCTGCTGTCCGGGAAGCAGGTGGGTGAGGCCGGCGGCCTGGCCTGCGTGTCCGCCCAGTCCCAGGGTGTCCCTCCGCCCCGACGGGGCACTAACGCTCCGGAGTGGACGGGGGCTGTGGGCGTGGGGGCCGCAGCCATTCTGCTGAGGTATGAGGGCGACGGGTCGGAGACCGGGTCCCCGGGAGGGTCCAGTGCCTCCGACTTGTGCAGCTTGGCCGTCAGGATGTCGATCCGTTGCTTCAGGACGTTGGCCATGGTCTCCAGAGCCTGTAGCCGGGCCTGCTTGTAGCGGAAGTGCGGGGGCCCCGATGTGCCCAGGCGCTCGCTCTCCTCAGGGTCTAGGTAGATGCACACCCCTGGACGCGGGCCCTGGGTGGCGAGGTCCTGGAGCTTCAGGGGACCCAGGGAGGAGCGGGCGGACATCAGCGTGGGGCCGCCTGTCCCCAGCGTCTCAGTGCGGTTCAGGGCTCTGTTCAGACACAGGCAGAAGCTGCAGGGAGAGAGGGTGGAGAGGGTCAGGTCTGGCGCCTGCGGCCTCGAGCGAGTTCAAAACGCGTAGGAGGCAGGATGAGCGTCTGTGACGATGGCGTCCCTTCACGGTGACAGTTCATGGCCCGGAGGGCTGGCTCCGGGGCGCGTCTATACAGCAAGGGACCACACCAGGCCGTGAGGGAGACCCAGCAGTGATTTCTGGAGTTTAACACCAGGGCAGAGGCACCAAAAGAAAAAACAGATCAAAGTCCTTCCAAACGTATGACTCACGTGCACCAAGGGCACAATCGTGAGTGAGAAGGTGACCTACAGAATGGGACAAAGTTATTACAACCCACACGTCCCATGAGGGTCAGAACCCAGAGCATATAAGGGACACCTGCCATTCAACAGCTACAGCGCACAAAGAATTTGAGGGGATGTTTCTCCAAAGAGCCAATAAACACACGAAAAAGAGGCCGAACATCGCGGGTGATCAAGGAGACGCAAATCCAGATCACAGTAAGATACCCCTTCACGGCGGTCAGGGTGCCTACGACTTAACAATAAATAAACGGGGCGCCTGGGTGGTTCGGTCGGGCGAGCGTCCGATTCTTGATTTCGGCTCAGGTCATGATCCCAGGGTCGTGGGATCAAGCCCCACACCGGACTCTACGTTAAGCACGGAGCCTGCCTGAGATTCTCCCTCTCCCTCTCTCTCTGCCCCTCTCCCCCACTCGCTCCCTCTCTCTCTCTCTCTCTCAAAAAAAAAAATTAACTAAATAAAAATAAATGAATTAAAATTAAAAATAACCAGTGTTGACAGGTGGGAAGGTGGACACGTTCTGGGGACAGACGGAGGGGACGGCTGCATGGCAGCGTGAATGTGCTTAAAGACAGTAAATCTACATTGTGTGTATTTCCCCACAATTTCTTTAAAACGTGGAGGGGAAAAAGAACACAAGAAAGCAAGATGAAGGGCCCACACTCCCGCTGTCCGGGGGACCGACCCGCGGGCATCACGTCAAGGCGGCCAGGAGCCCTCGGCCGGCCTTTCCGCGGAGGACGGGGGCTGCCCTGGGCAGTGGCTGGTCTCTCCGTCGGGATGCAGGTGCGGAGTGT
This sequence comes from Prionailurus viverrinus, assembly GCF_022837055.1. Taxonomy (NCBI): domain Eukaryota; kingdom Metazoa; phylum Chordata; class Mammalia; order Carnivora; family Felidae; genus Prionailurus; species Prionailurus viverrinus. The sequence continues at coordinate 93,312,047 of NC_062573.1, read as the reverse complement.
GTGAACGTCACTGAGCTGCACACCCTGGGACCCGCATCTTCTTCAGGATGTTCCCAGACGTCAAGTTTAAGAAGCTGAAAACACGCACAGCCTCCTGGGCTGCTCTGTGGACCTGTAACCCCCGGGAGTGCCCCAAGCAAAGTGGGGGGGCGGTCTCCTGACCCCGAGCTTTAAGGTGCCGCCCCGGGGAGGGGCTTTCTGAACAGGTGCCCGGCTCCATTAAAATTCAGAATAGTGAAAACCAAACAAAAACAGGAGGGAGAAAAACAGAAAAGCAGTTGGCTGGACACAGAGAAACTGGGACCCTCCCCCGTCGCTGGTGGGGATACAAAACGAGGCAGCCGGTGTGGGAAGCCATCTGGCGGTTTCTCGAAAAGTCAAACACCGAGTTTTCAAATAAAGTTGCCTGGCAATTCCACTCCCAGGTGGGTGACAAGGGACACGAAATAGGCCTTCAGTGAATTCATCCACAGCGGCACTAACCACAGCAGCCTGGGGGGCGGGGGGGGGGGGGGAACAGTCCAAACGTCCACCAACTGACCAACGGATAAACCATCTGTGGCCGTCAGGCCACGGAACGGGGTTTGGCCATAACGACGGAACGAAACCCTAATGCGCGCGACAACACGGACGCGCCCAGGAAACACGCTCCAAGAGAGAAGTGGCCTCCCGGCGGCCACGCCCTGCCAGACTCCAGTGTCGTGAATCTGTAGGGGGGGAGCAGCCTGGGGCGGCGGGGGGCCGCGGGGAGGCCCTGGAGCCATGCCGACGGGTACGGGGTTCCCTTTCGGGGTGAGGCGATGTTGTGTGTGCGGAGAGAGGTGGTGGTCAAACGACACTGGGGAGGTGCCCAATGCCCGCCCCCCCCCCCCCCCCCCCCCCCCCCCCCCCGCCATCGTGTGCCCTCAATGGCTCACTTAAGGGGCTGTGGAACCCGGGACAGCCCTGTTCACCAGCTCTGGGCAGAGGAAGCCGCCTCAGCCTGGAGGAGCGCACCCCCCCCCCCCAGGAACTGCAGCCCCCACCTGCCTACCCACCTGCCCGGGGCCTCCTGGTCCCCCAGCACCATGCCGGAGGTCACCTTGCTCCACTCCAGCACAGGCGGCCCCAGGCTCCCAGAGGCTTCCAGGCCCTAAAGCAGAGGAGAACACGGTCAGAGCCCGCCTCGGACAAAAGACCCTGAGACCTTGTCCCTTAGTCCCAGAGCTAAGGGTCTCAGGCTGGAGCCCTCAGGGGGCCCCCTCTCTAGGGGCTGGGACAGAGGCAGTGGGGTCCCTCCAGAGCCCCACCATACCCAGGGAGGCAGGCACTTGGGGACGTCAGAAACTCAGCACCGCGTCCTCACCGGCACGCTGCGCGTACCTTGGACTGTGCACAATGCGGAAAAAAGGTCACGATGCCGGGGGTCGTGTGGGACACCACAGGGACGGCTTTGCCGAGGACGGCCTCCCTCTGCTTCCTGTACACATCCTGCAGCCTCTGGTTTTTCAGCTCGAGCGCCCGCAGGGCCGAGGCCTTCTCCTCCAGGGCCTGTCGCCTCCGGGCCAGCGCCTTCTGGCGCATGAACTCCCGCAGGGACTCAGAGCTGTAGGGGTGACCCAGGACCCCCCGGGGCTTCGGGCAGGGTGGCGGCACCCTCACCTCGTTCTCCTTCCCAGGGGCGTTCCTGGGGGCCCCGGGGGCCGGCCTCATCCAGGCTCGCTTTGGCTCCGAGGGAGGCGGGAGCGAGCCTCGGCCCCTGCATGGGGTGCCCTTGCTGCGCAGGAAGGAGGCGCTCCACGGCCGCTGGGCCGCTGGGCTCCACGGGCTTTGGGCAGAGCTCTCCCAGTCCTCACGAGCAGCCCAGGTCCTCTGGGGCTGGGAGGGCTGCCCGGCCGAGGCGCTCCAGGGCCGCTGAGGGAAGGAGGTCAGCCTTTCAGGGGGGCTCCCAGGCCTCTGGAAAGAGGGGCTCCGTCCTTGGGCCGCCCGGGTCATCTGGGGACAGGACTCCCACCCAGCCAAGGTGCTCCAGCGATGCCCCGTGGGGAAGCTGCCAGCCCTCTCTAAGGCCCGAGGACTCTTCGAGAAGGAGCCCCGGACATCTGGGGTGCTCCAGGGGCCCTGCTGCCTCCTCTCTGCCAGGTTCTGCAGCCACAACTTTGACCGCCCCAGCTCTGGCCCTCCCCTGGGGCGGTGGCTCCGGGCCAACTCCAGCCCGGCCTGGATTTGCTGGCGGAGGTCTCTAAGCACAGCCATGGCATTCTGGATGGTCACAGGCTGCTCGCAGGAGGACAGGTTGGGCGTATTGGCGGACACCTGCAGGCCGCCGCGGACAGAGGCTGGACTGGGCATCCGGGGACGGGCAGGGGAGCTCTTAGCAGCTCCAACTTTCTTGCTGTCTCCTGCAAACACAGGTGGTCACGGGTGTCAGGGGCTGCAGGGCCCCGGGGGGAGCAGAGCCAGCTCCCCTCCCTCCCCCCAGAAGCACCCTTGGCCCTGCTCCCAGCCCCTCCTGGCCCCTGCACACAGCATGGGTTTGCAGAAGCCCTCCAGGTGCACATGCCACATCCTGGTGACTCGAGGCTGTGCCCGGGCACGTTCACCCCAGACATGGTGAACACAGCGTGATGGGGGTGACGTGTGTCTGCCGGAGGAGCCCCTGCCCCTCCCACCCTGCCTTCCCTCAGTCGGGAAAGCCTAGCCTCCTGGGAGCCTGAAAGGTGTCTCTCGGGGACAGAAATCCTTTCCTTAGGCTTTCAAACGTAACGGTTTCCCCCAAGTCCTGTCTGATGGCAGGTTTGGAGGGCATCCGACAGGCCGCTGGGGAGAGGCCTGCTCCTGTACCTGATGTCCCTCCTTCGCCCTCTGCGCCCACCGCCCAGAGGCTACAGCGCAGCAGGAGGAGCCAGAGGTGAGGCACCAGGTACCTAATTCCACGGCGGGGGCCTGGTCTCTCGAGGGAGCCTCCCTCTGGAGCCTGGGGAGGGCCGGAGGGGGCCCAAGCAGGGCCCTCGCCAGGGCTGGTCCTTTCCTCCAGGCGTAAACACCGACCAACTCAGAATCTTAAACAGAGAAAACGCACACACAGCCGAGCAGCCGGGGCCTTCCCAATGCCGGCCCAGACGGGGAGGTTGCTGGCCCCGGGCAGTCCCCTGGGACCAATTCACACGCCCCCAGAGGAGCTGGGGTGAGCCTCAGCCACCAGGCAGCAAGAGGCAGGGCTGAGTCCCAGGATGACTTTGGACGGTGACCTGACTTCTCTGACCCTCGGTTAACGGGACAATAAAAGCTGCTCCCCGCGGGAGCAACACAGGCCCAGGTGCGCGGCACGTGCTCATAGTGACAAGGACGGTAACAACGAAGAGCCGTCAGCACAGGCAGGGCCAGTGGGAGGCTACGGCCACAGTTGACCACTCGCACCGGGCTGCAACAAGTTATTTGCTTTTAAGCCGGTGTGGCTCCGCAGCAAAGGGGCTGGGCACCAACAAGGATGCCCAGGCCAGCACGACGAGGGGTCCCGGAGAGCACGGACAAACACCCACCGCGTCCCAAACGCAAACGAGGTTTTGTTAACAAATGTTGTCACCTGAGGAACGTCATTTATCAAAATTCTTCATAATCCCGGAATACGCTCACCGAATGCCAATGCCAGCCCCACCATCGTTACAAACCCATCCACAAGGGCCGTGGCGGAGGCCAGTTTTTGCCAAGCAAGGGTGACTTAGAGCAGAGACCATCAGGAGAGGTGACCCCCGGGGCAGGCAACCAACAGGGTCAGGCCCCTCCCCAACACACGCTTAAGGATCGCTGGCCCAAGGCCCAGACCCAGAGAGAGAGGCAAGCCTGAACCGGCCGCTGCAGGAAGGGGAAAAGGCCACGCCAAGCCACGCCCTCCCTAGGCCACGCCCCGAAAGCTTGCCTTCTGTAAAGCCTCGCCCCTTCAGGACCCGAAGCCAAGGCCACGCCTTCCACAAACCACACCCCTCCAGGTAGGGCCCCTGAGGTCACGCCCCCACAAACCACACCCCTCCGGGAAGGGCCCCTGAGGCCACGCCCCCCACGCCAGGGCCCGGGAACACCGGAGGTTAAAGCGTGGTCTGGGGAATCCCAGACCGGGTTTAAATTCTGGCTCTGCTGATTACTAGCTATGGGCTTCGGGCGAGTGACTCTCCTCGGTTTCCCCACAAGACCACAGGCATGAAACGGGGTGGGCCAGGAAGGGACAGGGTTCCGCTGGCAGAGACAAAGGCCAGGGCTGAGGCCGGCACTGCCCAGCTGGCCGCACCTGGGTGTTGGATGGTACCGAGGGGGGGGGGGGGGCTCCCCAGCAAGGCTCCTGCGTCCTGGCCCCTGTCGCTGCTGACCTGCACAAAGTCATCGCTCCTCCCTGCCACCGTGCAGGCCCTGCTCTGGACGAGGGGGCTGCCCGCTGGCCGGGACCCTCCCCACAGGCCCCTCCATCACTGGCCGCTCATCCCCCATTAGCCCGCCAGAGGGGTCCGGGTCAATAAATGGGTCCTGATGGGCACATTTTTTCTTCCGCCGAGCAGTTTAATGGCAATTAATTTTTTTACGAGAGGATTTTTAATCTGTGGAAATGGATGAAGTCCCCAAGTGCCCTGTCAAAGTTCCAGGGCCGACTTAATCTATGATAAAAAATGCAAAGTGAGGCGGTATAATCTGAAATTAAATATAGGGCTTCATTTTCCTTCAGCCCGGATGGATGAATATTTTATAACTATTGTGATTTAATTTTTTGTTAACTACAGCAAATTTCTAATTCATCCAATTCCCAAGTCCTGCGGCTCTGACCTCTGAACCCAAGCTCATCTCTCCTTAGCCCAGCTGTGACTTGGTCACTGACAGAAACTAATGGTCAGCTCCGTCAGGGTGACACGGTGGTTACGATGATGGATGCGGCCAGTGGCATGCCCTTTGACCCAGTGTCAGACAGAAAGCAGGTCATTTTTCAAGCGAGCCATTAAAATAAGACAAACCAAAAAGCTGAGGGGGGGGGGGGGAGACAACGATGCAGAAAACTATTGTATTTTGTGCCTTTTCAGTGAGCCTTCCGGAACCTTCTCTGTGGCTCCCAACATCCCTCACTGTCAGGTTCGAGTGGAGGTTTTCCCTGCTGTCTGGTCACCTCTTACCCTGCTGAATAGACGTGTCTGCCCCCATGGCTGCCCGCCTCCCTCGAGGGTCCCTGAAGCCAATGGCGGAGGAGGGACATGTTCATTCGTCCGGCAGCAACCCGTGCTCTCCCAGAGTGGAGGCGGCAGGTCTGATGGCGCGGAGCAGAAAGATGGCCAGAGCACCCGCCCCTGGCTCTCTCAGGTGAGGAGCACAGGCCTGGAGCCAGCACACCAGTGCAGCCCTGGGCAGGCTGTTGAACCTCGCCGAGCCTCAGTGTCCCCATCTACAGAACGGGAGCAAGCCCGTCTACCCCAGGGGAGTGCTGTGGGGGTCCCTGAGCGGATGTCCAGAGAGCACGAGGCACACAGAGCCAGCGCTGACCGCCAGGAACAGTCAAGCCCCAGGGGAACACCGCCTCCCTCGTCCCACACACACCAAAGTGGCCCTTCTGGGGCTGGCAGATCCACCACGAGGGCAGGGGCACAAACCGACCCAGCCTGGGCAGCTGGGTCCCTGCTGGATGTCACCACCCTAAACCCCCACCTCTGGGGGCCCCGGGGTGTGACCTCAGGCCTGCCACCATCACCAGCTTTTCCTCGGACTCTCCTGGGATGTGATCGGCCGAAGCGCACCCCTGCCTGATGGCCCCAAGTCCCCAAAGGGCTGGGAGACAGTGGGCACTATCTAAGGCCTTTCCTATCACCGAGTGCTCTGGGGGAAGGCAGATGTTCCGGGCTTGCTGTCTGGATTCCAATCCCAGGCCAGGTGCCTAGGGAGACCTCTCCCTCCAGCAGCCCCCGCCGCTCACGAGTGATGCCTCGGAGCACAGACCGAATGCACGTTCAGTCGCGGAGAGCGGCTCCGTGTCCCTACAGACTCTCTTGGTCTAGGGATGCTGGCAGGACAGCCCACGGCACGGGGGGTTGTGGACTCGCGCTTCCTCACGGCGGATGACCCCTGTGCCGGCGGGGACCACGCGGCGCCCCGGTGACGCTCAGGCAGGGTCTACACTCACCCGAGATGCGGACGCCAGTGCCGCCCCTCCTTCACGCGTGGCAGACCCTCCACTCGAGCTCGGCCCCTGCCCGTCCCAGGCCCCCGGGACGCCCGTCCATCCGCAGCACCGGAACCAGAAGCCGCGTGCCCACCTAGTGAGCTGGGTCACAGACTTTTACCCCAGGCCTTGCCGGGGCCCCAAACGGGCAAACCTTACCTGTGTCTTTGGCGTCTCTTCTAGAGGTGGGCGACTGGGGGGCTCTCTCCCTCATGCAAGGACGGCTTTTCATTCTTTTGGTTTTCTCCCGTGGAGCTTCAGGGAGAGGAGAGGAGGAGGGAAGGCGGGGAGGGTGAGCAGTGACGGCCACACGGCCGGCCACGCTGGCGGCCCCCTGCCCCTACAGAGCCACGCGCCCGTCCTGCCTGCTCCCGGGGACTGTGCCGGCGCGGGCAGCTGAGTGCGGGGCCAGAGGGGCACACGTGGCCGTCCGCCTCTTGGTGGTCTGCACAGGCCCCCCCTTCACGCCCCGACTGGTCACGAATGCCCAGGTGCCCGGGGCCGCGAGCCACCGAGGACAGGAACGGCCTCCCGTCTGAGTGGCCCGCAACCATCTCGGTCTGCCGTGTGGCCCTCGTGTTTGTTGACTGAATAGACGGCCAAGTGGGCCGCCGCGGAGAGGCGGCCCAGCAGGGGGACGTGGGGGGAGGGGCTCTGCGTGGTGGGGTCCACCCTGGCGGGACGTGTGAAGACACGGAGACGGTGGGGGGTGGAGGTTGTCCAAGTCCCCGGGCAAGCACAGCGGCCAGCAGGAGTGGGCCAGCTTCCTGAGGGCCAGTGGGACCCCCTCTCCCCGTGCTGTCTGGCCTCGCTCGTCCCTGTTCACCGCTGGGGCGGGGGCCGTGTCCGGGAAGCACCGAGAAGCCAATCAGCCAGCGATGTGTGAGCAGGACCGGGGGCGCTCGGGGAAAGGCTGGCCCGAAGGACTCTCCAGGCCTCTCCGGTGCCTCTGTCCTCGGTGCCCGCAACCCGCTGGCAGGAGGGACCTCCAGCACCCAGGCCTGTACAAAAGCACAATTCTACAGGATCCACTCACAGGAGGCCCTGGAGGAGTCGGAGCCACGGACACGGAGAGCGGGAGGGTGGGGCTGGGGGAGGGGAGGGTCCACGTGTAACGGGACCGAGTCCAGTCTGGGAAGACGAACACGTTCTGGGGACGGATGGGGGGGGACGGCTGCACGACAGTGTGAGTGCGCCTGACGCCCCCGAACTGCGTCCTTGAAAGTGGTTACGACGGTAAATCTTGTGTTGTGTGTATCTCACCACAATTAAAAAAGAAAAAAGGAAAAGACCTCGGCCCTGCCCCACACCTACTTCCGGAGGGTTCTAAAGCTGGGAGGGGGAGACGTGACTATCAAGGACTGGTGACCGATGACACCAGGTGCTGAGTGACCAATGGCCAAGTCCCGTCCGTGCCTGAGGGGCCCCAGTGGCCTCTGTGGGATGGGAGCGGACGGGAGGGCTGAGGCCGTAGGGGTCCCGTGGGTGGAGGAGGAGAAAGGCAGGGTGATCGCTGTGAGCCACGGCCCGCCTGGGCGTCCGGCTACGGGGAGTCGTCGCAGCCCCCGGCCACGTTAGCCAGAGCTGGGCCCGGCCCCCTTGGCTTTGATCAGCAGGCACCTTGGACCCCACCGGCATCTGTACTCGGCTCACACATCCAGCTGGGGCAGGACACACACCCAAAAATGCCCCTGTGACAGCTGCCCCGGGGGTCCCAAATCCCATGCTGACCAGCCTCTTGCCCACCCTCCGTGCCACTATTGCCCCGTGGAAAACCCATCCTGTTCCCCTGCACCGAGGACCCCAGAAGCCTCGGGCATCCCAGGGCAGCCTGATTTCTGCTCCTGAGGCCCTCCCCCTCCCCCACTCCAGGCCCCCCCCCCAAATCTTGCTGGAGTGAGGCTGTCTCTGCACGTGAGGGATGCCCTCCTCCCCCTCGCCATCTGCAAACGGTGCCAGCCTGGACTCCTTCCCCGAGGGGGGCGCCAAGATTCGGAAGTCCTACCCCCACGGAATGGCGGGCTGGGTCCAGACCCCTGCTCGGCCCTTTCATAAAGGGCTGGGACCCTCTCTAGTGTCCCCGTCTGAGTGTGATCAAATATAGCCGATTGCCTAGTGAGAGAGAAGCTGTATGGTCCAGAACCGTGTGGCCCCGACCACCGCCTGGGTGTCCAAACGGGCTCACCTGAGGCCTGGCGCTGGGGGACCCTGGAGGGCTCTCGCCCCCGGCCCGGGATGGCCTTGTCTTCCGCTCCACACGGAGCCTCGCTCGGGGTGCCTAAGCCTGGAGAAGATGAGAGGGAGCATCGTGAGACAGGTTCGCAAAGTTCCAGGAAAAGGTCCCCATCCGGCAGCCGTTCAAAAGGCTTCAAACGCAGCACCTTTGATGGTGGCCCCAGGCCCAAGTCCGTCCCACGGGGCCGGATCGGGGTGCGCCAGCCTTCCGGCCTTCCTGCGGGGATCTGGCTTGGAGACTCTGTAGAGGCGCGAGGCGCTGGAGGGCGTCGAGGTGCCCAGAGAGGCACAGCTGGCCTGCCACTGTGCTTGGGCCCGGATCTTGTCCCTAAGCCGTTCCAGTCGTGGGTTGCTTTCTCTCAGCTGCCGCCGGGGCCCCTGCACCTGGGGGGGCCGCTCCTTCCAGGGCCCGGGGAGAGATGTGCAGGACTCGTGGCCCCCGGAGGAGCCGGAAAGGCGGCCTGATGACACCGAGCTGTCCCCATCCCTGGCCTCCTCGCTTTCGGACCACCCCAGGAGGCTGCAGGCCTTCCTCTGGGGGCCTGGCTGCTCGGTGAAGTCGGACCAGGCCATGTGGGGAGCTCCCCGCAGGTCACTTGGCTGCCGGGAGGGCCTGGCCCACCTCAGGGCAGCCATGGCATCATCATCAGCCGCAGATGGACGGAGCCCGGAGTCCCTGGGGAGAGAGAAGCAGACTGGCCGGTCAGGAGTGGGGACCCGGCCATGCCGAGCAGAAGAACACCTCACATGGCACACCCCCCCCCCCCCCCCGCCCCAGCCCAGCCCTCCTGCTCCCTCGTTCTCCTGTCTCAGAAGGCCCACTGCCAGGGAAGGTGCAGGGAACCTGTGAAACGCCCCATGCACGGCACTGCTGTGACGTCCCCTCGGACGGCCACCTGGAGCCTTTGAGGCAGGCACCACGATCAGCCCCATTTGCAGATGGGGAAACTGAGGCCCTGGGGAAGGTACCACGATCGGTCCAATTTGCAGATGGGGAAACTGAGGCTCTGGAGAAGGCATGCAGCAGAGGCCCCCAAGTCCTCTGTCCTCATGCTGACCGGGCTGCCCTCCTGGGAAAGGAAGCCCTCACCTGGCCCAGGGGGCGGGCACAGACACTACCTGGGCTTGGCTCTAGCCTTCCTGGCGGCTGGCCTGCCCCGGGCCTCGAGGTTGTCTTTGGGGTGGGGCTGGGTCGTGTCTCCTAGGAGGATTGGCAGCATTCCCGGGACCGAGATCGACATGGCCCCAGGGCCGGGCCGAGGGCGGGATCTGGTGAGCCCCCTGGTCACCGCCTGCCCTGAGGTCACAGATGGTGCCTTCACAGGGCAGCCTGCTGGCCTGAGGCCCGACATCCATCCCGGCGCGGGCTGGGCTGGCCGGCCTTCTCCAGTCCCCCGGCCCACGATGGAGACCCTCAGGATACTTGTGGAAACTGGGCAGACATGGTGGGCTGCCGGGCCCTGGGCTGGAATGGCGGGGGGCGGGGGGCTTTCTAACGAGCTGCCTCTTAGCAGGGTGGGAGAGAATTCTGGGTGGCCTGTGACAGCATAATAACCCCACGTCACTCAGCGACAGGGCCGAGGCCTTCAGCTCCTGCTGGGGCGATGGGCAGGGCCCCACCCCCTTCCTCCCAGGGCACCGGAGCCAGTGGCTGCGCGGGTGGTGAGTGAACTGGCCGGGGCTGCGGTCGGGCTGGGCCAGAGTGGGGGCACAGGGAGGGGCTGGGGGCAGAGTGGGGTGGCCTCCCCAGGACGTGTCCCCAGCGGCTGGACGAGAGGCTGTGTGCTCGGGCCCCGACGCCAACTCGGAAACACTGCCGAGGTCCCTGCCTTCGGCCTCTCGGGATTGGTCACAGGAAGTGGGCGCTGGCTTCTCGGCTCGCCCTGCCACAGGCTCGGGACACCCTTTTGCCCACAGGAGCAGCAGCTGAAGACGCCTGAGCCCCGGGAGCCCCGGGCCTGCTTCCTGGGCCCTGCACTCCCAGGGCTGCACCCCAGCCTGGCCCACCTGCATTGGGCGTCCTGTCACCTTGACGACCCCGGCCGGTGGAGTGGTGGAGAGGGTGTGGACTCTGCAGCCAGCTGGCTCTGAGCTGGGCATGTCCCCGGAGCAGAGCTCCTTCAAACCCCTGCTCCGCCCCCAGCCGGCTGAGTAACCTCGGGCGACCAGAGACCCCACCCTGCCCCTGCCCCCCGGGTATTGTGAGCAGCTGGTGAGTTCACTCCAGCAGGGGGCGCTGAGTGGGGCGGCCGGGTGGCCGAGCGGGTTACAAAGACTTCGTTTTCAGGACGCCCCGAGGAAGCAAAAGGCAGAATGGAGGGCCTCCTGCCTGTCCGGGGGAAGCAGAGAGGCCTGGACGCGGCTGCAGAGGGGCAGGGCGGCAGGGCACAGGGCGAGGTCCTGAGCCCAGCAGGGCCCTGTCGCGGTGGACATGCCCCCCCACCCCCATCCCACCAGCAGGGTGAGAGGACCCACCCCAGGCACGGGACCAGCCTGCACTGTGGGGTGCTGTCCCTTCTCTCCCGTCTGGCTTCTCCTGAGGTCGGGACGAGGGGCAGAAGGCACGCATCTCAGGGCACAGAGCCCGCGGGACCCCAGATCCAGCCTTTGGCCCTGGGGCCCTCGACCACACCTGGCGGCCTAGACCGAGGGCGTGCCTCCGCGTACCTGCGTGGCCAGGTCCCCCTGCCGGTGGCACCGTGGCCACCCTCCCGCTCTGCCGCGTCCGCCTGGTGGGGAGTCCCGCCCTGCCTGGGCCTGCCTGCTCCCCGGCGAGGCCAGGCTACAGCGGGTCCCACCCCTGTGTTCCTTTACGATGTTTGCGAGGGGTCAGTGTCACAGAGGGCTGACCCAGGGTGGCACAGGGGAGCCTGGGGGGGGGGGCGTCCTTCCAGGACAGCTTCAGGGCACGAGCGTGTTCCTGGCACGTGCTGGGGTACACTGGGCCCGCGGGCAGCTTCTGCTAAAACTGGGGGTGGCGGGACTGGGAACACTGTGGCTTCCCCAGGGCGTGACCATGGTGTCCCCACCACCACCCTTACAGGCTGCACAACCGAGGAGACTCCAAGAGACAGCTCAGCAGAACCCCCCGCAGCCCTGCCAACGGACCCCACCGACACTGCGGCCGTGTCCCCCGCCAGGCTCTCAGGCCCTCATCACTCTCCCCCAGCATCCCCCCAACTTTCTAGCCCTGATCCCTAAAGGGCAGAGGGAGGGGCTCTCTGAGCAGAAATAGGCCGTAAGCAGTTTCCCTCCTCAGGAAGCAGCTATTTCATAAATACGATGGCGGGGGTGGGGGGCGCCTGGGGAGCTCAGGGGGTTAAGTGTCCACCTCCTGTTTTCAGCTCAGGTCACGATCTCACAGGGTTCGAGCCCCACATCAGGCTCTGTGCTGACAACGCTGAGCCTGCTTGGGATCCTCTCTCTCCCTCTCTCTTCCCCTCCCCTCCTCTCAAAATAAATACGCATAAATACATACATACATATGATGAAGCAGTCTGCTTCAACGCCCTAGAGTTGATAAAAGCGAAATCATGAAACGAATGTGTGTGCACGTGAAAATAACCAGCTTCGTCGTTGCTCTGTGAGCGGTGACAAGCCCAGAACTTCCTCCCCCGCCCCCGACCTCCACCCCCCTCCGTGGGTGCTGCACCTCTCCACAGATCTGGTTCACCACCGGGGCTTCTAGCCCGGCTCCAAATCAGGGGACGTGCGAGCCCCCAGGGCCTCTCCCTGCCCAGAACCCTCCGTGGACCCTGGCACGCACTGCCCCAGGTCCCTCACACCTGCTGGCGTGACCACAAGCGGCCGGGGCCACGAGCAGCAGCGTGGGCCCCAGGTACCACAAGGCCACAGCAGAGACCACAGTCTTGGGGGGGGGCACGCCCCACATGGATCAGGCCCCAGCCTCTCCCCTAACCCTGAGCCAAGATGTAGGCCCGGCTGGAGGTTGGCCCCCATTTGGACCCCGAGGCGGCTCCTGTTGCCACATTCGCTCCCTCCCGACCACCCCTGCCTCCTCCCTGCTCACACCTACCGGTGCCACTCTCTCTGAGCGAGGTCCCCTCTGCCCTCCCCAAGGGGCTGGGGACCGCTCCGGGGGGGTGCAGGGGTGGCCTGTGTGCAAATGCTCGTGGCTGTGAGAGCCCCCAGTGTGGCGGGGCCTCGGGTGGAGCAGGTGTCCCGGTGTCCTTGCCGGGGCCGGGGGGCCCACCCACAGCACCCGCAGCCCACTGTCCACAGACCATGACACCGCTCTGGGCCAGGCCCCTGCTTCCACAGCCTGGCCGGGCTGCAGGGGTGGGGTGGGCGGCAGCTCGGCCCTGTCGGCCACGCTGTTCACGTCTCCCCAGCTCATCCCCAGGGAACCCAGCCCAAAGCACCCCGAGCGGGCTCGGGGACAGAGTCGGTGGACCGTGAAGGAGAAAGGCCCAGGCGCCCACGGTCCCTGGGCCCCAGGGTTTCAGACCACATTGGTCTCACCAGCAGCAGCAGCCGGCCCCGCCTGGACTCGGGCATCGGGCCCTCCAGCCACCGGCTCAGACCCGGCCCTGGGGCAGCACTGGTCCCGGCAGCCAACACACCCGAGCTGGCCCTGTCCCCCGATTAGAGTCCCCCGGCACACCAGGCCCTGCCCAGAAGCCACCAAGCAGGGGCCCAGAGAGGGTGGGTGCAGGGCCTTAGAGGTCCAGACAGAAGCGCTCCGGCGGCTGACCCGGGCTCGGGTCACATCTGGGGAAGTGATATGCAGGTAACAAGAGCGTCAGCTGCACAGGCACCCCCCCAGCCCCGTGACCCCGGACCCCGACACACAGCACGCGTGCTCGCTGCCCGGGGCGGCAGAGAAGGCAGGCCGGCCTGGGCTGCCAACGGCTTTCTTGCGTGGGAGTCTGGCCAGGGCGGTGTCCCCCAGCCTCTCCATTCTCAGCCACCGCGTCTCTACCAGCCGCTCCCCAGAGGAGAGCGCCAGGCCCCAGGGTGGCAGACGACAGGGCCGAACAAGGTAACACAAGGCCAAGGTTGGAGGTCCGGAGGGGGGAGCCAGCGGGAAAGCGGGATGCAAGGGCCGATGGGTGAGGCGGGGCAGAGGGAAATTCGACACAGGGTCAAGGAGATAAAACCAAGGCGAGGCTGCCTCACCCTGCGACCTCTCCGACCTCTCGGCTGCATAGCCCAGAAGCCATTTAACCCACCCCCCAGGGGACCCTAGTGCCACCGCCCACTCACCAAGAGGGACTCACGGCCACACCCACAGAGAGGTCAGCAGGGAGCTCCCTCCCTCCCCCCCCCCGCCCCGCACCCCCACCCTCAGGCCTGGGCGGCCTCGTCCAAGGCCAAAGTCAGCCCGGCCAGCACCCAGCGCTCAGTACAGCGGCTCCTGAGCCGGCTCCCCTGGGGGCACCCTGCCAGCGGCCGGGCCCTGCCCCCAGTGCGTTCCCCAGGTGACCTGGGGCACCTCCCCACAACCCAAGAGCAAGGCGTTGTCACCCTGCCCACAGTCACACAACACAGAGCGGAGACCTGTCCTCCGGGCCACCCCCCGCAAACAGGGAGGGAGCTGGAACACCAGCGACCCCGGGGAAAGGAGCCCGTGGACACAGACACCCCCCCCAGGGAGCGAGAGCCACCCTCGAACGGCTCCGAATGGTCAACTGGGGACCATGGCTTTTGGGGGCCTTCCAGCAGGACAGGACGGCCTGAGGGGCCCCCTTCGCCCGAGGAGTTAGCTGGACAGGATCCAGGCTGAGCTGGCCTCGTTGTCAGCTGGGCTTGCCGGGTGGGACCAAATGCAGAACCGCCCGCCAGCCCCACTCAGGGGCTGGTGGCATATTTATTCCCATTATACAGACGGGGAGACTGAGGGACAGTTCATTAGGTAAGAGTCTAGTGCTGGCCTCACAGCAGCACCTGAAGCCAGAGGCAGGGCTGCCCAGTGGGTAGGGCGGGTGGGCATCACGCTCCCAGGGGCAGCCTGGCTTGGCCCCTGAGGAGGCCCCAAGCCCTCAGAGGGAGCCCCCACGCCGGAAGACCCCTCCCCAGGAAAGCAGGACGGAAGGAAGGTGGCTCCCAGCACCCAGCCACGTCCACGCCAGGAGGAAAGGCTAACCCCTCCCCAACCTGCCTGTGCTCCCACCCGCGCCTCCCCCAAGTGCCCGGGGCAGGCCGGCTCGGCTCAGGCAGAGCCCCCCAGGGAACTCACCAGCTGTGGGAGGGCGCCAGGCAGCAGCCGTGGCTCAAAGGCCAGCCGCCGGCGGAGCCCAGGCACCGGGACACCGGCACCTGACGTTGCCGGAGAAACCCAAGCGTCCATCCAGGCAGGCTCCTCCTCCAGGCTGGCTTCCCGGAGCCCCGAGGGAACAGCGCCAGGCGCCAGGAGCCTCACCGGCACATCCAGCCCCCACGGGCAGGGGACACACACCTGGGGCGCTCCTACTGGGCCCCAGGCAGTGGGGGCAGCGCAGGAGGCAGGTCTGCACCGGCAGGGAGGCGGGCATCTCCAGTGCGGTCCACAGCTGCCCCCTCTCGACCCTCCACCCCTGCTTTCTCCCCTCCCCCCAGGGACCTCCAGCAGCCACCCGGGTCTCTGGAAGCACAGCCTGGCAGCCAGGAGCCAGGGAGCCGGAGGCCAACAGGGTCACCCCAGCCCTTCTGAAGCACGGTGTCGGGGGCGGGGATGGGGGGGGGGGACACCTGAGACAGTTCACAGCCTCGTCTAGAGAGCAGTTCTCAGGGCTTCCAGACAGTGGGAAGGTGCCGGTGGGCGGACATGGGGGGGTCCGGTTACCAAACGCAAAACCCACAAGGTCTCCCGCCTCCTTGGAGTCAGTGTGGCAGGCCCGGGCAAAGGAGGGCAGGGGCTCTTGAGGGGTCCGGGCAGCGCCTGGTCCCGCGTGTGGGTTCCCGGGGTCTCCGTCACTTGGCTAAGATCCGCACACTCACCCAAAGTCCATTTTCAACCCTAGGTCCTGGTCAGCGTGTGCTGCCCCCACCCCTGCCCAGCTCCAAACTCACACCTGCAGGGGTCTGGGGAGCCTAGGAGTCCTGGAGGCGGGCAGCTAAGGAGTTGAGGCAGCAGGGAGTGCCGTCTCCTTGTCACGGCCAGGGGAAACCCCCCCCACCGTGGAGGTCCTGGGGTGGGTCCCCCAAGTCTTCCTGTCCCTGCCACCACCCTACCCCCAGAAGGTAGGTCTTTCCCTCCCTCCCCCCCCCCCAAAAAAAAACCAAACTCTAATAAAAGTATCTTGCCAGGAGATTCCCCTTGGTGTTCAGGAAATTTGAATTTGGAGGCAGAGAAACTTGGAGCAGCCTGATCTCTTAAATACTCAGGGGTATGCCTGCCCCCCCCCCCCGGAAGGGGCATGGAGACAGCAGTCCCTCGGCCCCTGGGGAGCTGCTTGGCACTGTCCTAAGGGAGCCAGATGCCTGGCGAGGCCACCTTGGACCAGAGCTGGGCCTGCCAGGCCAGACCACGCGGGAGGCGTCTGCATCCCAGGGCCAGAGGGTCAAGAGGCGTATGACCCCGCAGTCGGCAGGCGTGATGCTGGCACTCGGCACACTGGCTGGGCTGCCTCAGCCACCACCGGCCCAGAGCCGTCTGGCACCAGAATTGGATGGGCTCAGGGCTGCGTCAGCTCTGGCCCACAGGTTGACTTTGCCCGTTGGCACCAGAGGCACAGGGGACGTCCACCCAGCCTGAGGTTTTGGCGTTTTGTCACACAGCCCAAGCTGACTAAGAGACAGACGTGCCTTTTGAAACATGTGTGCAACTGGGCCCTGAGACCGATGCCTGGCCTGGCGCTGGGCACAGCGTGGCGGAACGGCCATCCTGAGCTGCGTGTGGCCGGGCCGCTCAGTCCCAAAGCCAAGTGTCCCCACCTGGCCCAGTAGGAGGGAAGGGGGAACACCCAGCACTGTGCACAGGCAGAATCGTGCTTGAGCAAGCGGTCGGGGCCCCGTGGCACCCTCCGCCGTTGCATGCACCCCTCAGCCTGGCCCTCCCCCACCGCCAGCCGCGGGGGTAGGGCGCGCCGAGCTTGGTGGCTGGGGGGGGGCGGCGCTGGGGGGCGAGCGGAAGCAGCTGCTGACTGAGGGCCACTCTCATTCCGGGGGGGACAGGGCCGAAAGGCGTCCCAGGGGAAGAAGAGCTTTGCGCCGGGTTCCCCATTGTGTGGGGGGGGGGAATGGCCTGAGGGGTGGGGACAAGTGACCTCCTGGCTGGTTAGGAACCCAATACGCAAAGGAACGGACCGTGCAGGGAAGGAGGCCCGTGTGTGTGGGTGCAAACCGCGAAGCTCTCTCTCTCTCCCTCGCTTTCCTGCCCACCAGGAGCACCTGCCCAGAAGCAACCCCGAGCCGCTCAGGACCCAGCACCGCCCTGCCAGCTGGGGGCCCCCCGGCCGCCTCAGTGCTGGCCTCGCAGCGGCAAAGACGGGGGGGCCGCGTGCGGGCCCGGTGGCGGCGTGAGCGCTTAGGGACCAAGGTCGGTCAAGCTGCCTCCAAATGCCCAGCCTGCCGGCATCAGAGGCGGCCCTGAGCTCGGACGGCCCGGCGGCTCCCCTGGGCCTCCCCCTCGTTCTGGAAGGGCCGCAGCTCCTCCTCAGGAGTGCATCCGGGGCGCAGCTGGCCTGTGCTGTCCGTGAGGCCTCGGCCGGCACCACCCCGGTTGTAGGAACGTCTGACCCTCCAGCACGGGACCCCCTGCCCCACTGCATCCCCACTTCGTCAGGGCAGGGCAGGGCAACGTCCACGGGCTGCCACCTGGCACAGCCGAAGAGGGCCTCGCCAGAAGTGTCACCCGGACAGCACCCCGCAAGAGGGTGCCTTGCCCAGGACCTCCTCGCGGGGCTGTGTCCCCCGCGGGAAGAGCACCGGGGCCTGGGGACCGAGGGGTGCGGCAAGGCGTCAGTCGGCCAGAGCCCCGCAGGGCCGCCCTGCTTCCTCCCCACCATCCGACGGCAGCTGCTCCTTGGGGCACATCGTGCGCCCCAGACTCCGCCTTGGCATCCGCTTCTGGAGAACCAGACCTATGACAAGTGGGGCCAAGAGCACCCTGGTGGCTCTGGGGGAGGGGTGAGCTGTGGACTCCAAACATGTAGGGCTGGTCAGACCCTGAGAAGACCCCTCCACTGTCCTGCTCTGGGGTGGAGGCGGGAGGAAGGGGGTCTGTAAGGACCCTCATTCCCTGGCTTTCTGCCTCTGCGGGGTGGGGAGCTCTCAGTCCGGACCTCCAGCTATGGGGGGGTCACCTCCCGAGTTCAGCCCCTGTTCTCCATGGCACCTGAGGGCCGCCCCCCTCCCCCCCTTCCCTCCCCTCTCCTGTCCTCTTTGTCTTTATGAGCTCATAATTTAAAAAGCAAACGAAGAAACTCATTGCTGTCATTTTAATGGGGCTTCCGAGGGGATCAAAAGCAAATGCATGCGATGGGTTTGTCCCTGCGGGTCTTTCTAATTTCCCCGATCAGCCTGGCTCTGAGCTTCTATCAGTCCTGCAGGGAGAGGGAGGGGCCCCGGACGCCTGGGGTCCTGTGTCCCTCCTTCCTTCTGGCTGCTTCCCTTCCCGGGTCCCAGATGCTCAGGAAATGTCGGTGCTCCCATCCTGGAAGGTTTGCTGTTTGGAGAACCAGGGTGGCAGGATTCCAGGTGCTTTGCAGACGGGGGACTCCCCGGGGCCCGGCCCAGACTGCTGCCGCGCTGCCCTGAGTCTGCTGCCCCCTGCAGGTCAGTCATTGCCCCGGGTTGATTCGGGCCACAGAGGCGGGGTGGGGCCCACACCAAGGGGAGTCTCCCACAGGCCTGGCCAGACGATTTGGGAGTTAGGGACCGACCCACTGGGAAGAATCAAGCCGTGAAGACAGCCCCACCCTGAGGCCACAGAGGGCTGGGAGAGGAGGCTGCCTGGCTGAGTTTCCCCTAAGAGCAGAGCAGGGGCCCCCTGAGGAGGATGCGGGGTTTCCATGGCAACCGCGAGTGCCCCAGAAAAGATGGGCAGAGACTCTGGGAACGGACCCCATGCGGGGACCGACCGGCAGGAGGGTGGCCCCCTCTCCTGCTCTCCCTGGCTTTCCGCGCCTGTCGCTGGACAGG
Source organism: Prionailurus viverrinus (assembly GCF_022837055.1). NCBI lineage: Eukaryota > Metazoa > Chordata > Mammalia > Carnivora > Felidae > Prionailurus > Prionailurus viverrinus. Next base: position 93,293,560 of record NC_062573.1, on the reverse strand, counting down.
TGATGGGCATTGCCCAGGAGGCCCACGGAGGCGGGCAGCCCGCAGCAAGTCCAGGTACCGTCTTGCCGGCCCGGGTGAGGGCTCTTTGTGCTTCCTGAGGTCGCCCGTGGGGGGGCCCCAGGTCCCGCTGTGCCCTGGAGAGCTGGCTGCCTCTTGCTCTGCCCCGAGTCCCGTGCCCAACACGGGTTCCCGCCACTGCTTCCTCGCGCCGGGTAAACCTGGCGGGGCAACCCCGCCCGCTGCCCCCCCTGAACCCGCATCCTCACCGCGAGGTGGCCACGGGCCCCCCAAGCACCCCTCCATTCTCCCCCCGCCAACCGTGCCACCGTGCACCCCTGCTGCCCCAGCCCTGGGCCTCTCCGGCTGGCCTGGCTGCCCACAGCGGAGGTGGGGGTGTCCTTCTTCCTGGACACCTGGCAGGACGCAGGGCCTTCAGGGAGTCTGGCCTCCACAGAGAGGCAGGTGCGAGTATGTGCGGGGGGCTCCCGCAGGAGAGTGGGTCCGTGGGGCCAGGCTTCGTCCTGGCTCTGTGACCACACCCCAGGCGCGGCAGGAGGCACTCAGGCCGTGAGACCCAGCACCCGGGGGGGCCAAAGCCCTGGGGGATGGGGAAGGGGAAGGAGGCGGGTACCAAGGGTGGGGGCCCCTCCTGTAAGCCCTGGCCCTGGGGGTTCCTCCCTTCCCACCAAGTTTCCAGGTCCCCAGCTAGCCGGCCAGCCCGGCGGCCTCAGAGGCACCCGTGCTCCTGTCAAATGGAGGCAGGCAAACCCCGACTCGTTGGCCCCGCGCACGAGGTCTGTGCCTGAGGAGGTCCCCGCATCCGCCCACGCCTCTGGGCCGGCAGCCTGAGGGGCTCAGCCCGGGGAGGCTGGAGGAGGTCAGCCCAGGAGCAAGTTTCATGGCGACAGCTGTCCCTTGCACGGTGGACCACATGTTCTAGGCCCATGCCAGGGGCTTCACTGGCAGGACTTTATTTCCCAGGCTTCCGTCTGACAGAGGAGAGAGGCCCAGGGTAGGGCCCCTGCTCTAGCGGCCACATCTGCATGGGCCTGCAGTGTCCCAAGCTCCACGCTGTCCCTACGTTCTAGAGAGTCCCCACGGAGAGAGAGGTTTCCTCATGGACCTGTGAGTGGCTGTGTGGTGACCCCACTCCCTGAGCTGCCGGGAGGGCGGCTGCTCCCTGAGCCCTGGGGGCACAGGCTCTGGTGCCTTTCGCCGGACAGCGCACAGCCAGGAAAGGAGGGGGCAACGGAGGGTCCCCCAGCGAGGGTCTGGATGCAGGCCACATAGCCCCGCCCCCAGTGGTGCCTGTGAGCCCGGGTCGTGCTCACGATATAACATGACGTGACAACGAGGCCTCAAAGCTCTGCGCGTTCTATGACCCAAGTCATGTAGCAACCATCGTAAGTAAATACTGGGACGTGGGCCTAGTGGGGTGAATGGAGTCCCCGGAAGACGTCCACCTAGAGTAAATAGGAGTAAATGTGCTTCTGTTTGGGAGGGAAGGTCTATGCAGATGTCATTAAGCATCTCAGGATGAGACCGTCCTGGACTAGGCAGGCCCTGCATCCCATGGCCAGTCCTCCCAGAGGAGAAGGGCGGGGGGCCTGTGGAGGACGGAGCAGAGGTGGAGGGAGGCAGTCACCAGCCAAGGGGCGCCTGGAGCCCCAGGAGCTGAGAGAGGCAGGGACGACCCTCCCTGGGAGCCTCTGGAGGGAGCGGCCCCAGGGGATGGACACAGAGGACACACCATCTCAGTGGTCTCTGACGAGTGCCTCATTCACCGCTCCGCACCCCAAGGGTCAGGGAGCTTGGCCAAGGCCAGCCGGTGGGAGGGGGGAATGGATGTAACATAGGCAAGTGCTTTCTGTCCCCAGCGGCTCTCCTGGAGTGGGGAGCTGTGGGCAGAGAGCCCCTGAAAGGGGAAAATCCACTGTCTTGTTTGCCTGGGGGGGCTTCCTCGGATTTATTTGCTCCCCTAATTCTGTCTGGCTTAGGCTCACGTGAAGACTCCCCCTCCCACCACACGGCACCATGGGAACCCAGAGCCCCCAGACTCTCCATCTCTCTGCCTCTGTCTCTGTGTCTCTCTCTCTCTGCCTGTCTCCGGCTCTCAGTGTCACCCATCTGCCAGGCCTGGGGGGCTTAGACAGGCAGGGGACAGGGGGTTCAGTCATACGAGCCATGGATGGGCTCCCACAGACCGACCTGCCACAGACAAGGGCGGGTGTGCCCGCTTCACGTGGCCCCGGGTGACAGAGCCCGCGGCTGCCAGCCAGGGCCCCAGGAATGCTACGTGGCCAGGTGTCGCTCGATGACACGGGTGGTGCATAGCCTCCCTCACACCTCCAGCTATTTCCTGGGCGCCTGTCATCTCCCAGGGAGGCACTGGGCCCCGCGGGCGGCAGACCGTTTCCTTCCGGCTCCCTGTGGCACCTGCCTGGGGACCCGTTCACCCACCCTGCAGGCCCCATTCTCCAGGCAGTTTTGAGGCCCTGAGGAGAGGAGATGCCTATGGGTGACCCCCGGGGTCCTCAGGGCAATGGGGTGGGGGGCACTTGCCCCACGACTTTGCAGGACAATAAGTTGTTCCTCAGGGTAATGACACTATTGGGAACGCGGTCAACCCGAGTGATCTTACATGACTATGTATGTGAGTGTGCGTGTGCCTCTCTCTCTCTCTCTCTCTCTCTCTCTCTCTCTCTCTTTTTCTCCCTCTCTACCTTTTCCTTCTTCAGTCTGGAATCCACGGTAGAGACTGGTCAGAAGCATTTAGGTCCCGGGTTGGGCTCAGCTCCTCTGTGTCCCCTCTGGGCCCCGCAGGAGCAAACTTGCTGTAGGCGGGGAGGCTGGGGGGCGGGGGCAGCGGGGTCTGGGAGGCCACGGACGAGGAGCTACCACGCCAGCAGCAGGGATGTCCCGATCTGCCCCTGGCCCCAGCAAACACCCCCGTGGGCCTCAGGCTGCACACCCCGCTGACGCCTGTGTGCCCATCCTTTGTCCCTGGGATGGCTCCAGGCAGCGGCCGCCTTCAGCCGGCCCGGCCTTCATCCAAGGCCCATCGCAGCCCTGAGAGTCCACCAGGCCTCCCCACCTCCGGGCGCTCAGAAACCGTCCACCGTCATCTCCCGCCAGGCCTGTCCAGGGGGCGGATCCGGGACGGGGAAGTCAGCTCCCCTGAAGCCCAGCCTGGGGACCGGCACCTCGCCTTTCTGCCCGCTCACTGGTAAGGCAGGCAGGACGCCAGGGAAGGCTGAGCGGTGAAGGGCAGGCGCGTGGCAGGCGCCTCGGGTGGAGGCGGCGCTGTTGGCTACTGGCGAGGGCAGGGCCCCGGGCGGGCATGCGACACCAAATCCTGGGTGTGGGCTCTCGAGCAGGACCGGCCGGCGTCACTGCTCCTCTGCCCTCTGTATTCCGTCCGAGGATGTGTCCCGACGGGAAAGCGTTTTTCTCTCTCTAACGCTCCTTTGGGAACGGGACCCAATAGGGATGGGGGGGGGTGCCTACGGCCCCCCATGGGAGCACTCTGTCCCGCTGGTGCACCAGGCCTCGCCGAGTGGGGAGGTGGTTACAAGGCAGAACGTAACGAGGGGCTGCCCCCGGGGAGGCCGGGAAGAGGGAGGCAGAGCTGGGGACGGTGCGCAGAGGGGACTCGGGCAAGAGCGAGGCAGGTGTGCGGCCGGTGGTGAGGGACGGGTGGTGCCCTCCAGGAGCTCCTCCTGCCCAGACCCGTGGCCCAGGAGCCCCCTGCCCTCCGGGGACCAGTGATGCACTCATTCCCTGCAGGTGGGGGGCCACGTGGGCAACGCGTGTTGGGCCTGTCGCCTGGTGCCAGCCAGGACCCAGGACCGTCATCAGGGCACGATTGGACAGGCAGCGTGGTCCCAACGCTGGCGTTCCACAAGCTCCTGCTGTGCGCCGGGAATGGTGACCAGCACCGTCAGGACCCCATGACCCTTCGCGCCCTCTGCAGGACGGACCAGGGACCCCTATTCACGGGTGGCCGAACTGAGGCTCAGAGCGGGAGAGCACCTTGTGGCGGGTAACCCGGAGGCAGGGGCCTGGCCGGCTCACTGCACAGCACCCCAGAGGGCTCCAGCTCCCCCGGCGAAGTTCTCATATAAAGCTGAGACTCTTCTAGCCCAGGGACCCTGGCTCCCTGGTCCCCCTGCTTCAAGGAAGGAAAACAAGATGCTTTCCCTGTGGTGACGCTACGTCGCTCCCCTGTTCCGCCATTCACATCAATATCCCTGTGAGGGCTTTCTCGGCACCGGGCCCCTGGCCGCAGCCCCCGGGGACCATAGGGGCTAGCGGCAGTGGCCTCACGGGGATGTTGAGCTCAGGCCTGGCGGAGGTGGGGCCCAAGACGGCCCCTGCCCTTACAACGATGCCAGCTCAGGGGGCACCCCAAGGAGGCGGGCCTGGAGGAGCGTGGTAGCCCCGCCCCCCGCCCGGCCCAGCCAGCAGCACCCACGAAGCAGGCAGCAAGGCCTTGCCCGGCTCCTGTGGTCACGGGGGAGGGCAAGCAGGATGAGCTGCCAGGCCGCCAGCGCTCTGGGCACAGATGGTTCTCATTCCCGCTGCCTCTCTTCCGCAGGAAAAACAAACTAGCCCGGGGCCAACAGGCTCTGTTTTATCTTGTGTTTATTTTTGTTGCCATTTGCCTTTGCCTGAAGCCAGCGGCCCTGTGGGCTGCAGTTCCGCAGAGGGTCCAGCGAGAAGGCCCTGGCATTTCCCTGACCTTAGTTAGGGCAGCTCTCCCAGGAGGGGCGGCCGGGCTCCTGAGGACAGTAGTCCACACTTCCTGCTCCCAGACTTGTCCCTGTCCCGTGGGGCACAGTGGCTTTTCCCAGGTTTGGAGTCTTCTGGAGGCACCAGCAGGGCTGGGATTGAGGCCAGCAGGACAGAGGCAGGTGAGATCCACGGGAGGGCCTGCTGTGGGCCCGGTGCTGACGAGCCGGACAGGCACCTCGGCCCTGGGAGAAGGCCCAAGGAGGCACAGAGCCCAGGGTGGGTGGCGAAGAGGCCACACCACAGGTCTCATCTACCAGGGCTCCTAGGAACTCACAGGGGAGGAGGTGGTCGGGGCCACGATGGGGGGGTGGGGAGTGTGGGCACAGTGAGCTTCCGTTTCCAGAGTCCTTGGATTTCACAAGGTTGGGAGGGTGACATGGTGACCCAGGGTTTCAGGGCTGAGCAAAGCAGGCTCTGGGGCTCCCCGGGGCCAGGCCACCCAGGTCCTGGTAAGTGCGGCTCTCCTGGCTGTTCACTCCTCCCAGACCAGGGAATTCCCCTGGGGCACAGGTCAGTCCTCCGCTCGCCAGGTGTCTCTAAAGTAGGGAGTCATCCCCCATGGCGGGCACCCCACTGCCAGTTCAGAGATGGGGGTGGGGACGGCAGGGGACCACCAAGGGGGGCTGGCCATTTGCCAGACAAAGGGAGGGAGGCCTCAAACAGCCCCTGTCGCGGGGATGGGGGGGCCAGCAGGGCCACTGCCACCCAGGCGCCTCGCAGGTCCGGCGAGAACCCGGGGCCCAGCAGCCCGGCCAGCGCCAGGCCCTTGCCCCGCGTGCCCCCTGGTGGGGATGGGGGACGGCGCTGGGGACGCGCGCTCGGAGGCCCCGCCCCCTCCCCGGCCCCATGCGCAGGGGGGAGGGACCCGCGGCTCCGTCGTCGGCGCCCCCCTCCCCGCGCGCGGGCGGCGGTGACATCACGGCCACGGCGGGAGGGGCGGCGCCCCGCGCGCATCACTTCCTCGGCGCCTCCCCCGGGCGGGCGGACTGACCGACGGACGGACTGACGGTGGACGGTGGGCGGCGGACCGCGCGCAGGGGACAGGCGCAGGGCGGCGCGAGCGCGGGGTGTGCGGCCCCGGCCCTCGGCGACCCCGGCCCCATGGCCGGCCCGGCCCCGCCCGCCGCCGACGAGCTGCCCGGCCCGGCCCGGCGCCTCTACTCCAGGTAGGCTGGGCCGGCGGGGTCCTGACGTGCGGGGACCGGCGGGACGGGCGGGGACGGGCGGCCGGAGGCGGGAGGCCCGGAACAAAGGCTGCGGCGGGCGCGCGACGTGGCGGGGACGCGCCCTCCCTGCGGGCTGGCGGTCGTGGAGGCGCGGGGCGGGGGAGAAGGAAGGGGTGCTGGGATGGGGGGCGCCCGGGGTGGGGGGTGCGAGGAAGGAGGGGGTACGGGGTTGGGGGGGGCCACCCGGGGTGGGGGAGGGGAGGCAGAGGTAGGGGGCGCCCCCCCACCCCGTGGCGAGTGCGCGTGGGGAGGGGGAAGGGGGCGCCACGGGGTAAGGGAGGTAGTGGGGGGGGGGTAGGGGGGAGCCCAGGCTGCGCCCATCTGAGTCCAGGATTAGCGGGTGGTCAGGGTGTCGGGCTGAGCTGGGCTGCTGCTTGCTGGACCCCCGCCCCCACGGCCCGGGCCGGGCTGGGAGAGCTCCCGCTTCACCAGCTGTGCTCTCCCGACAGCTGGGCCGCCTGGCACAGCAGGTGTGTGGAGCTTGCCTCGCAAGCCTGGCACCACCTCCCCTCTGCCCGGGGCTGGCTGGGAGGCAGCGTGGCTGGAGGGACCAGGCTTTGTCTTGGGTGGGGCCCTGTTCCCCGAGGACCCGGCACGAGTCTGCGTTCATGGATGGCAGGCCCGAACCCGGGCTGCGGAGCCAGCCAGCCGGGTGGGCGTGTGCCCGCCTGAAAAGGCACCTTCCTCTGGGCAGATTCGCGGATGATGCCAGCGCCCTGTGCTCGGTGCTTCACGCTCTCGTCAGGGATGACAGGGTGGCCCTGCCCACCTGCCTTGCGTGCCTGCTGGGTGACTCCGGGCCTGTCGAGGGTGATCCACACGTGATGCCATGTGCCCGGCCCGGGCGGGCACAGGGTCCTCCGAGGGGAATGGACTCTGCCAGTGAGTGCAGGTGGCCAGGAGAGCAGTCGGCACGGGTGCCAGGCAGGGGCCACTCATTGACCGCGACCCCCCAGAGGCAGGCCCGGCTGCCTCCAGGGGGCCCGACAGGTCCCCGGCTTGGTCGGACAACGTCATCCCCGGGACCTGGCAGCGTCCCCAGCTGCCGGGCCTTCAAGGGGCCTAGCCTTGCCCGAGAGGATCGTCCAGCCCCGGCCGGCAGCGAATCAGCAGCAAGCCTCTGTTGGGTGCCACCCCCCGTGGTGGGTAGGGGGCCTTGCGGCTCCTCCCACCTCGGTCTCTGTGCCACTGGTCAGAGACACAGCCCCCATTGTGTGGTCCCAGGATTGAGTGCTGGGCCCCCGACCCGGCTCCTGGGCCCCGTGCAGGGGGAGGGGTGCGCGGGTGGGTTTGCTGGCAGCTGCCGCTGGAGGCCTGACCCGGGGGATCCCCCCCGTAGCACCCCTGTGGGGACGGCCCGAGCTGGTTCGGCAGCTCCCAGCGTGCGTATGTGTGTGTCTGCGTGTGTGAGTGCACGCGCGTGTGGAGCGGGGAGCTTTAGCCCCGGGGCCCCTGCACCGCCGAGCGTGGGGTCCTCATGGGGCGCGTCCGCGTCTGCAGCCTCTTTGGGAGTCTGGGGTGCGGGCTGGTGCTGGGGCCCGGCGGGGACATGCCGGACAGGACCCTGGCCCAGGGGAGCGCGGCAGGGACCGAGCTCAGAGGGGTTGCTGGGGGAGGCCCCGAGCCCAGCCTGGCATCCTGGCAGGCCGAGACCTGCGTTGAGCTCCAGCGGGCAGGCCCAGCACAGATTTGGGGTGCACAGCCACCGGCGCTCCCGCAGCGCCCGCGAGGAGGCCCTTGGGGAGTCTGTGCAGCCGCGGCCAGGTGTGGGCAGGGCTGTTCGTGCTCGGAGCGGGCTTTCAGAAAGGTGGGAGTTGCAGGAGCCGTGTGTGGGGGCCTCTGACAGGTGGGGGCTGCTAGCTGGGGGGGACAGACTGACGGCGGCACCTTGGGGCAGGCAGAAGGTTGTCTACCTCCTTGATTCGGGCCGGGGAAGCCCCCCTGTGGCACCCAGCGCGTGGGTGCCCCGTGACAGCTTTGGGCGCTCGGCAGACCTCCAGGCCAGGCCCAGCCCACCCCCAGTGGCTTCCCTTCCCATGCCAGTTTGTCCTCCCGGTGACAAGAGTTCCGTGTTTTTCTTTTCTTTACATGTTTGTTCGTTCTTGAGAGAGGGAGACAGAGAGACAGACAGACAGAGCATGAGCAGGGGAGGGAGGGGCAGAGAGAGGGAGACACAGAATCCGAAGCAGCTCCAGGCTCCGTGCTGTCAACACAGAGCCTGACGGGCTCGAACCCGCGGACCACGAGATCATGACCTGAGCCGAAGTTGGACGCTCAACCGACTGAGCCACCCGGGCCCCACCAGAGTTCAGTTCTTATAAAGTGGGGGTCTGGGGGAACGTGGGCTTGGGACGCACACTGAGAGGGCCTGAGCGTGAGTGTGCCTGCGGGCCCAGCACGTCCCCACGCGGGGCTCCGGGAGGGGAGCTGGTCAGGGAGGCAGAGGAGGTTGGGGCAGATAACGCTCAACCCTGGTCTACCGCACCTGGGCCCTCGTGCCTGGAGAGGGGTTTGGGGGGAAAGGGCCTCGGGGAGGGATGGGGGGAGGGCTGGTGGCTGAGAGGCCCCTGAAAATGGGGAAGCTATGGGTGGCCCTCTCCCTGTCCCTTTCAGGCCAGCAGCTGAGGGTCCCAGGAACTGGGAAGGGGAGAGCAGGCGGTGAGCACCCCCACTGTGGGGTGACCCGCTAGAGGTGTGCCCCAGGCATGAGGCACCCGGACAGGGGCATCCTCAGGAGTGGGTCGGGCACCCAGGGTGCTCCGCCCTGCTGCCCACCCTTCCCCATGGGCTCCTTCCACGGGTGCCCCCGGGCACTGGCCCTGGCAGGGCCTCTGGGGAATAATGGCCTGGCCCCATGGTTTCCTCGGAACACAACCTCAGGTGCTTTCCCGAGCTAGGTGCCCCTCCGCCCGCAATTCCTGTTCCCGCCGCGCTGCCTGCCCCGCGCTGTCCCAAAATCCCCACGTGAAAGGGAGTCAGTGTGGCTTTGCTTTGGGGGCAACGGGAGGGGGCATTTGCCCAGTGGCCCAGTCTGTAGGTGACATCTCTAGGGAAGAAGGACGGTGACTATGTTTAGCAGCAAGTGGAGCTAAGGGGACACAGCCCCCAGTTAGTCATGTGTAGCGGGAGCCGGGGGCCTGGCTTGCAGACCGGCCGTGGTGGTCAGCACCGGAGGACCCCACAGAGTCTGTGGGGCACATAGGCGGGGACGGGAGCCCTGATGGAGAGCAGGGCAGTTTGGTCCGGGTGTGGCTGGGCTGATGGCTTCTCCTGGGATGCTGTCTAGGATGCCCAGGCGAGGCTGAGGGGTGTGGTCATGATGCGGTGGCTGCAACAGTAAGACTGGCCCCTGGGGAGTCGATACCATTTTATTAACCGGTAAGCCTGTGGGCAGGCGGCGGGAGCTTGGCAGACAGTATCCCGCCTCCCGGCCACTGTGGTCTGGCCACTGGGAGAGTTGGCCTGGTCGGCCCTGCAAGGAAGGGCAGCCACCGCATCCGAGTGGGTCTGTGCAGGGGGCTGTGGCCCCATCTGGGTGGGCAGGACCCCCACAGCCTGGTCCCAGAGGTGTGGGTCTGACCTCCTTGGGGGCTGGAAGATTACAGGTTGACCATGAGGCATCTATTCCCAGGTGGGAGCGCTGCCCTTCCCAGGGTCGGGGCGGTGAGGCTGGTGGGGAGCTGAGACCACGGCCCCGGGGCCCTGAGGACTCTAGCCGGCCCCGCCCAGAGCCCCTGAGAGTGGGGCTGTCAGTGGCCCTTGGCTTGGCAGGTGGTGTTGGGGGACAAAGGCTCTGGAGTCTTCTTCGATGAGCAGGGAGGTGCACCTGGCCAGGCTGGGCGGGCCTCAGGGGAGACAAGACAGGGTGGCCTGCATTCAGGTGGAATAGGGCCCCGGGGTGGTTCTGAGGGTGTGGGGCTTGGGGGTCCAGTTTGTTAATAGGAGCTGGGTAAGGAGGAGGTGATCCAGGGCCCTGCCCTGTGCCCCTCGGCTGAGCTGTCCTGAGGTGTGGACGGGTGGCGTTGGCAGAAGACTCAGGGCAGGGAGGAGGGTGCACGGTCTGGACGCTCATGTGTGCGGGCAGGTAGCTGGGATATCCCACCTCCATATTCACCTGCCCAGCCCCTTCCAAGACCCCACCTGCCAGAGTGGGCAGGGCCTGCAGGGCCCACAGGCTGATGCTGGCCTTGAGACCCTACACCGGGCCCCCCCACCCTCCTCTGGTTCTCGGGTTCCTCCGTCTCCTCGACTCCGGGGGGCTTTGGGGAGCAGGGCCCATCCTGGCTCTCCAGTTCCCTCTGACCCTGGAGCTGTGCCCCGTCCTCTTCCCAGGGGCTAGAGCTGCACGGCCTTGGAGCCCTCTGCCACCCCAAAGCCCGTTGCTGAGCTGGGCGAGTGGTCAGGCGGCGAGAGTCCCGTCCCCGCCCGCCTGCCCACCCCAGGCCCTGCCCTCCTTGCTGACGATGCTGATCCCTGGCTCTGAGCCGCCCTGATCCCTTGATCCGTCTCAGCCCCCGGGAGGCCCCAGACGACCTGCCCAAGGACCTGGGGTCTCCTGGAGCCTGGGACGCCAGAGCCTTTAGCCCACCACTCTGGGGTGGGGGGAGGCAGGGGAACCACGAGGCCGGTGCGTCCCCAGGACCAACGGCCAAGGCGGGGTGGGAGTTGGCCGGCCAGGCGGGAGGCCTGGCGCCCCGCGATGCCGGCCGCCCCCGCGGAGGGCCAGCCCGTGGCCCTGAGCTTGGCAGAGAAGGCCGTGTGCAAAGTGGTATACGGTGCCCCCCGCCCCCGCCCCCTGCTGCTGCCCGTGGGCCTGGAGCTATGGCTGTATGTGGAGAAGATGCGTCGTCACCTGCAGAGGAAGAGGTGCGGGGGGCCGGGGGGGCGGCCCGGGGGTCAAGGTGCGGTGGGAGGTTCTTGGGGTCAGTGGAGGGGGCGGGGGCTTCCAGCCCTGGACGCCGGCCGGTGTCTCTCCAGGGGGCCTCCTCACGTTACCGGGGCCCGGGTCAGACCCCCCCCCCCCAATCTGTGATTCGGGATGGCCACGCTGGACACCTCATCAGTGCACCCCCCACCTCCAGGCCCTTTGCGCACCAGAAACCTCCTTCGCGGCGGTGGCGATGCCTGTCTCTAGCTAGGCAGGGACAGCAGGGCGTGTTCGGCTCTGAGACCAACGTCTCACACCCAAGCCCCGGGTCCTCCCAAGTCACCCAGGCGGAGAGGTCCGTTCCCGGCATCAGACAGCGCGGTGCACGGCCCTGGCCGTGGGAGGGGGCGGCCCTTCCCGGGGCGTCGCGGGTAGGAGGCCCGAGCTTCCGGCACCCCGCTCTCTGACAGGCCACACAGGCTCTGCCTGAATCTGGGGGCGGCAGGGCGCTGCTGGGGTCCCGGGGCCCACTCTCCCCCGGAGGCATGGCCCCGACGTGGGGGGGTCGAGGCTGGGCAAGGGGGGGGCTTTGCATCAAAGGCGTGTTTGGTTAGGGCGGCTGAGAAGCAGTGCCGTAGACAAAGCTCGTGGATCGGTCGAGGGGCCCTGTGTGTTGTCCCCCAAAACGGCTGATCACCGCGGACTGTAGCAACGCAGAGAGAGGGCGAGTGCCCGGGGGTGCGTGCGCTATTTTGCCGTGGGCGCTTTCCCTTACCCGTGGGCTTTCCACGGACTCCGGTGATCTGGGTTGGCCCTTGGCCACGCAGAACATGTCTCCCACTTTTCCAGGGCTGCGTGTATGTGCGTGTATGGTCACTGGGCTCCTCCCACCACCTGCCGGGGACCCCCTCCAGCTTGGGGCCCCGCTCCCCCGCCCCCATGGTATCTGTGTGCTGTGTCCTCCGCTGACCGCTCTCCTGCCCTAGAAGGCAGCGGGTCAGGCCTTGAGCGTGGAACTCACAGGACCAGCCACGACAGGCCAGAGGAGGAGGCCGAGGTTCTGAGTGATGAAGTGTCCTACCCCGGGCCCCCTCGCAGGGAGGGCCGGAACCAGGGCCAGCCTGATCGAGTGACCCCCAGACACAAGGCTCCCCTGACAGCCATGTCCTGAGGGCAGCTCGCCCAAGGCCCAAGGGCCATGGGGCCCCAGTGAACAGAGCCCGGGGTAGCAGCTGGGGGGCCCCGGCCCCACCCCATGGGCTGGCAGAGCCCAAGGGTAACGGACAGCTTCTCTGCAGCCCCTGCCCGAAGGTGGAGGCATGAAGGGCTGGCCTGGCCTCCGGCCAAGGCGTTGGCGGTGGTGTGGGGCCCTGGGCCCATGGACTTGGGCTGGGCTCATGGGCAGGAGTCTGGAGCAGTGTCCCAGGAGTTGGGTCTACCCTGGGGCACGGTCCTGTCATGCCCTCCCACAGTAGCACCCTGGGCGTGGGGGAGCGGCTGTCCCATCGGGCAGCTGTGGCCAGCAGCTGAACGCTTCTCGGCTCTGGGGGGCGGGCTGACCCACAGCTCAGACGGAGCCGTGACCCCCGGAGAGGTGACGGCAGAGGATGTGGGACGGGGGAGGGGCTAGGGTCAGGTCCTGCCCCTGTGGCCTTGACTGGTGTCCTGAACCTCTCTGAGCCTTGGTTGTCCTTGGTGAGGATCGAGGGCTGTCGCGGGCCACTGTAGCTACTCTGGAGGACTGACGCGGCACCAGGTCCCAGAGCGGGAGCGGAGGGAGGCCCCTCGCCCCGGGCGGCTGAGCCTTGAGGGGAGGCTGTGTTTGGAGCTTGGCCGTTGTGGGCTGAGGGTCTGGCCGTAGTCACGGACTCATGCGTTTGCCCGGGGGCCCCTGAGCCCTGGTCGTGAGGGGCGTGCGGTGAGGTTCGGGCACGGGTGAGCCGCACAGGTGCCAGCCTGGCGATGGGCACGCTGTTGGACCCTGCACGTGCTTCTGGGCATTTCTCCAGAGACGTCGACGTCTGTGCGCACAGGCGTGGCCTCACCCGAGGGCCCCGTGGTCCCAGTGATGACGGGGGAGCACGGGGCCCCTGCGTGACTGCGTGAGGGGCAGGCTGTGACTCCTTCTCTCTGCCCAGGATGGAGACCTCGTGCCTGGAGTTGGCCCTGGAGGGCGAGCGTCTCTGCAAGGCCGGGGACTTCAAGGCAGGCGCGGCCTTCTTTGAGGCAGCGGTGCAGGTGGGCACCGAGGACCTGAAGACTCTCAGCGCCATCTACAGCCAGCTGGGCAATGCCTACTTCTACCTGAAGGAGTACTCCCGGGCGCTGGAGTACCACAGGCACGACCTGCTGCTGGCCCGGTGAGCACGCAGCCCGCCTCGGGGAGGGGCCGTCACGGCACAGGCAGTGCCGGGAGCTCGGGCACCTGAGACCTGGGAGAGGGGGAGGGGGCGGGGCGGTGCCTGGCAAGTGCCCCCAGGGACTGTGTTTCAGGGGAGGCGTGTGTGTGTGCATGTGTGTGCACATGGGTGTCCTGAGTGTGTCCTCACGTGGGTGCCTGTCCCTGGGACTGGGAGGGGGGGGCGCTACCACTTGTGTTTCTGAGCGTCTCCACTCCCCTCTGGCCTCCAGACCTTCCCTGAGCTTCTCTTGTCCCTGAACACCCTTCCTTGCTTGTTCCCCACCCGTCGGCAGCCGGACCCCCCAATCCCGGGTGGGAGCGGAGCTTCTCAGGGCTCCCCCCAGCCCTGCCCACGGGCCCCTCCCTGGCCAGTGAGCCGCACGTGGTGTCCTCAGCACCCGGCGGGTGTGTCGAAAGTTACTCCCACTGTCAGGCCCCCCCGACTCTCCTGGTCTCCATCGGGGCACCTCTCTGAGCCCCAACGGCCACAGGCTGGGCCCAGCCGAGAAGCGATCCCCAGCTGGGCTCCCTGCCCGGGGCTGCCCGAGGGGACCTCGCCTGCCATCGGCGAGACCCCTGCCCGGCATCGCCCCCAGTCGCCCCCGGGTTGGTCCTGCCAGGCCTCGCCCGCCCCTGCCCGGGCTCCTTGCTGGGCTCGGGGTCTCGGCCGGCCCTCAGTCTGGCTCCTCACTGCCTCCTGCCCTCCAGGACCATCGGTGACCGCATGGGGGAAGCCAAGGCCAGCGGGAACCTGGGCAACACACTCAAGGTGCTCGGCCGCTTTGACGAGGCCATTGTGTGCTGCCAGCGGCACCTGGACGTCGCCCGGGAGCAGGGGGACAAGGTAGGTCGGCCGCTCCCAGGCTGCCTGCCGAGCCCCCACCTGCAGGGCTGAGGCCCGGCCCCCCGTCTTCCATGTGAGCTCCCCCAGACCCGCCAGCACCCCTCGTCCCTCCTTCCGGTTCCAGAGGGACACAGGGTGGCACAGCAGCCGGGATAGAACAGCCGTGGGCCCCGCCCGGTGCCGGACCCTTGACCTACTCTGTGACCCCTCCCCCACCCATGACCCCGGGCAGGGGAACAAGACGGCCGGCCCCAGGTCATAGCTCAAGGCGTGTGGGCCAAGCGCGCCTTCCTTCCCCCGGGCTTCCGAGAGGGACCTGGTTGCCCTGATGGTGTAGATGACAAGGGGGCAGGTGCCAGGCCCGTCCACCAGGAGGCAGTGTTCGCTTGCCCCGTGCCCAGAGGGTGGCGACCACGTGCAAACACGCCTCACCCCTTCTTGGGGTCCCGGCCCTACTCCCACATCTGCACCTGATGACGGCCCCCCTCCAAGTCCTTGCCTTTGGGGGACTGCAGGCACAGTGGTCCGGGGCCAGGGGGTTCCTCGGGGGCCATGTCTGCGGAGGGCCAACCTCGGTGCCACCTTCAGGTCGGGGAGGCCAGGGCATTGTACAACATCGGCAACGTGTACCACGCCAAGGGCAAGCAGCTCTCCTGGAACGCCGCCCAGGACCCCGGGCACCTGCCGCCCCATGTCCGGGAGCCACTGCGCAGAGCCTCCGAGTTCTATGAGTGAGTGGGGCAGGCGGGGGCACCACGGGCCGGGGTCTGGCCGTAGCGCTTCCTGAGCCGCTGCGGTGGGTGCGGGACCCCAGGCACGGAGCACCCACATCTGGCCCCATCACCTCTCTGCAGACCCCCGCATGGTGACAGCCAGGCCGGCTCTCCTTCCCCAGCCCCACCCACCCTCAGGCCTCCTCGGCTTCCCGCACATAAGTCACGCACAGCAGCACGGAGAGGCAGGGAAACGGCCGAGCAAAAGCCACACGTGGCATTTAGAGAACGTTTGGCTGGAAATAGGGCGGTGATGTTGGGCTGAGCCTCTGTGCTGGGGAGGACGCTGGTGCAGGAGGACAGGGGCTGCACCCGAAAACCAAAGTCTGGGGCCAGGGAGCCCCTGACCTGAGCCTCGGAGCTCAGACAGCACCCTCTTCTAGTGGCTCCCTAGAGCCACTCTTCTAGAGCCCGAAGCTGCCCTCTTTCTGGGGCACGCTCCCAGCAGGAGCTGAGCAGAGGCTGCCTGCTCATCCCCTCTGGCCGGGCGGGTGGGTCATGAGCCCCTGCTTCCCTCGCACCAAGAGGGCCACGGCTCAGACAGATGCAACCCCCAGGAGGAACCTGTCCCTCGTGAAGGAGCTGGGCGACCGGGCGGCCCAGGGCAGGGCGTATGGCAACCTGGGCAACACACACTACCTGCTGGGGAGCTTCGTGGAGGCCACGACCTTCCACAAGGAGGTGAGTCCCCTGCGGGGCGGGGGTGGGGGGCCAGCTGCCTCGCTTCGTCTGGGCTTGGCTCAGGGTCCCAGGCTGCTCTCGCCAGACGTGCAGACTTCGGGCTGGCCACGCTGGGCGGGGAGGCCACCCCCGCCATCCACATCGGGTCCCGGGGCTGCTCCGTGACCACCCGGGCCTCGGGTCTGTGTCCCCAGCGCCTGGCCATTGCTAAGGAATTTGGAGACAAGGCGGCCGAGAGGAGGGCATACAGCAACCTGGGGAACGCCCACATCTTCCTGGGGCGCTTTGACGTGGCCGCCGAGTACTACAAGTAGGCAGGGCTGCCCGCCCGCCCCCACCCCTGCCCAACCCCACCCGCCCAGCTCGGGGGAGGGGGCCCCTGGACACCAGCCCAAGGTCGGGAGGTGGGTCTGACCTCCCAGCCTCTCCAGGGGCCAGACGGGGGGGTTCTGGGCCACAGCCTGGAAGGGCAGACTGACAAAGCCGGGGTCCTGGGGCTGCCGGGGACAGGAAGGACTATGGTGCCCTTCACTCGGTAAGTGCGGGCAGAAGCCGCTCTGTGCCAGGGACACAGCTAACCGCGGCTGAGGGCCTCCCAGTGCCAGTTACTGGGGGAACCCCAGAGCTGTGTTTGCGCCCCACGATACCTCTGGAGTGCGGGTATAATCCTCCGTGAGTGGACCCAGAGGGTGGAGATCACACGGGCTCCTGGGAGGATGCTCTGCCAGCCGCCTCTGGCTTGAGGAGCAAAGTGGTGACCACCGGGCACAGGCCGGGCCGTCAGCACCAGGTCCCGTGCGTCCAGAGCCCGGGCTGGGGTGTGCTGTCCCCCGTCCCCCATGCAGGGCGGAGGCTCGGGGTGGGGAGGTGACTGGCCAGTGCGGGTCCAGCAGTGACGGGGCTCCAGAGACACCCCGGTGGGATCCCGGGGCTGGTGGACCACTTCCCCCCCACCCCGCCCTCCGTCCGCCCCTCGGCTGAGGGCCGTGAGCAGCGCCGCGACCCCAGAGAGGGCTCCCGGAGCCCTCCTTGCTGGGGCTGAGCCTCCCCCTCTCGCAGGAAGACGCTGCAGCTGTCCCGGCAGCTCAAGGACCAGGCGGTGGAGGCACAGGCCTGCTACAGCCTGGGCAACACCTACACTCTGCTGCAGGACTACGAGCGCTCGGCCGAGTACCACCTTCGGCACCTGCTCATCGCCCAGGAGCTGGCCGACAGGTGCGCGCGCGGTGGGGGCGGGCGGTGTTTCGGAAGCGGATCGCGGGCGGTGGCCGTGGGTTGGAAGCACGCGCAGTGCCACGCGCCGAGGCGCGCTTAATCCGTTAGATTTACGCTTGGTGATTTTCACCCGAATTGAAAGATTAATGACCCGAGGGACTGCCCCGCACCCAAGGGTGGAGGGAGCCGCAGGGGTGAGAGCCTCGCCGGCCACTAGGGGGCGAGGGAGGCTGAGGCGGGCACTTCAGGCTGGGCCTGCTGCGCTCCCGTCAGGACCGGCCTGACGGCCTGGGGGCTGCAGAAGTGGACTCGGTTTCCCTCCCTGGCAGAGTGGGAGAGGGCCGGGCGTGCTGGAGCTTGGGGAATGCCTACGTGTCCATGGGGAGCCCGGCACAGGCCCTGACCTTCGCCAAGAAGCACCTGGAGATCTCCCAGGAGGTAAGCCAGGCCTGCCCCCCCTGCCGGAGGCGCCCCCCCCCCCCCCCCCCCCCCCCGGTGCTGCTCAGCTCCCTTCGGACCAGGCAGGGCGCCTCTCGCCCAGCCTGCTCCTCCGTCCTTTCCAGGCTGCCGATGTGCACTGGGGGGGGGGGGGGGGGGGGGGGGGGGGCGCCACCCCCTGCCTGCAGACGCCTGATGGCAGCTTATCTGGTGTAGCCAGGGGGTGGGGGGAGGGGAGCGGTGGCCTGCTTTCCACCTGAAGTGTTGGCGTTCCCTGTGGGCAGGGCAAGGTGGGCATGACCTACCGCGGGCTGCACTTGGGGCTCTTCCCCTGGAACCTTCCAGCTGGACACCTTGGGGACGGTGGGCAGGGTCTTTGAGAGCCTGTCCGCACGCAGGACCCTCCTACTGAGGTCAGGGCGGTCCACGGCCGGGTGCCACAGGGCATCACGGGTGACCTCCGGCTCCCTGGTTTCCGGTTGGCCCTCTTACCTCCGCCCCATCCTTCTCCTTGGCCCCAGTGGCACGGCCACCTCCCTCCAGCACATGCCCAGCACCTGCCCAGACCCATCATGGCCCCGTGTCTGTTGTGGGTGAGACCCACTGGAGCCCAGGCGGTGGGGAGGAGCAGGGAAGCTCGGGCCAGGAGAGTCCCCCACCCCCTGCCAACCGGGGTCACCAGCAGGGCCGGCCCCACAGCCCCCTGAGCACGGGTGGGGGCACGCCAGCGGCCCCAGAGCTCCACTCGAGGCCCGGCCCGGGCCCACCTCACTTCTCTGCACTTCTTGGCCCCTGCTGAGCCTCTGCTCTGAGCTGGGGGTGCCTGAGGGGTGCACGTGAGGCTCCAAGGGGCCGAGAAAGCTGGAGTCTGGACCAGACCACCTGTCCTCAGGAGGGCGCTCGGGAAGGAGGGCCTCACGCGGCGCCCCCAGCGTTCTGGGGTGTGAGGGGCGCCCCTGGGGCACAGGGAGGCCTGGTTCCCTGGGAGGCGCAGGGCTCATGATTGTCTATAGGAGTCCCCCAGCCCACCTGCCCCCCAACCTGGCCCTGCTTGGCTACAGATCGGGGACCGAAACGGGGAGCTCACGGCCCGCATGAACGTGGCACAGTTGCAGCTGGTGCTGGGCCGGCTGAGCAGCCCCGCGGCCACGGAGAAGCCCGACCTGGCCGGCTACGAGGCCCAAGGTGAGTCCCGGGCTGGGTGGGCAGGGGTGTGGCGGGAGGGCCGCCCGGAGAGCTCAAGGCTTGGGCCTCGGGACGGTGCTGGGCTTCCGGGTGCAGGTCTACGGGGAGGTGGCCTCTGCCCACAGGAGCCCTTGTGACAGAACTGCCCAGTGAGGGTGGCAAGCCCCCGTCGCTGGGGGTGTCTGTCCGCACCACTTCTCCGCCCTGCTCTGGAGCTCCCGGGGGCGCGGGGGGTGACCGGGTGTCCAGGGTGCTCGGGGCACAGACGAGGGGCCCTGTTTCCCCAGGTCAGGTTAGGAATCCGAGATTGGGAAGCACGGGGTGGAAAGGGGTGTTCGGGGGCAGGGACGGTGTGGGTGAAGGTGTGTCCTGAACGGGAGGCCTTCGGGCTGGTGCTTCACGGTCTCTGGGCCAGCGAGGGCCTGAAGTCTCTCTGAGCCCCCCAGGTTGATCCCCTGGCTAGGAGGAGGAGGGAGGGGCACTCACTGCCCCTCCCTCCATGCTCCATCCCCTTAAGGGCTGAGGACCGCCCCAACCTCGGGCTCAGAGCTGGCCCTGGGGGCCAGGGGGGAGGCTGAGTCAGCCAGAGATGTAGAGCCTCCCTCCGGGTGGGGCGCTACTCAGGTGAGCCCCGGGACCAGGGTCTGCCTGTGGCCCCATGTGGGTGAACATTGCTAGGCACGCAGGGCGGGATGTTCCTTGCAGAGCAAATGGGTAAATAGGGGGCTGGGGGGGCCACCCCGAGCTGGCTTCCCCCGTGGCTGCAGGCGGGTGTGGGGCTCTGCACAGGGCGCTAGCTGCCCCCTCCCTGCCTGCACTGACCCCAGGCTGCGGGGAGTCTGGCCCCAACCCCCTCGTGGCTGTGTTCCCTAGGGGTACCCACCTGCCCCAACCTGGAGCCCATCAGGCCTGCAGAGAATGAGGCCCCAGGAAGTGGCACCTGGCCGTGGTGGAGAGGCTCCAGGGTTTCTAATGATGCCTGTCCTGGGCAAGGGGAGGCACGTGTCCCCACCCCGCCTCAGGGGCTGAGACGGAAGGGAGGGTGCGAAGGTTTCTGGGACCCCCAGCCACCCTTGTTTTGGGGTGATGTGGCTGCAGGGGATGGGATGGGGGAGGGCCCCCCTCTGCCCCCGATCCTGCCCCAGGATGTACAAGACGGTGGCTCCCTTTGGGCGGGGGTTTTCTGAGGGTGGGCAACTCTGTTTGGAGCCCCTGGCCCTGTGAGGCCGCCCTCTGCGACACCCAGCAGTGGGTGGGGGCAGGGCCCGGCCCGGAGGGCTTCTGGAAAGGCTCCCCGGGGCTGCGGCCAGCTCCAGGTTCTCCGGCAACTTTCCCTCTTCTCCGAGTTGAGGAAAGGGGGGCGCATCACGGGTGGAGGGCTGGGCTGTGCCGGGAACAAGGCAGCTTCTGTCCTTCCCACACCAGCCCTGCTGCTCTGCCCTGTGCCCAGACCCTTCCCAGCCGAGGCCCCCGGAAGCCCCCTCCCTGCCAGGCTGCCAGCGCTGGGCCACCGGCCGAGGCGAGGCAGAGGCCCTTCTCCAGAGCAGCCTGCTCCGGGCCACGGAGGCAGGTGTGGGGGCCCCAGGCCCGGGGATGCGGCTGCTGAGTCTGGGCCGCTGTGGAGGAGCCCCCCCCCACTCAGGTGAGCCCGGCGGGGCCGGGGCCTTGTGGACGGAGCGCCCCAGGAGTCTCCTGCGGGGGTGGCATTACTCACCCACTCATTTGTCCAGTGCACACTGAACGTGGGCACTGGCCTGGAAACTGCCCCTCGGGGCGGGGATGCTGCACTGGCGTGTGTCGAGCCTGGCCGTTTGGCCGGGGGGGGGGGGGGGGGGGGGGGGGGGGGGATGAAGGGGGGACCGGTGAGTGCCAGGGAAGGGTGTTGACCCAGCCCGCGACCTGGAGCCCAGGGAAGATGCCTCAGGCTGCTTCTGGGAGGGAAGAAGCCTGGGGCCGGTGGGCGGGGACCGCGGTGGGCGGGGACCGCGGTGGGCGGGGACCGCGGTGGGCGGGGACCGCGGTGGGCGGGGACCGCGGTGGGCGGGGACCGCGGCTGGTCCTGGAGGCCGGGACCCAAGGGATTTTCTTTCCCGATAAAACAAGGGCCCTTTATGCAGCTAGGGGACCCAATTTACAGGTTGACCTCAGCAGCCTTGCAGCCCCCATCCCAGCAGAGGCCCCAGGACGAGTCCTGACACTGCTGCCTGACTGGGTCAGGCCTCCCAGGTCCCCTGGTGTGCCAAGCCCCGTTGAAGCCAGGCTTGGGACACACCGGGGAGCGTAACCGGCAAAGGTAGCCAGAAACGACCAGTATGTGGCAAACAGCGATAAACAAAAAAACAAGGCGTGCCTGGGAATGAGCAAGCGCTTGGGGAGGAAAAAAGCCCAGCGGCCAGGTGGGCGTGCCGCGTGGGCCGCGTGGAGGCCGCTGTCGCCCTCAGCTCGGCCGAGGAACAGAACACCACGCACCAGGCGGCTTGCAAAGATGAATGTCCACTTCCTGCGGCTCTGGAGGCTGCGGGTCCGGGAGCAGGGTGCCCGCACGGCCGTCCCGGTGACGGCCCTCTTCCCGGGTGCAGGGGTGGTGTGGGGCTGGAGGGAGCTCCCCAGTGTCTTCTCATAAGGGCACCTGCCCCATCCCCGGAGCCACCCTCATGACCTCAGCTAACCCTAATCATCCCCAAGACCCCGCTCGCTGATGTCATCGCGCTGGGGGTGGGGTCTTCAGTGTGGAATTTGGGGGACACAAACGTTTGCCCCATAGTAGTGCCTTCTGAGCAAAGGCTGAAAGGGGAGAAGGGAGTGAGGCTGAACGGAGGACAGCCATGCAAAGGCCCTGAGGCCTGGGTAAGGCTGGCTAAGAGGAGCAGCAGGGAGCGGGAGAACCTCTGCCCCGTGCAAGCCCCTCCCCATGCCAGGGGCCCTGCAGGGTGAGCAGAGGAAGAAGATCTCACCCAGGCCCTATGGGCATCCCCGGCATGTATAAGGGACAAAGAGAGCAGAGAGGCGGGTGAGGGACGTGACACTCAGGTCCCAGCAAGGTGAGGAGGGGTCGGATTCTGGATCTGTTTTGAAGGAGGACCTGCCAGGATTTTGGAAGTTGAGACTGAAGGCAGGAAGGAGTTGGAGGGACACAGCCCAGCAGCTAGGAGCTGAATTGTGCGTCTAAGCGGGCCGGCTGCATATGCAGGAGGGGCGGGATGGGGCCTGGCCAGCCTGGTGGGGACAGAAATGATTCTGGTCAGACTCAGGCGGGAGTGGGGTGGTGCTCAGGGAAGTTTCCAGACCTTCCCCTCTGGGGTGGGTGGAGCGGGAAGCCCGCCAGCGTGGCTCTGGCCTGAATGCCCCAGTGCGCGCGCAGCCCGCACAGAGGGTGCATTTAGCCGGGCCCTGAGGGCCATGAGGGGACCCGCCCTGGAGCCGGACACAAGCTGTGTCTCAGAGGAACATTTCAGCCTCCGCCACGGCCTGGGCCTGACGGTCCAGCCAGGCGGGCCCCAGCAGACAAAGTGGGGAAGGCGAGTCAGACCCCCCGGGTGTCAGGGGGCGGCCGAGAAAGGGGCCGGGTTTTCGCTGGCTGTGGTGAGTACAGGGCCATGCACAGGACCGCTCGGCTGTCCCCCCATCACTCCCCGGGCCAGGCGATGCCCCCAGACACTTTGGTGTTGGAATGATCACGTTGTTCCTTCAGAGTTGCTTGTCTGATCCGGGGAGGGATGGGCAGTGGGGACCCTGCCCCATCTCCTTGGCCTCACAACACGGGGTCAGGCTCCGGCTGCACACCTGGGCAAGGCCCGGTGGCCAGGGGCCGTTCTCAGGGGGCAGAGGCAGACCCGGTGCTGACCACGTGGCCAAAGTTGGGGGGATGGGGCCCTGCTGGGGGGGGGGGCAGGAGGGGCGGGGCAGGCAGCCCCAAGTCCTGGACCCACGCGGCTGCCTGCTGTCCCCTCCCTGGACAGCAGCCACAGAAGCCCCTCCTCCAAGATCTCTGCTTTTCTACCCGGCCTCTGGAGGGTAGAGAACAGGGCGTAGCTCCCTCAGAGCCTGGAGGCCAGCCACCCACACCATCTCCTTCGTTCCTAGGACTCCCTGGGCATTTGGTTCGGGCTGGTCTGAATGCCTGACCTCCTGGACGGCCCCTCTCTGGGGACCGTGTCTTGGGCAGTGGGTGTGGGCTCAGAGCCGGGGGCCCGAGGTGGGGTCGGGGGCCGAGCTGAGAGCTCCCTGCCTGGCCTCGCTGCCGCTGGTGGGGCACGTGCCCCGTGCTGTCCGTGGCACGGCGTCACCAGTGAGCTCAGTGCTGGGGTAGCCAGAGGGCAAGGCTTCACCGCGACGTGGGCTGTGGGTGTCCACAACATGCCAGGCACCATAAGATGCTTCCCAGGGGCTCCCTGTGTGGTGCAGGCTCAGTCTGACGGGGGTACTGAGCTTGAGGGAGGGTAATGGGTCCCAGGTCCAGTGCTGCCCAGACATGACTCCTGGGGCATCTGCCCACGCTAGGGGCCTTGCTTGCTCTACCCACAGTGCCTCCTTGCCTCATGCGGCCCCACGCTTGGACAAGGGCCCCTGGGGCACCCGGTTGGTGCCCAGCACGTGTCTGCAGGTAGAGGGGCGCTCAGCTCCTGGGAGGATCTGGGCTGCCCATGTGCGTGCAGGGTGGGGGGTGAACGGAGTCCCTTAAGGGCGGGCACGGGGGCAGCACAGCCAGACCCCCTGCCAGGCCCCTACAGGGTCAGCCCATCTCCACGCTCGGCTGCTTGCCGGGTGGAGCGTGCGAGGTCGTGCAGATACTGCGTTTGCTTCCGTGGAGACGGTGACGTTGGCGGTTCATCTGCGGGCCCCAGGGTGCAGGCCCTCCGGAGGGCCCTGGCCTGGGCCGGCCCGCCTCTTGGCCGAGGGTCAGTGCCAGGCCGACTGGGCCCCCTGTCTTCCAGGTGCCAGGCCCAAGAGGACACAGAGGTTGAGTGCAGAGACCTGGGGCCTGCTGAGGCTCCCCTTGGAACGGGTGAGTGGGGCTCAGGGTGGGCGGCCGGGGCGTGGGCAGCAGGCTGACGAGGCCGGTGTGATGGGTGCTGAACGGCCGCCTCCCAGCCCAGCTCCCGTCTGTCCCCCGTCCCCGCCGTGGGTGGCAAGCGCCCTCTCTGCAGCCCGAGACCCTGGAGCAGCCATCCGCCCCCAGAGAGGCCCCCACGAGGCCCCACTTCCTCCCACTCACCCCAGGGGCCCGCCAGCCATGCCCCCCCGGGGGACAAGCCACGGTCCTCGCAACCTGCAGGCCCCCAAGCCCCCACCCGGCCACGGTCCCCAGTGTCCCAGCCTTCCCCGTGCCCTCCTGCTCCCTGTCGGCCGAGACTCTGCCCCCAGGGAAGCAGAGCTGTTACGGGCAGAGCAGACCAGTCAGAAGCTGGGCAGGGGGAGGCTCTGGGCCCACTCTGTACCTGTCGGAGGTGGGTGCTGTGTAGCCCTGGGGGAGTGAGCTCCCTTCTCCGAGTTCTGGTTCCTCAGGCGTGTGCTGGGCTTTGTTGCGGGTGCCCCTGGGGCGGTCTGTGGTGGGACAAGGCTCAGGGCTGCTCAGTGTGGGGTCAGCCTCCTAGCCTCTGGGCCTCAGGCTCTCTTCCTCCTCCCTGAGGCACCTCAGGGCCTGGGTGTGTCTGAGAGACAGGGCCACTGTACCCGCCAGCCCCGCTCAGGGTCCTGGGATGGGAGCACTGGTTGGGGATTGCTGCAGCCCCCACCGATGCCTGGCCTCCTCCCTCTCCCCAGGAGCAGAATGGAGACAGCCACCAGCTGGGGGAGTGGCGGGGGCCGGGCAGGGACATGCTCCCTCTCCCCATGAGGAGCAGGAAGTACCAGGAGGGGTTGGAGACCGCTGAGAGGCCCCGCGAAGGCGGCCACTCCCCGCTGGACAGCGCGGACGTCCGCGTGCAGGTGCCTCGCACGGTAGGTGACGTCTCTTCGGGTGCCCTCCCGAGCGGCCGACCTGGGCCGCCCCCGGGGTCAGAGGCCACGGCCCTGTGCTGCCTCGGGGCCTGGCGGACATGGCACCTATGGATGGTGCAGGACACTTAGCGTAGTTGCGTCCGGCCTCTGCAAGGCCCCGGCCACTGAGGACAGGAGGCCTTGTGGATGGGGCTCCGGAGGGCAGGCTTGCGGGGAGCTCGGGCCCTCGGGGCCGGCCAGCAGCCCTGTCCTGGGTGTGCAGCACACAGGGGTGGACGGACGGACGGGGCCTGGGGGGACGGTTGGGTGAGGGATGGACGGGCGGGTGGTCAGACAGATGGGGGACAGAGGGAAGGGGGCCTCCTGCTGCCTGGCAGGTGTCCCACTGTGTCCAGGAGGCTGGGCTGGCCTGTCTGGGCTGCTGGAAGCGGGTCAGGGTCTGGGAGGTACAGGCTGCAAACCTATGTGCCCAGTGAGTCCAGGTTCAGAGGTCAGCCTGGACCATCCCCCCTCCCCATGTGCAGAACGCCTGGGTCCAAATATCTGGGACTCGATCTAAAAATAATTGCCTCTGAGGGCTTAATCAGCACCTTCCCAGCCTTTGAGGGGCGTGGGCGCCGCGCTGGTATTCTTAGCCCCCCGATGGCTGCTTTGCACCCATCTTTCCCACGAGCCTGGGGGGCCTCCGCCAACCCCATCTACCCCCAGCACTACCTGCCAGCCCGTGTCCGTAGAGTGAGAGGTGAGGAGACGGGGCCGCCACGGAGGCCCCAGACGGTGGGGCTATTGCCCGCACTGTGCATTTGGGGACCCCCAGCCGAGCAGTGCAGGGGCCTTGCCACCAGCGCATGGGGACTTGGGGGTCTTGGGAGGTGTGACTGGGTGTGGTCGAGGGCTGGGCTAGACTCAAAGGTTGGGGTCCATCCAGAAAGGGCCTGGCAGGGGAGGACCCCCAGCTACCAGGGAGCCACAGGGGGCTTTGGAACAGGACCGCCTTTTCCACGTGGTAACCTGGCCCTAGCCGTGTCCCCGTTGCCGCTGGCGGGGGGCAGGGGGGTGCGTCTACCAAACAGAAACAATAGCCAGGGCTCAACAGCCATAAGAGGGGAAATTGAGGCACGGGGCAGCAAAGAAGTTAGCCTGAGGGCGCACAGCTAGCAATGGTGGAACTGGGGTTCCAAGGTCAGCTCCTAGAACCCCCGCTCAGCCCCTCTGAGAAGGCAGCAGGGCTTTGGGCAATGCGGGCGCCTTTGGAGGAAATTTTTATGAGCGCTAAGCCTGGCCCCAGTTGGAGGCCTGGACCCAGACCTCCCCCTGCCCTGCAGACACAACTGCGGGCCTGCCCTCCTCCTGGGGCTCTGAGCTCCCTGTGGAAGGACCGAGAGGGCCCCAGGGGGCTCCACCTTTCCCCCTTCTGCCCTCGCCCCCAGCCAGCTTCCCCACCCACCCCAGGGCCGGCCCCCACTGGGCCCCCGGCAGGCCAGAGGCCAAGACTCCACAGACCTCCCAGTGTAGGGAGGGGATCCCGTGGCCAGTGGCGGGGGCTGCGGTGGCCGCCCGGCCCCTGCCCCTGCTCCTGCCCCTGGGAAAGCATCCCTCTGGCTCCCTCAGCAGCCTGGGGAGTCAGGGCTGAAGAACGAGGCGGCTTCTCCTGGGCTGACTCGGCTTTGGAAGGAAGCCGGGCCCCTCCGTCAGCAGGGCGACCGCTTTCCAGATAGGCTCCGTCCTCCTCGCCCCTCTGGCATGACCACCCCCCTCCCGTAGGCCCCAGCAGGAGCCCTCCGTGTTTGCAGAGCATGCGTGTGCATGCGTGTGCGTGCGCGTGTTCGTGCGCGGCCGCGGGAGCAAGTGAGTGCAGTGGGGGGGCCGGGGCGGGGACGGCCCTCCCCCGGGTCCTATTTAAGCGCTGAGCCAACAGGGGCAGCGAGGCGGCAGGGCACCGCATGGTGGAGCACCCCACAGTAGACAGCGCTTAGCGCCCGGTCGCTGCTGCTGGAGGGAGCTGCGTGCCCAGCGTGAGTGTGGGGTCCCCTACAGGGGGAGGCTCAGGGAGCACAGGGGCCGGTGGGAAGCAGGATGGGGGCAGAGCGGAGCTCTCCTCCTGGGCTGGTGCACCAGTCCAGCCACCTCCCCCGCCCGTCGGGGCCTGGGGCCTCAGGAACCCTGGCCAGCAGGTTGGGGGGCTGGAGGGGGGCAGCCCTGGGCCTGGGGGGCGCGGGGGGTTTGCAAGACCCGGGCTGGCACTCCAGCAGGAGGGGCTCGGAGACCCCCTGAGACAGAAGGAGCCAGAGGCAGGGGCAGAGGAGAGGTGGGGGCATGTCCTGTTAGGACCCGGGGTGCTGTCCTAATCGAGGGGGGGCGGGGCCTCCTTGCTGTCTGGAGCCTCACCCTGTGCACCTGCGGCCTCAGCCCCAAACCCCCCCAACAAGGGGAGCGCCAGCCCTTCACAGGTGGCCCAGGATGGCTCTGCTGTGGGGTTGTCTCTGGATGGCCCCACAGGGCCCTCTCCGCTCAGCCCCCTGCTGTGCTGCTGGGGTCCCCGAGAAGCCTCTGGGCAGACACCGCCCTACTTCAGGGGTGCCCCTGAGCCCCGAGGTCAGCCCACGGGGGGTTGGAGGAGTGTTGGGGGCCCGTGTGCCTAGAGAAGAGGGGTCCCAGGGCTACCTCTTTCCCGGGAGGGGCCTGGCTCTGTTCGCCCGGCCCACAGTCCACCTGGGGGGCCCCAGCTGGGGCCAGATGCCAGTGTTGGGGGCCAGGAGCTGAGACTGTCCCCTGGGGTGGGGTGGTGCTGTGCTTACCCCCACACCTGGCTGAGTCTGGGGCCCCAAGCAACCTCCCCGAGGGAGGCACCTGTGCGGCCCCCACCAGTGCGGAGCTTGATGCTGGGCCCTGGCCATCCTGCCTGCAGTTCCCCCAGGAGGCCCTGACCAAGTGCAGCCCCCTGGCCGGGGTGCCCCCTGAGCCCTCGGTGCCTTGTGCCCTGGGATCTGTGGGGTCTTAGGCCGGGGCGCAGCAGAGCAGAGTCGTGAGTCGGGGGGATCTTGAACCACCCCCCAGCCTTGGCTCTAGGCCTGCCTTGCTGGGACAGGAGGTTGGGGGTGGGGGGAGGGGGACCTGAGAGCCCGGCCGGGGTCTCTGTCCTCCGAGCTGCCACCTGCTGGCAGGTCTCACGCACAGAACCACCCGCTCCGCTGTCCCTCCCTGCCCCTGTGGCCCTGCAGCCTGAGCCCGGCTCTGAACCTGGGAGCCCAGGCTGGGCCTGCTCGTGGGTCCCTGGGGCTGCCTCTGGCTGGAGGTGTGCAAGCTCCCCTCCCTCAGTGTCTGCAGCGGGCTGGCGAGGGGTCGTCGGGAATTCGAGGACCGAGCCAGGCCCTGCTAGGTGACATTTCTGCCGTGTGGTCTCTCCATGAGCCCAGCTTTGAGGGGCCCCCAGCCAGCTGAGAGGGGGAAGGACAGGGCCGGGCGGGGGACACTGGAGACAGGGAGGACGTGGGGCAGGCACCGGTCTGCAGCCAAGGTGATCTCCGGAAGCCACCCCACCCGTCAGTCAGCGCTCGGGGCTCTGGACCAGACGTGGGGAGGCTAGTGGGGGCGCCTGCCCTTGGGGGGGACAAGAGACCGGTGCCTCCAGCTTGCTCTCCTATGGATGTGTAGACCGAGGCTCAGTGTGGGAGGGGGCTTGTCCAAGGCCCCCCTGCCAACTGGGATGCAGGCAGGCCCAGTGGCCCGGTCTCCCGCTTCTCACTGCCCCTTCCTGGTCCCATCGGTGGGGCTTGCCTGGACCTAGCAGGTCGCCCCAGGGTCAGCCCTCCTGCCACCCAGGCTGAACACTGACAGTGCCTACCAGAGTCCCTGTGCTCCCAGCATGTCCAGACTCTGCCCACCCCCCCCCAAGCCATCCAGAGTAGATCCTGGTCACCTTGGCCAGTACGCGGAGGGTGCTTTAGCCTGAACACCCGCACATCTGCATCCTCTGGGCCTGTCCGCTGGTCTAGGACCCAAACCCCAGAAGGGATGGGACTAGGGTGGAACACAGCAGGCCTCACCTCCCCCAGCTCTGGCTCCTTGCCTTTGGTGATCTGACCTGATGTCGCTGGCACCTCTGGGTCCGCCGTCACTGCTGCCAGGACCCTGGTACAGACCAGTGTGATACACAAAATGGCCCGTGAGGCTCCCTGCCTGCCGAGGGCCCCGTCACTCACTCGCTCCTTCATTTGTTCATTCAGCAGCCGCTGGGGAGTGCTGTGCTGGGTGCCAGAGCCCCAGAGGCGTGGGCAGAGGGGAGCTCACTGCGGGGGCTGCCACGGTGTGTGATAGTGTCCAGGGGCGGGGCCGGGGGCGGTGGCGGCTGCTGAACCGCGTTGGGGCAGGTAGGGGGCGGGTGGCAACGTCACGTCTGGGAGGATGGCGGAGGCGGGGCAGGTGGGGTGAGGGTCCCAACCTTGTCCCAGGCCGCGCGGCTCCCTCAGGGGTGTGCAGGGGTCTGAGGGGCTGGGCCAGAGCCGGCGCTGACTGCCCCTGCCCCCCAGAGCATCCCTCGGGCCCCGTCCTCCGACGAGGAGTGCTTCTTTGACCTGCTGAGCAAGTTCCAGAGCAGCCGCATGGATGACCAGCGCTGTCCCCTGGAGGAGGGTCAGCCCGGGGCCGCCGAGGCCACCGCCGCCCCCAGCCTGGAGGAGAGGGTCGGTGAGTGCCCCCCCTCCCCCAGAGAGCTCCTCTTGTCCTTCAGGGGGGCTGGGCCAGGCTCAGCTCCCTCCCTCCACCGTCGTGCCCCCCTGAGCCCTTGCTCCCGAAGGAAGGGTGGGCGCACCAGCTGCAAAAGTGCCCCCTGTCACCGTGAGCTCCTCGTCCCCCGCTCGCCCAAGGCCGCGTCCCGGGAAGTGTGTAATCACGTCCGCCCTCCGGAACACCGTGTCAGGGCATCTCCGTCTCGGAGCGGGCGTGGGAAGCAAGGCTTTCCTCCGGCACCTTCTAGAAGCCCCCAGAGCGGGTGTGGGGCAAATGGCAGAGGCAGCTGAGAGCAGCCGGGGTCCGGGGTCCGCGGAGCCACCGCTGGGAGCCCCGTGTGCCCAGGAGTGTGGTGGGCTGGGCTGGGCTCCAGCCTGACCCGCCTCGCGGGGTCCCCTTCCCTGCACCTTGTCCCCCACAGCCCGGCCCTCGCTGACGGCCTCCCCGCAGACCGAAGAGTTCTTCGACCTGATCGCCAGCTCGCAGAGCCGCCGGCTGGACGACCAGCGTGCCAGCGTAGGCAGCTTGCCCGGGCTCCGCATCACCCACAACAACCTGGGACACCTGCGTGCGGACGGGGACCCGCAGGAGCCTGGGGACGAGTTCTTCAACATGCTCATCAAGTGCCAGGTGGGCCTGCGGTCGGGGGAGGCTGGGGGCGCTCGCCCCCCTGCCCCCACCCCAGCCCCGAGGTGGCCCGGAGCCCCTCTGCCCTCGTCTTGGGCGGGGGCTCCTCCTGCCGGGAGCTGGCTCTGGTCCTTCCGTCTCGGGCTGGATGGGAACTGAGTGCCTGTGAGTGCTCAGACCTGAGGCCCCTCCCGGGACCCCCCCAGAGGACACCCCGGACGTCCTCAGCCGCCCCTCACGGTACAGGAGCTCTAGCTGGGGGGGGGAGCACCGGGTCCCCAACGTGGTGGCCTCGGGCCAGGTGTCAGCCCCGAGCGGGGAGGGCTCTCACCACGGTGGGGTCCGGCCACCTGCCGCTGCCCCCCACCCGCCCCGGCTGGGGCAAGGCCAGACGGCAGGCAACGGTGTCAGGAAGCCCGTGGAACGGCTGCAGGAAGGGCAGCCGCGTGGCCTGTGTGGGCCGCTGCAGTTTCCGGACGTGCCGTTCGTTCCGCAGAGCCGAGCAAGGCGCGGCCCCGGGCGAGTCCGACGAGCCTCAAAGCCGGCCCTACAGAGAGCCCCCAGCCCCCGGCCGCACCGGCTCCGATGGCCGCACCGGCTGCCGGCCTTTCTGCTCCAGACCCTGCAGAGAAGCCCAAATGCCTCGTCGGCCCCACGCCAGCCCCAGCCCCTCCGCACGTCGGGCGCCGGGAGCCCCCGGTCCTGTCCGCGGGGCTCCTGAACGCACCACCATCGGGGGGCCTTGGGAGCGGCACGGGAAGGCCGCCCGGCGGCCCCCTCACCCCGTGTCTGGCGGGCATCGTTCGGTCC
Source organism: Prionailurus viverrinus (assembly GCF_022837055.1). Taxonomy (NCBI): domain Eukaryota; kingdom Metazoa; phylum Chordata; class Mammalia; order Carnivora; family Felidae; genus Prionailurus; species Prionailurus viverrinus. The sequence goes on along the minus strand of NC_062573.1, from coordinate 93,263,031 downwards.
TCTGCCCCTGGGCGGCCTGGGGGGAGGCCCCTCGCCCCCCGGGGCCGGGGCTGCTGGTGAGCCCGCGGAGCTGATGGTACAGGTGCACGGAGGGAGGCCCTCCCGAGCCGGCCTTGCGGCTGGACAGCGGCCCCCGCCTGGGAGTGGTGCCCGAGGCCGCTGAGCGCTGGCCCAGCTGCTAGGGGGGGCCCTCCGAGGCCAACCCCCGTGTCTGTGTCTGCCCAGTCCGCCAGGATCGACGACCAGCGCTGCCCGCCTCCCGACGTGCTGCCCCGAGGCCCCACCATGCCTGACGAGGACTTCTTCAGCCTCATCCAGAGGGTGCAGGCCAAGCGGATGGACGAACAGCGGGTCGACCTCGCCGGGAGCCCGGAGCAGGAGGTCGGCGGGAGACCCGAGCCCCGGCAGCAGTGCCAGCCTGGCGCCACCTAAGGCCTTGTGACTGCAGCCAGGCCGGCCCCACCCCCGCTCCAGGACTCGGGGCCGGGGTGGGGGGGGTGGGGGGCGGAGGGCTCACGGTCATCTGCCCAGAAGCCCGTTCCTCTGGAGGCCACGGCTGAGCACAGGCTCCGAGCCCTCTGGCCCTTTCCACTGTGGCAGACGCTGGGCACACAGCCCTCACATCGGCTCCCTCCCAGGGTGGCGGGCTCAGGTCAGGGCTGCCCTGGAGGGTGGCTGTGCTCCTGTCCTAGAGCAGCCCCCGGGTGGTACATGGGCCTCCCACAGGCCTGCCAGGCCTTCCCCCTGCCCCAGGCCCGGCCCTTCCCCTGCCCCAGGTCTAGCTCTCTCCCAGCCCCAGGCCAGCCTTCCCCCTGCCCCAGGCCCGGCCCTCCCCCTGCCCCAGGTCTAGCCCTCTTCCTGCCCCAGGCCCAGCTCTCTCCCTGCCCCAGGCCCAGCCCTCCCCCTGCCCCAGGCCCAGCCTTCCCCCCTGCCCCAGGCCCAGCCTTCCCCCATGCCCCAGGCCCAGCCCTCCCCCTGCCCTAGGCCCAGCTCTCCCCCTGCCCCAGGCCCAGCTCTCCCCCTGCCCCAGGCCTGCAGCTTGTTGGGTCCAAACCCTCTGTGGCGCCCCCCTGCCCTGCCCAGCTCCATCCTGCCTGGCAAATGTGAAGATGCTGTTGCCTCCCTTAAATCCCCAAAGGCCCCTCTGGCGGCTTTTCTGTGGGGCTTACCAGTGACACGGACATTTCCGTCCTCCCAGAGGTGGTCCTGGGATGATGGAACCTGTTTGCCCCCGTCCCAGCCTCTCTCCCACAGGGAGGGGTCCCTCCCAGCCCTTCGGCCCTCCCGCCTCCCCCAGGCTAGAGAAGGTGCGAGGTGGTCTCAGCCTGGAACCTGACACAGCAGTGCAGGCAGGCCAGGTGCCCCCACACAGAGCCGCCAGGTCTTGGCATTTCAGCCCCCCAGCCCCAGCCGGCACCCAGTCTTGACCAGGCAGGGGCAGTGGATGGGTGGGGATGGGCTGTGACACCCCTCAACTCCAAGCTCCGAGGCCCAGGGACAGAGCAGGACAGGACAGAGGCCCAGGACAGGGACCGCGGCAGGGCCGGGGGCCGGCAGTGAAAGCTGGGGGGGTTCAGCTCCAGCCCCAACCCTGGGCACTCAGCCCTCACTGCGCCCCAAGCTGGGAAGGTGACATCACTGCCTTCTATGGGGAGGGTCCAGCCCCCACACAGCCAAACCCACCCACGGGATTGCGCAGGAAAGGCCCCTTGGCCCGCCACCAGCCCTTCTGGAGAGCGCCGCCCCCCCCCCATAGCCCCGCGGCCCCCAGGGCGTGAGGTGGCCACGTCCTCCTCAGGCAGTGCCCCAGCTGGGCTCCCTCCATCTTTCTCAGAGGCCCTCCTGGCAGGGGAGGCGGCCGGACCCCCACCCTGCAGTACGGCCTGGGGGCCCTGGACTCTGATGCTCTGAAAGGTGTGGGTGGGAGCCCGGGGTGGGGGGGTCAGATGCCAGAACACGGGCCCCCCTCGGGCCCCCACATACTTGAATGTACAAGCATATTTATTGCTCACACGTGTTTGCCCTGTTGTCAGTGGGTCCTTTCCAACCCAAGAGGTACATGGTTTTTTGTTTTTCCCAAAAAAATAAAGTCTGCCAAGTGAATGCTGTCGCCTGAGGGTTAGTGCTAAGGGTGCGGGGACGCTGGTCCTTTGGGAGGCCCCAGGTGGCCGACCTTACCTGGGGAAGCAAGCCTGTGTGGGCTGCTGCAGTTTCGGTCCACGGAGCAAGGGAGGTGTGGGGCGCCCGGGACCCCAGGCACCGCCGGCAGATGCGTGCCGGGCCATGGTCTGTGGGGGTGCAACCGAGGAGCTGGCTTGGGGGTAACACCCCCACCCAACGGCTGTCATAAGGCGCTGTGTCCCCAGGTGGAGAGATGCTGGGTTTGGGAGAGGCCTCGCTCACCAAACTCCCAGTGACCCGCTCGGCATGGGGCCCCCCCCCCGTGACCACAGGAGGCCTGACAGCAGGGGCAGGAGTGGGGGGTCAGGAGACCCTTGAGGGCGAGGGGGCACCGGGAGGGCAAAAGCTGGTCGGAGCTGCAGGGTGCCATCAGGATCTACACCTGCAGGGGCCCCGGGGAGCTGTCACTAGAGCCCCCTGAACCAGTAGTTCTGGTGCTCCGGGAACCCCGGTGCCCTGACCAGGCTCTGCGGTCCAATAGCACGGGGTGCCATGCTGTCTCTCAGTGGCTCACATGCTAAAGGCTCCAAGGGCTGTGGTTTCCACAGGAAGCGACAGCGCAGGAAGCTTGAGTGGCTCTGGGAGTGGGGGCCGCCCCTGGTTGGCTGGTACCTGGCCATGGGGTGCACTCAGGGGCGAGTCTTTTCCCACCTCCAGGCACTAACCCTGGGAGGGGCAGTGCCCCCAGGGTCGGCAGGGCCCAGCCATCAAGCCTTAGAATACAGGAGGTGGAACGTATGGTCTATACCTATCTCCAGACCACAGGTCCGTTTCCCCATCTGTGAAGGGAGGGACTGGCCTGGGCTGCCCTCCTGTGCCCGGCTCTGCACTGTCAGTCCAGCGGGCTCCCTGCCCGCCACCCCCCCTCCCGCCCCTGAACTTTGGTCTCAATCCTCTGGGGACAGTGAGCAGCTAGGCCCAGGCCCAGCCCTGCCTCCTGTGCCCGCGTCAGGGAGCAGCCCCCCTCCCCTGCCCGGGGGCTGGCTGAGCACCCAGGCCGGCAGCCTCCACAAACGGCACAGGAGGCACCGAGGGGGAATAATAGACGGTTGTCTGCCAGGGGAAAGACAGGGGGTAATCGAGTCAGAGCACAAACTGTCAACGCCCCGCAGAACAATGACACAGCTCCGGGCGCTGATGGGGGCGCAGAGTCAGGAGCCCGGATCCTGCCAGGATCTGCGAGACTGCGGCTGGTGATTAGTGGTGAAGGTCACGCTTCTGGAAATAAACACGCTTCGATCCCGAACGTGGGGCACACGGCCCCCCCGCCCGTCAGACAGCAGCCGACACTCCCACCCCCTCGCCCCCACGGCCACCTGGCTCAGCTGTGGCCACAGCGAGCGGCCTGATTTGCTGACTTCGTTTGGCCGGCAGCCAAGGGTCAGGGCTGAGGTCGGCGCTGGCTCCCGAGTGCTGTCCAGGTAGCACAGGAGGAAGGAAGGTCTGGAGAGCCGCCCTGTGTCTGGCCAGAGGGACAGGACCCACGGGGGTGGGGGGTGGGGGTGCTGACCCTCCCCAGGAAGACCAGTGGCTGATCAGCCATCCCTCCTAGGCCTCCCCCAGACCCAGCAAGGCCGGAGCCGCGAGTCCGAGCCACCCCACGCCTGTCCCAAATCTTGTCTTCCTGTCCTTTCACCTGACAGGGCATCACCGTTAGCATCTTCATCTTCTGCTGGGAAGGCGGAGGTTCGGAGGGGCAAAGGGACCTGCCCAGGGCCACCTGGCCGCGGCCCGGAGGGGCTCAGGCTCCCCATCCGGCCGCTTCCCACACGGACGCAGCTGGAAGCCGAGTCCTCTGTGCAGGGGGACAGGGGAGGGCCAGGGTCTTGCTGCAGAAGGCCCTGGCCAGCAGCACCTGGCGGGGCTCCTGGGAGTCGTTTCGGACTCCGGAACCAGGGACAACAAGAAGGCCCCAGGGCCCATCGTGTCCGAGTGATGTTTGTTTATTGACAGAAAACAGGCAAGTCCGGAAGAGCCCAGGGCTGAAGCATCTTCTTGAAGGCAGAGGCAGGGTCAGCTAGGCTCCGTCTTGCCAGGGTGAGTGGGATCCTGGTCCTCACTCGCTTCTGAAGCAGAGGTGGATTTGGGGTTCCCTGCAGCCTCTAAAACCAGCTCTAGGGCCCCATCGCCAGCCACTCGGCACACCTTCTCCCCTTTGGCCGCCAGGATCTCTTCGATATTCCTGAGAGACGAGGAGGCACCGTGACACTCCAGGCCCAGAGCCCATCCCGTACCTTGGTCCTTCAGGGGAACCCCAAGGCCGGGCTCGAGCCAGGAATGTGGGTCCCCACACTGGTGTGCCATCAAGGCCCTGCGTGCTGACCTGAGGGACCTCCAGAGCCCCCAGAGGAAGGTGCTGTTACCATCCCATTCACAAGTAGGACGGACACTTGCTCAGAAGCCAAACTGAAGTGCCCGGGGCCACCGGCCAGGAGGATCCTGACCACTGCCCCCCACTGCTCTCCACAGGAGGGGTCCACACCGCCTCACACACGCCCCAGGTCTGGTGTGACCGACCAGCCAGCACTGGCAGAAGAGGAGCTAGGACCCTGCTCGGGAGCGGGCACTGCACAAAACTTTGCAGGGGAAGGAAGGAGCCACAGAATTAAAGGGAGTCACGGCTGCAAGAGTCGCCTAGTCTGACCCCTCACTTTAGCGGGGGCCCAGAGTCCTGACACGTAACTGGGTCTTGCAGACCCCAAAGGCCACACCGGTGAGGGCAGAGGTCAGGCAGTGAAGCAGGACCAAAGTGGGCTGGTCTAGGGTGGAAAAGTTTAGCAAAGAAAAACAAGTCTCTCCTGGGGACTTACTTATGCCGAAGTTCCTTGTTCACCTGAAACTTAAACTTAACGGCTCCTCCTGCATTGACAAGGCTGGGGAAGTGGACTGGAAGGGCGCCCCAGGGAAAGGTGGGGCGGGGCTCCTGACCCACCAGGCCAGCCCTGGCACACAGGCTTCTGTCCCCCCACCCCTGTCCAGGCAGCCTCACCTCTTCCCATCCAGGTCCGAGAACCAGCCCAGGTTGTCGGCGATGATGTGGTGATTCTGGCAGCCGGGGCAGGTCACGATGACCACGCCCTGGTGATAGGCCAGCTTGGAGATGCGCTTGGAGGACCGAGTCCCACAGACCTGGGGGAGACCCGCAGCCCAGGTGAGTCCAAGTACTTGGCCCCGCCCCTCAAGGAAGACCCCGCCCCCTCTGAGGATGAACTCCATCCCTGGGCAGGGCCTGCCCTCTCCGGAAGGGCCGACCCTTTCTGAGACAGCCCACCCCGATCCCGGAAAGGCCCCGCCCCTGGGAAATAACTCCACCCCTCCGCGCAGGCCCACCCCTCTCCTGGAAAGGCCCGCCCCCGAATGTAGCCTCACCTCTCTCCAGGAAAGAACCCGCCCCCCCCCCCCCCCCCCCGGATAGCCCTGCCCCTTCATGCTGTCGTGCCGCGGGCACAGGGCACCTCTATCCCGCCGCGCCAGGCAGCACCAGATGCAGACCCAGCCTTGCACCCGTTGCGCGCTCACCTTGCAAGTGTAGACAAGCTGGTAGTGCGCGGCCCCGGGCCCCGGAGCCGAGCTCAAGCGCCGCCAGCCCCACACCCCGGCCCGCCTTCTCCCCGCGGCCCCTGGGCCTGCCCCGGGTCCCCACAGCCACCTCAGTCCGGGCCCCCGGGGCCTCGTGCGGCTTAGCAGCGGCCCAACGCGCCCCAGCGCGGCCCGCAGCATCCCGCCCTCCGACCTCGGTCTCCCGCCTCGCTCCACCTCGCCCCGCCTCGCTGAGGCCGCGCAGCTGCCATCTTGGAAGCGGGCACGCGACGGAAGCGGCCCTCTCCGGCTTCCGTCCGCCGACGGGCAGGCTGTGCTCTACTGCCCCCTGGAGGCGGGAGGTGCACGCGCGGCTGGGAGGTACACCCGGGAGCGAAGCCACCAGAGGCGGCGGTGCTGGGACGGCAGTCCTTTATTTATGAAACTGCATTTCTGACACTGCTGCACGCATCTGCGTCGCACAGACAGAGCACGCCTGTGCAAATCACGGTGCGTGGGCGCCGGCGTGCCTGCGCCCCTGGGGCTCGGCGCCCAGTCCTCCTCGCATGCCGGGCTGGCTAGGAGCCCTCCGTGTCGGTGTTGTCGCTGCCCGTGGTGTTCTCCCAGTCCGCCTCCCCCTGCCTCGAGCCGTGCTGCAGCTTTCTGAGGGCGCGCTTCCTGCAGGGGCGAGCGGGTGTCAGCAAGGCCGCAGCGCCCCTCCTCGGCCGGCTCTCCCGAAGCCCGCCTGGGGCCGCCAACCGCCCGCGCGGCGCACCTGCGGTAGTTCTCGAAGCTCTCCTTGAGGCGCCGCCGCTCCTTCTCCGGGGGCTCGCCGCCGCTCAGGCCGGCGTTCTGGGGGAGGAGAGCGGCTCAGGCTCCCAGGGGACCCCCCCCCCCCCCCCCCGGGACACAGAGCCAGCCTGGCGCGGGCTCCAAGCCAGCGTCCCTTCTACAACAGCGCGCGGGGCCGCCTGCTCCCACCCAGAGCCGCACAGGAGACAGGCTTTCCGCTGCTGCCACGCCCTGGCCCGACCAGGCTGCTTCGTCCGGGAAGGGAGGACTAGGCTTCCTGTTTCCAACAGCGCACCCCAAGACCGCACTGGGCAGAGATCCTTGCAACCACCCCCAGGCATCCAGGTTGAACAGTCACCCTCCCTGGGCTCCGTCACACGGAAGCCCGTGTTGGGGGCATCCTAGGGCTGCAGGGACCCCTGTCCCCCCAGGAAGCCTTACGTTGGGGATCAGTGGAAGCGGTTCCTCCTGCAGAGCCTCAGGGGGCTGCTGTGGGCTGTCCCTGTTGGCAGGGCCACCTGGAATGGAGAGTTAGGCCTGTGGGTCCTACCCAGCAGCTGGGACCACGCTTAGCATAGTCAACACCCGGCCACCTGCCCACCCCCACTGCTTATGGGCCAGTCCTGCATCATCTCCTGGGTCCTCACTCGGACCCCTAGAAGTCTCCCATTGTGTAGATGAGGGGACTGGGGCTCAGAGATGTCACTCCCCACTCCTGACTCCCTCTAGGCAGGCAGAGGCTGCTGGAAGCCCACCAGGCAGTGCCCCAGCATCCAACCCCGCTCCTCCGGGTTGGGGCCGGGGCACTGCACCAGTTGGGAACAGAACATTCCAGGCTGCCAGGTCCCCTCAGAATTTGTCAGGGCCTGCACGGGCCCAGGGCTCAGGACCCTCGAACAGAAGGTGCTCTGATGGGCTGGCTCCCCTAACGGGCCGTGATGGGAGACTGGACATCCAGTCTCAGCAACATCACAGGGGAAGAGGCCAGACCCTGCGAAGGCCAGGCCTCTGACCCTGAAGCCCGTCCTGACTCTTTCGAAGGGCCATGCCACCCCTGGGTTGGGGCTCCCAGACCTCCCCCTAACACTCAGTGTCTGCTGGGTCCTGACTGCCTGCCCCCAGGTTGGGACTGGCTCCGTGGCCTGTAGCTCAGGTCTCCGGGCAGCAGCAGGCTTCCCAGCTCCCTCACTTCTGCAGTGGCTGCTCCTCTTTCGCCTTCTTTGGAGGCCGGTGGCGAGGCCCGATGCTGAGGACGTCTGTCTGGCCTCCCGCACCACCCCTGAGGCGGCCCCTCCCAACCTCCCCTCTGACAGCCACGTTCAGAGAGAACCCCTTGAGCCCTCCTCACTCCTCCAGGCCGTCTCCCTGCTGCCCCTGTGCCTGGCCCTGAGATGGCCCACCTTCCCCGCTGTTTGCATCTCCTACACCGGACTTGCCCTGCCCCCTACCCAGGAAGACGCCGGGGGAGAGCAGATGGCCACACTCTGCTTTCCGGACCCAGAGTGGGCTCCGATGGAGGGACGCGCTCTCAACATTGGAGATGGGGCATGGGCCCTGCACACGGGCTCTTGTCTGCTTGCTGGGGAGCCTGGAGGATTTCTCGTGCCTCTGAGCCTCAATGTCCCCAACCGTAAGGTCAGGTTGTGAAGGATCAGTGGATGGGGCCGTGCGCGCACAGGGTCAGGGCTGGTGCCAAGTCAGGGCGACGAGTAGGCCTTGGCCAGACTCGTCCGTGAGAGGCCGCTCCCCTCCTCACCTTTGTCTGACAGCCGGGTGGCCTCCAGGTCCGGGGGTAGCGAGAGCTTCCAGGGAGAGACAGGCATCCAGTTAGGTGGCCACCCTCCCGAGACCCACCTCCCCTGCCCACCTCCCCTGCTGTGCTGCTCTTTGGCAACCGGGCAGGAAGGCCTCTCTGCCCTCCTAACGCCTGGGAGAAGAGCGGCTGGCCCAGCTCCCACAGGGGACTGTGGTCTGGCAGAGGCTGTGGCCCAGAGCCTACCCTGAGGTTCACACTCACGTCCTGGGAGTTCCTGGGTGAGCTGTCCTCCAGGTCAGAGCTCTGTGGTCACAGAGGAGGAGGCCATCAGCAGGATGTGAGGAAACGCAGTCACCCCCAGGCATGGGGTAGCGTGGGGCGTGGTGAGGGGCCCCAGGCCAGCCGCTGTGCTCCAGGGAGGTCCTCCTCTCCAGACCACGCACGACTGGCTCGGGCCCCTGCCCAGAACATCTCTCCCTCCCCGTCGTGCCATCCAGAATGGCCTGCCAGAACCTGAGCTGTGCCACACCCTGTACCCCACCAGGAGGAGGGCCCTTTGCAGAGGACGGAGGGGGCTCGGGAAGGCCGGGGATGCGCCCCGATCACCGGCAGAGCAGGATCCGGGCCAGGGCTGTCCGGTGGCCCTTCCTGTGGGCCTGGGGTCTCTGGAGACACACTTGCCCCTGAGGGCCACTGCCCGCTGTCCTACGGTGGCTGCAGCTCTGCCCAGCGGGCGCTACGCAGGTCCCCAGCCCCCAGGAGACCCACCAGGACGAGCGTCTCCAGCTGCTGCCGCTTGAGCCTGCCCTCCAGGGCCAGCCGCTGGCCCTCGCACTGGAACAGCTGTAGCTGCAACTCGTCGGCCTTCTCGGCCAGCTCGCGGACCTGCTTTCGCAGCGCGTCCTTCTCCTGCAGGCTCCGAGAGTGCTGTGTGTGCAGCTCCTCCCGCGTGGCAATGGCCTGCGGGGATGGCAGGGGGCAGGCGCGGGGATGGCGAGGCCGGGTGCCTGGAGGCCCCAGTCCCGCCCCCGCCTCTCGGCTGGCCTAGAGTGGCGCTTGAGGGCTGGCGCAGGTAATGGGGGCTCGTGAAGGGAAGCGGAGGGCTCAGAAAAGGTGAAGCTGAAACCTGCAGCCTCCGTCTCAGAGCAGTCCCTGCGGACCCCCGTGCCCCCCGAGACTCCTCCCCGTGCGCGCATCCAGCACACGCTTCTGCCCCTTGCACGGCTTTCACTGGGTTGGCGTGGCTTGATGTCCGGAACGTGGTTGTTAGCGGCTGTGTTAACGTGCTGTATCGCGCCCGTCCCTCCGGGGGGACGTGCCGCACGTACAAACGCGGGACAGCCGGACCGCACCTGAGGACACAGCTCTGACCCACCCGCAGCAGCAGCCAGCAGCCTGCCCGACGCCCACGGTGACCAGCCCGGCGCGGGGGCGGGCCCTACCGGAGTCACAACCGGTCTTCTGTCTGTACCAACAATCCGGGAAGCTAAACCACATCCCCTGGAACGGTCGGCCCCCAACAGCCAGGACTTGATGGGTCACCGGGAACTGCCATTTCTGTGCCTGCTTCCCACTTAGGACCAACCTGAGACAACCCTACCCACTCCCCTCGGCTGCCTGGCCCTAGTGTCCCTGGCTGACGGCCTGCCTCTGGTGGCTACGAGCTGTCCCCTCCTGAGCCCTGCTCCAGCAGCCCCGGCTGTGAGCTGGGCTGCCCCGCTTCCCACTGTGTCCAGCACCGGGGCACTGAGCTCTCTCCGCGTTACCGTCCTCCCTGTGGGAAACGTCTTCAGACGTGTAACTGCACAGTTAGGGGCTCCCAATAGAGGTGGCCGGTTACCCTCCAGAATGTCACCGGGGCACTGAGTGTAGCTGATTAGAAAAGACCCAGGTGACGTGATGGGAAGGTGGTGGGAAGCAGTGAGTGGACGCAGCCCCAGACGGACTTGCGCAGCTCCTGTTCCCAGGAGCGTGGCCAGCCAAGGTGTCCGCGGTTTTTTAATTTAAAAAACTAGTTGCCAATTACAATAGTTTGCGTTTTTGTTAACACAAAAACGAAACTATATGCACACCAAACAAAATCTGAAAGTACAACCCGCTGTGGGGTATGGGGTTCCCGGCAACAGGCGGGGGTGGCGGTGGGGGAAGGGGGTCACCTCGCTATCACTCACGTCTCTCAAAAGCACATATTGATTTTGTTATTTAAAAGCACTCTGATATCAGGGCGCCTGGGGGGCTCAGTCGGTTAAGCATCCAACTCTTGATTTTGGCTCAGGTCCTGATCTCACAGTTCGTGGGTTCAAGCCCCACATGGGCTCTGTGCTGACAGCGTGGAGCCTGCTTGGGACTCTCTCTCCCCCTGTCTGTCCCTCCCTCACTCGTGCTCTCTCAAAATAAGTAACTAAACTTAATAAAAAGGAAGAAAAGGCACTCTGACAACTGCCCTCCCCTAAAACCTCCTGCCCTGGAGGCCACACGACCCGGGAGCGACCCCTGCCGCGACCTCGCCCGCAGGCGTCCTGGCAGGTGGGAGGCGGCACCCACCTGGTCCCTCTCGGAGGCGACCTCTTCCATCTGCTGCAGGATGGCCGCGATGCGGTCCTTGTACATCTCGCAGTCCTTCCGTAGGGCCAGACACTGCAGCTCGAACACCTCCTTCTCCTCCACGCACTACGGGAGCCAGCCGCTAGCCCCCACCGCCCGTGCCCGCCCCCGCCGCCTCCCCTGCCCGGCCCCTGGTCAGGGCCAGCTGGGTCCCTGCAGGCCCTCAGCTTCCAGACTGGCCTGGGGCAGTGTGGGGAGAGGAGGCCAGGCCCCCGCGCCTCCGCCCCAGGGAAGGAGTGAGGTAGGGGGGCCGTGCAGCTGAGTGCGCACGGGGCAGCCCCCCAAGCTCACCCAGCCGGCCCCAGCTGTGTACCCGGGCGCGCAGAGCCTCGCCCTGTCGCAGATCCTTGCGCAGGGACAGGATGGTGTTGGCTTTCTCCTGGTGCTCCCGCAGCGCCTGCCTCCAGTCCGCCTCCAGCACCTGGATGTACGGGCTGCTCTTGTCCGGCGTTCCTTCCTGCGGGCGGCGAAGGGGAGAGAGCGGCAGGGAAGCGGCCGGGCTTTAGGGGGGCCCTACTCCCCGCACCGCACCGGCGTCCTGCCAGGCGCCCCCCACCCGGGGCCCCCAGCTCCTGCTTGCACCCCCCCACCTGCAAGGGGCCCCCAGTCCCGCGCATGCCACCCCCACCCGGGGCCCCCTAGTCCCGCGTATGTCTCACCCACAACCGCCGGGGGGCCCCCCAGTCCCGCGCCTGCCCCGCCCACACCCGCGCATTGGCCTCCACACCCGCGCATTGGCCTCCAGTCCCGCGCCTGCCCCGCCCACACCCGCGCATTGGCCTCCACACCCGCGCATTGGCCTCCAGTCCCGCGCCTGCCCCGCCCACACCCGCGCATTGGCCTCCAGTCCCGCGCCTGCCCCGCCCACACCCGCGCATTGGCCTCCAGTCCCGCGCCTGCCCCGCCCACACCCGCGCATTGGCCTCCAGTCCCGCGCCTGCCCCGCCCACACCTGCGCGGCGGCCTCCAGCTCCTGCACGCGCGCGTGCAGCAAGGCCTTCTCCTGCTGCAGCTCCCACAGCAGCTCCTGGCTGGGCCGCTGCTCCATGGCGTGGCGGAGCTTCAGCGTGTGTCTGCGCTCCACCCTGCAGTCGTCCTCCGCCTTCATGAGGCTGTGCTTGAGCCGCTCGATCTGCGGGAGACCCTGTCAGCCCTCCGGCCGCACCGTGCCCGGCACCCCCCCGCCCCCCAGCCCCGCAGCCCCGCAGCCGCGGGGAGCCCGGGCACCTCCAGCTGCAGGTCGCGGGTCCGCATGAGCGCGGCGCCCTTCTCCTCGCTCTGGCGGGCCAGGCGCATGGCCAGCTCGTAGTTCTCGTCCTTGCAGCGCTTGAGCTCGCGGCTGCCCGCCTCCAGCTCCTCCTTGAGCCGCTGCACGCGCTCCTGGTGCTTGCGCAGCAGGCTGTCCTTCACCCGCAGCTCCTTGATGAGGTCGTCCTTGGAGCTCAGCAGCTGCGTCAGGTCCTGAGCCTTCCTCTGCAGCTTCAGCACCTCGCTCATCAGCAGCTGCGTCAGGCCCGACTCCCCGGACGCGTCTGCGGACGGCCGCATCAGAGGGCCCGCCTGGTCCCCCGCCGCACCGCAACCTGGCCCCCTCCCCCACACCCGCCCCCTCCGGGGACGCACACCACCCCAAGGCGCTGGTGTTCCCCGTCGAGGAAGCAGGCTGAGATCCTGACTCGCCCCTAGGCAGGCAGGCGCTGGGCTCGGGCAGGGTCAGCACGGGTCTGTCTTTCCTCCACCGGAGTGAGAAGCAGCGGCACAGAGCCCCGATGCCGGCACTCCCGTGTGCCCCTCAGCGCTTCCTTCTGTCCCCAGTTCATCCCTCGGGAGACGAGCCATCGGGCCTGTCGGCGAGGGCCCCAGGCCTCACCGATAATCATGGAGAAGACGCGGGTGGGCTCCTTGCCGGTGACCTTCTTGTACAGCTGCGGGTAGTAGAGCTCCAGGCTCTCGAGGAAGGCCACGTAGCCCTTGTGGCCGGTCCGCTGCAGGATGTCCAGGAGCACGCCTGAAAGCACGTGCCCTGGACGCTGAGCTGCCGTGGGCCGGGTCCCATCGGGGCCCGCCTGCCGCCCACCCAGCCCGGCTCGCCCGCAAGTGCCACAGCCCCCGGCAGAGGGGCCGTGGGGCGGGGGGAGGGGGGTGCGGGGGAGGGGCGCGCTCCCGGCTGAGGCGGCACTGACCCACTTTCCGCTTGCGGATGACCAGGTTGGGGTCACTGAGCACCTGCTCCTCGTCATCGGGGTTCAGCACCTTGCACTGCCGCAGGTAGGGCGTGATGCGTGAGGGGTCGATGACGGAGATGAGCTTCACGCGGAAGCTCTCCAGGGCGCTCCAACACTCGTCCTCGTTCTCGTAGTCCGACATGGCGGTGGCTCGGCTGCGCTCTGGACGGCTGTCTGGAGGGCGTGTCCGGGATGCTAGCTCACCCAGGGCGGTGCTCCCGGCCTCCCCTGGGCCCGGCTGCCACCCCCCCCCCCCCCCCGCCCCCCGCCCCTGGGCTTTCTGTCCACAGTGTGCTGACGATCGTGGGGGGAGATGTGGAGGTGCTCTGGGGGCTGGTGGTGGCCCACAACCCCCATGCCCTGCTCTGGCCTCTGTGACCCCCGCCCACGGGCAGGGCCTCTCCGGCAGGTGTGGGGAGGGAGGCGCCGGGGCCCAGGCCGTGCTGTGCGGGACTTCCTCCTTCCCAGACGTGGCGCCCGCTCAGGCCTAGCCCCACCGCCTCCTCTCCTTCCGGTGGCCGGCTGGTGATGCAACAGCGGGCACGGGAAGGGTGAGTGTGGACCGCCCACGGGAGAGGGGCCAGCCCCAAGGCCACTCTGGCACGCTCTGCAGGCTCCCAGGTCCCGGGCACCTGCCACCTGTGGGCTCCTCGCTCTGAGGCGGAGGCCCGCTCCTGGCCATGCCTGACAAGGGGGCCATCCACACTGGGACCGTCCACCGCTGCTCCCTTCCGTTGGCAGGCGGGAACCACTCCCTTCGGGCCTGGGCCACACCAGGGGCGGCCGTGTGGTCGTGCTCTCCTCTGGGTGGGTGGTGGGTTCAGAGAGGCCCTGACCTGTCATCAGGCAGCCCTCAGCCAGTGTGGGAATCCCGCCCCCAGACGCAGGTGGCAACAGGCAGGGTCTTTGGAGGAGCTTCTCTGATTTCCCGCGGCCCTCAGTCACCCCATCCAGCCAGCAACAGACGGCGACTCGGGATGGCCCTTGTGACATTGAGCTCTCCCTGCCTTTCCTGCCTAAAATCCATGGGTGCCGCACCTGGCCCCCTGCTGCGAGCCCCCCTGTGATGAGCAAACAGGTTCCGGGCGGCTCTGAAGGGGGACAGGGCACTTGGTGCCCTTCTGGGGTCCTTGTCTGAGGACCCTGCTCCCTGCCCCAGGAACCCTGAGCAGAGCCGGGCATCTTCCCGGCCTCCTTCAGAAAGGGGGGCAGACCCACCTACCTCAGGGTCCTTGAGGGGCACCCGTGCAGTGGGACGCTGGCCAGCCCAGGCCACCCTGATCCGACGGACAGGAGGAGGTGCCGTCGGCAGCCCGGGAGGAAAGCCGTGCACTTCCTGCTGGTGCTGGTTAGCTCCACGGAGCCTGAGCAGGTCCTCCCCGAGGGAGCCGGTCTCTGGCGCTGCCTTCTGATTCGCCCGCCTGGCAGGGCCCGGGAGGCGGGGCACAGGGAAGTGGAAGTCTTGCTGGGGCCTGAGGCCCAGCCCTGGCACCACTAAACCCAAGCGTGGGCAAGGGCCCTCTCGAGGCTGGAGGAGGCCGGTTCGCCAGCTGGGCTGATCTGGCCTGGATGCAAGCTTCCAGAGGCTTCTCCAGAAGGGGCCGGCTGGAAACCAGTGTGGGTGGCTGGCCAGGTGCAGGTGGAGACCCGAGGGTACTGGGCCCGACTCTTGGGATCTCAGCCGGGTGCTGGGCCAGCACGCGCCTCTGTCACCGGAGGGCCGAAGCATAGTGTCCAAAGAGGGGGCCTTGCCTGCCCCACACGGCCGCCAGCCCGCGCTATAGCTAGTCCCCTCCTGGGTGTCCCCACTCCACAACTTCTGCCACGACACGTGGCACTGATGGCAGGCTTCCAGGACCCCGAGGCCACGCCCCATGACCCCCCAAACTGGTGTCAGAAGGGGTGTTGACCAGCCAGCAGAGCCCGGGCCAGTGGCCAGGGCCACCAGCCCTCCGTGGCCTCCACCCCTCAGCTGTGCCGGGAACCCCCAGGCCAACGCCTCACCGGTGCAGCCGTACTGGTTGAACCGAGATGCCAGCTGCCGGGTTGAGGCAACAGCTAAGGAGAGGTGGGACGGGCAAGGCAGGTCCTGACCAGCGCTCCTGCCCCACCTCCTCCAGGCAGCTGCCTCTCGCCCGACCGGCTCCCTGCCTGTCCTGTCTCGAGCCTCAGGGGTCCGGGCACAAGTCAACGCTGCTGAGTGGGGTGCGGGTGGGGCACCGAGGCAGCTGGCCTCTCCTTGCAGGTCTCTGGGAGGCCTCCAGGAGCAGCCAGCCCTGGGTCCCGGGGAATGGGTCCCGTTCCCCTACTTTGTAACATGAGGCTGAGGAAGGCGTTTCCTGTATGGCGGGGGTTTGTTGAGAATTAAGTAATAAAAATGTCACGTTCTCCGTATCCGAGTTAAGTTAGACGTCAGTAACAAAAAGCTAACTGGAAAATCCCTAAGTATGTGAAAATTGAATAAGAAACCTCTAGATAGTCCACAGGTCAAAGAAGTCCCAAGGAGAAGTAGAAATCAGCTGAGACAGTACTGGGCACAAACCAAAAACTGAAAGCAGCCACACAGAGCCCCGCGGGGGGGACAGCCGCCGGCAGGGCACCAGGGACGCCCCGGGGGGAGGTGTCCACGCGGACGACATGGGACACAACGTGTAAGGGGAACAGAGCCCCCGGAGAAGCTGAGTGTCCTTCAGAGATGGGGACAGTGCCGGGGCCTAGACTCCTGCCAGGAAGCGGCCACCTGGGAGGAAGGTGGCGCTGGGCCGGGGCGCTGCGTGACCTGCAGGCAGCCAGGCTGCCGCTGCTCCTGGGCACCCACCTGGCAGAGAAGCAGGTCCACATCAGGACCTGTGGCGGAACCAGGGCCAGCAGCTGCCTGGGAGCTCGTGGCAGGCCCCTTGCCCGATGGCCACAATCGCATCTCATGGAAATGGCAGTCCCCACCCCCCCACCCCAACACACACACTGAGGGCTCCTCAGACCCCAGGCCCAGCCGGCCGGCTCCCCACATGGCCAGGGGAGGCCCCATCCTTCCGCATAATGCCCAGTCTCGGGGCAAGACCACAAGAGCCCGGGGCTGGTTTTTAATAAAAAAATAGGCCATTCACTTTATTCCTTCAAACATCCCGATCTGTGCTTCAGGACCAGCCAAGCCCCCGGGGGCCTCACGGTCACGGCTGGCAGAGCCTTCCCCAACCTCCAGCTGCTTCTGGCTGCTCTCTCCCGTAGGGTCAGCGGTGGGCTCTCCAGGCAGGTGGGCTCACCAGGGTCTGGCACGGCTCCCACCTCCTGGAACACAAAAATGCCCTGATCGGGGGGATGCCCTGACCGCAGCCAGACCCCGGGGATGGCACTGTAGGTCGGGGAAGTGACAGCACCGCCTCCCTTGAGGGCACGGCAGAACAAGGCCGGCCACCCACCTGCGGTCCCCTGGGGTTGGGGTGGGGGTGCATGCTGCGGGCAGGCCCTGGAGCCTGGGTGGGCTTCGGCTGGGACAGCCCCCGCTAGCACCCCCTCTGTGCACCCGAAGGCGCTGCCCCAGACCCAGAACCTCAGGGCACAGCCCCCACTGTGCTCAGAGGAGATGCCTCCTACCTCTAGGGATCTGCTGACCCAGACATCCTCCCCCATATCACGCGTTCACATCACGAACCCAACTAAGCCGTGCTGAGGGCCTACTTGGTACCTGCCGTCTGGGCACTCGGGACCCACCCGCAAAAATCACATTACTAGCCTTATGGGCTCGTAAGGCTATGCAAATACGTGCATAGGCCACGTCAGATGTAGCAGGCTGTGCCATCAAGACACATGAATGTGGGGACACCAGGACAACAGGCAGGGAGGGCATCTCCACTAAACAGACGCTATTGGAGGAAGGGAACAAAGCTTACACACAGAAAGGAGAGCAATGCAAAGGCCCAGAGGCACATGTGGGCTGGCAAGAAGGAAGCACCAGAGCCCAGCATGTGGAACCCAGTGGGAGAGGGGTGTCGCCAGGGGAGGGGAATTAGATGGCCCCCTCCCAAGAAGGCCTCTACGACCCTGGGTCTGCCGCCAGATGCCTGAACACACCCACCCCCCAAACTTACCTAACATCGTCACACTTGGGAGGTGAGCTCCTAAGGGCCAGCCTTCCTGCCTTTGGAAAGCCGTTGGCTCCACCCGCCCAGAGCAGAGCCGCGGGGAAGGCCTGTCTCTTCCAGGGTGCAGGGCTACCTGTACCCCACCCCACCCCCACGTGCTTACCCTGCCACTCACACCAGCCTCCTCCTCTTCCGGGCATGCCAGGAGTGCCGGGTTCTGAGCACATCCAGGTTGTCAGAACTGTCTAGGCAGGAAGAGGCAGAGCTCTCCCCACAGTCTGGGGCTCCCTGAAACAAAACCCAGGCAGATGGGGACAAGAGTGACCCCCAGCCAGGACAGGCGGGGAAAGCGACAGCAGCAAGGGGTATGCCAGGGCAGAAGCTGGGTCCTGACACCCTGGACGCCAGGGACAGGCAGCTCCCCAGACCAGTCCCTGCAGATGGTGAGACACTACAGGCTGGGCCTGGGGACATGGCCACGTGCAGGGGCCACACAGGGGCTCTGGCTTCCCACCCTGCACCCCTTGGGGTCTCCAACCTCCCAGCGATGCCACACAGCCAGCCCTGTGTCATGGCAGTGGCCCTGGAGAGCCGGCAAGCAGGACAGGGGGACGAGGAGTCCTTCCCCGCATGGCCCCCAGTCACAAGCCCTGCCTCCTGCTGTCTGGACGGCGCAAAGGCGAGCTCCAGCTGGGGAGGCCCGCGACCTGCAGGGACCCCACAATCTTCCTGATCCGGCACCAAACGAGGCGGCCCGGCTCTCCTGCTCTGCCACAGAAGATGCGGAGACACCTCTCTGCACGTTTAGACCGGGCTTCTTGTCAGGCAACAGGAAAAGGGGTTTTGCCTCCACAGCTCGGAAGACTCTTCTGAGGCCAAGGCCGCCAGAGCAGGCCGCCAGAGCAGACCGCGAGAAGGACCTCGGGGTCCCGGACGTGCAGGGCCGCCAGCAGGAGGCCGCGTGTGGGTGTGGGTGTGCGTGGAGCCTGAGCCTGTCTGCTCAGCCCTCCGGCAGGGCTGTGTGGCCAGGCCAGCGGCCCCAGGGGTGGCCGAGGGGTTTCGTGAGTGGAGAGGTTCCTTCCCCTCCCATTTTCCACACTGGCCTCAAGGGAGGCCACGTCCGCACAGACGGAGCCCAGAGCCAGCTTCCTCTTCAGCAACCAGTCGGCCACGGCTCCCACCCACTCCTGCCCACGCTGTTCCGGGTGGGCTGGGCACCCACAGCGGCCACGGGGAGGCTGGGTGGGTGCTACGTGCCCACGGCCACCTACCTGAATGGGGGTGGCGGTCGCCGGCCCTGCCCGAGGACCGCTCGTGGAGCAGCCATCAGTGAGCTCCGACTCCTCCAGGCCCAGGTCGTCCTCGCTCTCGGGGTCAGCCCTCGTGGCTACAGACAGGGTGGTGGGAACGCCATCGGGGGACAGGGTGGCCAGGAGCGCAGGGAGGGTGAAGGCCGCCAGGAACCGTGCCTTGAGCAGCAGGTAGGCCGGGCTGTCCCGGAGCCACCTCCGTACCTGTCCCAGCGAGGCGTGCAGGGCTCCGGCGCCCCCTGGCACGAGGGAGGCGGCTCTGCGCTCCAAGGCCGCCTTCTGGAGCAAGAGTGCAGACAGGGCCCGCAGGCTGCACAGGGCGGGGGGCTGGTAAGGCAGCCCTCCCCCCAGCGGGGGCACGCTCACCCCACGCCGTCCCCTCAGCCATTCCCACACGACCGCCTCACCCTCCTGAGACACGAGGTCCAAGTCCAGGGCACCCCTCTCAGGCCCAGGCCGGGGTGGGGGTGGCCTCTCCAGGCCCAGAGGCTCCCCGAGTCTCTCTGGTCTCAAGGCGGACCCTGCTGTCCCTCCTGGGCCACTCCCAGGGCCGGTGCCACCTCGAAGGGGCGGCTGGCTGGGCCTGGGGGACTTTGCTTCAGGGTGGTCAGCCAGGAGCGTGGCTTGGGAGGGTGCCCCAGACACGGCGGTGTCCCCGGCCGCTTGGGCCTCTCCAGGGAAGGAGCCCCCTGCCGGGCCGTGGGCCCCGTCTCTGTCCACCTCCATGGGACCTTGAGACTGGTGGGGCATCGGAAGGCCCGGCGGGTCTGTCTTGGAGGGAGGGTCTGAGTCTGTGTCCCGGCTGGTGGGGGGCTGCCAGGGGTGGGTCGGCCTGGGGAGCCCGGGACCCTGGCCTATCTGTGTCCCAGGCAGGGAGGACGACAGAGCCACTGACAGTCCCTTGGAGTCAGAGGTCCCTGCTGGCCCAGGAAGGCCCACCACGGTGGGCACCGGGAGTAGCCCCTGGGCTGTGAGCACCCAGGTGACAGGCAGAGGGGTGCTGGCCACCACCTGTGACCCCCTCTCGTGTGCGCCCACAGCTGGCGTCGGGCAGATGGGCTGGACGGGCAGCTGAGAGGGGCTGGGGACTGCAGGCAGAAAGGGTGGTGCCTCTGGCAAGCCCTGCTTCTGGGCGGTGGCAGGGGCCTGAGACTGTCCCGGGCCACCTCGATGGCAGTTCACGGGGACCTGGCTGGGGCCCAGAACCGGCACCATGGAGGCAGCGGGGGCAGCCTCTGTGGAGGCCAGGGCGCCGGCCAAGACTGGCAGGGTGGAGGGCCTTCCGTCCTTGGCTGAGGCCCGAGAACCGGAAGTGCACGGCTCTGTCGCGGCAGGGGCGCTAGGCCGGGAGAGCACCGAGGCCGTGACAGCCAGGCCCGAAGCCGAGGGGCCGTGGGGGGCCACCGGGAGACGGGGCTGGAGAATCAGTGGGGAGGAGAGCAGCAGCTGGGGTGGGAGGACCACAGCGCCCGGGGCGGCCCTCCTGGCCCGGGCCTCCCGCAGCCGCTTCTCCCGGAGCAGCTCGGAGACAGTCTTGGGCTTGGGCCGGGGACCACACGGAGCTGGTGGGGGCGCCTGCGGACCAGACTCGGCATGGCAGGGCTGCAGCCCCCTGCTCCCTTTGAGGCTGGCGCTCTGCTTCGCAGCTTCTCGGGCTGGCACGCTCCGGAAGCTGTGGCCTGAAGGGCAGACCGAACACATGTGCTGATGAGCACCACGCACGCGGGGCAAAACAGGCCTCCTGTCAGGAGGGCCCTCGCGGAGGGCAGGCTGCTGCCGGGAGTGTGGAGCAGGAGCCGTGGCGTCCGAGCTCCTGCCGTGGCCGGGGTGCTAGGTGCAGGG
Organism: Prionailurus viverrinus; assembly: GCF_022837055.1. Taxonomy (NCBI): domain Eukaryota; kingdom Metazoa; phylum Chordata; class Mammalia; order Carnivora; family Felidae; genus Prionailurus; species Prionailurus viverrinus. The sequence continues at coordinate 93,242,720 of NC_062573.1, read as the reverse complement.
CAGCCCGTCAAGTACGGGACAGCACCATGCCTTGTCCTCAAAACAAGGACCGTCAGGCACCCCTGCCTGCCTCTCGCGGTCTCCCAGGACACCAGACCTTCGCGCGGTGCTGCTGGCGTGGGGAGACGGGTAGCGGCCAGCAGCAGAGGTCCCTGCCGGATGCCCGGGGCTGGAGGAGCCCCCACACCTCCTGGGTCTGCACTGGGGAAGCCCCAGGGTGGCTGGTGCACTGGGGGCGGGGGGGATAGGAGCCCAGGGGCTGTCTCTGCCACCTCCCGCCAGCCACGCTCTCGTCCCTGCCGTGGCGTTCAGACAAGACCCGTCAACGGAGCCACAGCTCTGCTGCTCAGAGCCCGACATTCAACGCCTACGACAGGTTTGCCCCTTTCCCACTGGACACAATGGCAAGACAGGGGCAGAGACAGACGGTACCTGTAGCGTTCCGGGTACTTGAAGGCATCTGAAAAAGAAAGGCGAGCACCTCAGAGAAGTCCCCGGGGCACCTTGGGTGAGTTCATCACATCGGGGTTTGAGGGAGAGACAGGAGCCTGGCCATCCGGGCAGAAGGGTTCCAGGGCTGCGTCGGAGCACCACAGGGCTGATCTGGTCATTCTGTCACTCCCTCCAGTTGTGACTGGCCTCAGGGACACGACCGCTCCCGGACGGACCCCACGCCTGGCATCCTACCCCAGCAGGGCAATGCCCAGAGCAACACATGCCAAAGGGCTCGGAGACCCCCTTGCAGGAGTGGGGCAGTGTGGCAGAGGGAGCACATTGTGCAGGGGAAGCAGGCAGGCCTGGGTGCCGGGTCTGGCTCTGCCCCCGCCCCCCCGCCCCTCCCCCGGCCGGACTTGAAGCGAAGTCCCCCCACGGCTCCCGGCAGGTGGGCGGACACCTTCTAGGAGAGACCCCTGAGCGAGGGGGCCAAGGGGGAGCAAGGCTGCTCCCGGGCGCTGGCCTAGCCTCTAGGCCACCCGGGAAGGCCTTCCGTCCTGGGAAGGACTGGTGTCACTTACTCCCTGGCTGGACGAGTGCTGCCCATCCCCTGGGCACCAGCCCTGCTGCCTCACAGAGGGGAGGGACGGGTGGCAAAAGCCAGCTGAGCCCGCATCCAGCGCTCACCCCTAGTTCTCACCGGTAGGAGCCCAGGCACTGGTTCCCGGGTGCCAGTCTGCAGCAGGGCAGGGGGCTGGGCCTTCCTCTCTCGAACGACCTCCATGCAGCCAGCAGTGTCAATCTGGAACAGCTGAGGGACACGTAGGACACGTGTGTGACATACATGTGACAAGAGCCCGTCTCCTTTCCCCACCGAGAACCGAGATGACAAGGGTGCCCGTGACGAACATAGGGCAGCTCCAGAGCCGGGTACGGCCCCACGAGGCTGCGACCCCCTCACTCGGGCCCAGGCGCCCTGGCTGCTCAGTGCCACGCTCCCGCCACGTCCAGGTCTCTGCTCCTCGAGCCTCCATTTACACCCTGGGGCTCCCAGCACCTCCGTCCCTTCCTGGGGGGTGGGGCGGCACTGTATCGTGGCCGCTTCTTCCACGTTGACTTGCCTGCTGAAAGCTGCAGGCCACGAAAAACCCTTTCCAAGGGTCAAGTTCAGGAAGCCGGACTTTAAGAAGCAAATCCACAAACTTCACAACTTCGCCCGATGAAAACAGAGCACTAGCTAAGAAAGCTCTATGCGAGGGGCTCACCTGGATAAAGAGGGTGAACACCGGGGTGCTGGCCAGGTGGGCATCCTGAAGCTGCTTCCTGATGCCATCGGCTGAGGAGACAAAGTGGCTCTGGCTACCGAGGCCCCTCTCCTTGAGGCCCCCCAGGACCCCACGTCCCTCTGCCGCCGCTCTCAGCCACAAGGAAGGGCGGGGACCAGAGGGCGCGCCGAGCCTGACTGGCCCTCCCAAGCCGAGCACCCCTGCCCCTGGAGAACCACCAGCTTCTGATGTCTGAGGAGACCCTTGCTAAGGCCTGAATGGCTGGTCGCTTCCAAAACCATCCCCTGGGTGCCAATCAGGTCAGAGACAAAACGCAAGCAGCCCTCTGAGGGGGGCACGTAGCTCCCCTCCCGTGCACCACGCACCGCCCCCAGCAGGGTCACCCCTCATTGCCCTGTGTCTCCGCAACCCCGGGCCCCACAGGAGGCTCTCGAAGGGGCCCCAGCCTTGAAGGAGGCTCTCGAAGGGGCCCCAGGGCAGTACCTCGGGTGTGTGCTGCGGCAGGCCTTCGAGGAGTGCAGGGCAGGACGATGTCGCCCACCCACGGGCTCACAGCCATCAGGAGCTGGCGCTCAAGGAGCCTCCTCTGCAGGGAGTGTCCCCGCCATCGCTGCCTGTTCCCGATCGTCCTGTGCCACAGCTGCCGGACGCAGGGCCCGGCTACGGCGCGGTCACTGGGGCCGGCCCCCACGGATGGGCCGAGCAGGCCTGGCTGCCTCAGTTTCTTCTTCTGTGTGAGGAAGAAAGGCATTTGGGGTTCCCGGCCCTTCCCTGTTCTGGAGGGGCAGGGCGCCCAAGACCAAGGGCGCAGGGGGCCCAGACCGAGGGGGCGGGGGGCCCAGACCGAGGGCGTGGGGGGCCCAGACCGAAGGGGCAGGGGGGCCAGACCGAGGGCGCGGGGGGCCCAGACCGAGGGCGCGGGGGGCCCAGACGGGGGGCCCAGACCGAGAGGGCAGGGGGCCCAGACCGAGGGGGCAGGGGGCCCAGACCGAGGGGGCAAGGGGGCCAGACCGAGGGCGCGGGGGGCCCAGACCGAGGGCGCGGGGGGGCCAGACCGAGGGGCAGGGGCAGCGGGGGCCGTGGGCCAGCCCTACCAGGGTCCGGCACCGGTGGGCCGTGTTGGTCCTCAGCACCTGCAGCACGGTCTCCAGGGGCAGCCTGAGCAGACGACTCCCGCTCTGACAAGAAGACGACGCGAGCTGGACACGTGCGGTCCTGGCTCACGGCCTGCAGGGGCCCAGATCCACGGCGGGGTGGTGGGATGCCCTGAAGTGCGGCGGCCTCAGGCAGGTCCCTAAGGCTGGCACCGACACGCCTGCCCAGCTTGGCTGCACCCAGTGCTGACAGAGTCCCCGCTCCCTGCAGCCAGCTCCCTGAGCTGAGGGCACCAAATGCCCATCAATCCCACGGGCAGCAGCCTGCGGTTACAGACGCGGGAGGGAAACCACGCGGCACGGGGGCTGCCGCGAGCCCTGCCTGCTGTCCCTCAGGGGCCAGAGCGCAGCCTCCAACCTCTCCCAGCACAGACCGACCTGTTTGATCCTGACCGCAACTCTGCCCGCAGCCAGGGCCCTGACACCTCTAATGTCAACCGGGCAGGTGTGCACGTGACCCGGCAAGGGGACCCGTCAGGGACTTCTGGACTTACAAGAGCTGGGAGGGCACCCCGCCTTCTTGCTGCCTCCCCACAGAGCGCCCTCGACAGCGCACGCACGGCTTTTAAAGGAAACCGGCAGGGAAATGGAGACAGCTGGTGGTCTTGATAAAGACGGCTGCTGTCCCGAACACAGTCCCCTCGAAACAGGTTGGGAACGAACGTTCTATTGAGCGAGGACAGGGTGTTGCTCCCAAACGCCCAGGAACACAGCGGACGCAAGCCCAGCACCAGCCTCGTGACCCCCAAGCAGGAGAGCATCCGATCCAGGGTGCGCTGGGGTCTGTGGCCTACCTCGTCCGCCGGCGCCTCTGAGCCCGAGGGGGGAGCATCCGCTGAGCCCGGGCAGCCGACGGCGCTCACATTGGAGCTGCGGGTCCCCGACGGGGCGTGCGCCCGGCCTGCCTCCTGTGCGGGAGCCGAGGCCGCGGGCCAAGCTGCTGGGCCAGCCTCCGCCCCGCAGGCGCCCCTGGGAGGGCTGGGGGAGGCAGCAGGGCGTCCCGGCCGGCCCCAGGCGCCCCCTGCGCACGGCCCGCCGGCGCTCTGCCTGGCAGGCACCCACAGGTCCATGTCTGGCACGGCGTGCTGTGCTGAGGGCAGCACCTGGCCCCCCGCCCGGGCCTCTGGGGCTTCCTCTGGCTCCGACCCCTCACTGTCCCTGCTGCTGCTGCTGCTGCTGCTGCTGCTGCTGTCCCCATCGCTGCCGTCCTCGCTGCTGGAGCTCCAGCGCACGCTGCGAAGGGGCCGCCGCCGCCGCCTCCTCCCCCGACTCTGCTTCTTCTGGGGGGAAAGGGCTGCTTAGAGGCCTTGGCGACCTGGGGCTCACGGACCGGGGACAATGGGCACGCGGGCCAACCCTTTGGCGAGAGACCACGAGCAGGCTTGGACACGGTGCGCCGAGAGCACGGCACCCGCACGGCTCTGAGGCGGCAGCGGCTGCCGACCAGCCCGGGTCTTCGTGCCTTGGCCTCCAGGAAGAAGACACGTGCCAGGGCCAGAAACCAGATGTCTCTCCTCTCCCCGCCACCACGCACCACCCCCCCCACACCCCCCCGCGGGATGCCGGCTCCCCTAGCGATACGGTCTTCGGACCGACTTTTGGGCGAGCCTTACCCTGACCATGATTTTCCACTTGCTCAGACACTGGGAGCCCGTCCGATGGGGTAGTTCCGAAGCTATCTTTGCCCAGTGACCTACGGAGGCGAAACGACACAGAAGCCGTTTCACGCGATGCTCGACAACGCGTCTACCAGCTTGAAAAGCGCCCTTCCAGGAGACGCGCTGTCTCCCAGAGAGGACCTGCATCGTATTCCATCAGCACGGGGTCTCCCGGTCACCTGCACACCGCGCCCCACATCTGAGCAGCTCAACGACACGCAGGGCGTCCGGTTCTCCAAGGACAATCAGCCCTTTAACAAAATTCTAGAGAATGCACATCCCGGAGAGAAAAAACCGTCCACGCTCATATAAAAACGGCCCTCGCGTGTCCGCCACGCTCAGGCTTCAAACCCGACATTTAAAACCGTCTCTTCTTTCCTTCCGGACAGGGCTGGTGGGAGGGCACGGGTGCCCTGCTTTCACGGACAGCGTGACCCTGTGGGACGGAGGTCAGGTTTCGGCACGCACCCGCACTCAGCACCACCGCATCTGGGACTTTTCCTAAGGAGACGCTGCGAACAGGAGTGAGGACGCGGCTACCGAACCCTCAGCTCTTTCCGGCCGCAGCAGAGACAGGAGACAGCTGTCCGCCAGCGGATGGCGGGCTGGGAGACTCGTGTGTCGTCACTCGGGGACATACGACGCGGTCGTCGAAAGCCACGGTCGAACACAGGACGCGTAAAGGCAGAAAAACATTCGCCCACGGACGGCAAAACGGCGCAAAACAGCCAACGCGGTTACATCGTGTCGAACGATGCAACTTTCAAAAGCCGCCCTAGAAACGGGCCCAGAGGGGACGGGGCAGGGGCGCGCGGCCGGCGGCACAGCTCTCCCCCTGGTGCCCGTGGCGCTCTCGACTCGACGCTGACCGTCATCGGTCTGTGAGAAGGAAGAGCCGCCGCTGCCGGCTGAGGACCCAGGGGCAGCAGAGACCCGGGGAGCAAACGGGCCGAGGACTCACCGACGCCGTACTTTTCTATCAGTTCCATCAACTTCTCCTCCTCTTTTGCGCTCCATCGCCCCTTCTTCAGGCCGAAGTGCAGCCTTCTGAGGTACCTGAAAGCAGCAGGGGCACAGGCAGCGTCAGGCGCCAAAACGCCCTCCCGCGCTGTCCCGCGCTGTCCCGGCACCAGAAGCTCGGTGACAAACGAAACGAAAGCTGTAAGCTGGACTGTGGGGGAATAAGCTTCGGAGTTCCCTGAGCCTGCAGGACGGGTTAACAAGGCGTGAGAAACTAGAAAGCCACAGGATGTTCGCACCCAAGTTTGGGTAAAGGAGACTCGGCAAAGTGCGACAAAGGTCCCGGTGTAGGACGAAGGCACAGGAAGAGGGGCTCTCGGGACGAAAATGTCCAAGGGGAGGTGAACAGCATTAGGTAAATAGATATGCGGAGGGCGGGGCCCAGGCCCCAATACAAAGGTATGTGAGGTAAACGAGATTCGCTACTCAGCTTGGGGACAAGCCCCAACTTAATGCTATAGCAGAAAGCTGCTTTCACAGGAAGCAAGGACCAAGTTAGGCAAACAGGTCAACAGGGCCAGAGATCCCTGCCGGGTGAAGTTGCCCAGAGGGAGCTAATTAGCAAGGGAAAGGGGCCTTGTTGACCCTGAGGTAGCAGGCTCCCTCCGACCGTCCTGACCGTCAGCGGGTCTCATCCCCTAGGCTAGCTAGGATGCTGGGCGTCATCAAAACTAAAAGCTTTCAAGGCGACTCACGGGACGCCATGGAGAAAGTGACAACACAACCCACACGCCGGCAGCGAGAATTTGCCAGGCAAGCGTTGTGTCCGCTAAGGGACCCCTGGCCAGAACGCTAACAAGCCAACGCCACAAACACAGCTCCAGTTCTCGAAGGGGTCAATGAGGGGCGCCTGGGCCGCTCAGCTGGTTGACTGTCTGACCGGCTCAGGTCATGACCTCACAGTTCGTGGGTTCCAGTCCCGCATCGGGCTCCACGCCGACAGGATGGATGGATCCTGCTTGGGCTTCTCTGTCTCCCCGTCTCTCTGCCCCTCCCCCGCTCAGGCTTTCCCGCTCCCTCAAAACAAACAAGCTTTACGACACGAGTGATATTCCTGCAGACAGGATCCGCAAACAGCCGGTTAGCACGCGGACGCCCCGCATCACGGGCCGTCCAGGAGATGCAAGGTGAAACCACCTGAGATGCCACGGCACACCCACTGAGCCGCCTGCAATCCGGAAGACGCACAGGAGCCGGCGAGGGCGTGCAGATACCGCGGCCCCACGACCGCCGCCGCCGAGGAAAAAGTCACCGCGTGACCGAAAACCCCGCTCCCGGGCGCACACCGGGAGCAGCGACCGTCCGTCCGCACGCGTACTTCCGCACACACGTTCACGTCTCCGAGGTCATCCGCGCTGCCGTGTCAAAACTGCGTCTGTTTAGCTTGTGAAGGAATCTCCACCCCCAACGGGGGCTCAAACTCACGACCCCAAGATGGAGAGTCCACGCGGCACCGTCCCAGCCAGCCGGGCGCCCCTGGATTTCGTTTGTTTTACAGCTGAATGACATCGTGGCGTCCATCCGATTTTAGAACCACACCTGTGGCTTCCCTGTTCTTCCCGCCGGACATCGGCTGTTTCCGCCCCGTGGCCAGTGACCGGCGTGGCTGTGGACACGAGTGTACGTGTGTCCGTTTGGGGCCCTGCTCTCAGGACGACACAAGCACTCGCTCCGTTTCCCGAGGACCCTCCGCTGTCTTCCACGGCGCCTGCACCACGCTGCGCTCCGCGGGCACACGAGGGCCATGCTTTCTCCACATGCGTGTCGGCACCTCCTCTTTTCCAGAACTGTCCTAAGACAATCGTCCCGCCGCATGTGAAGTGGTCTCTCGCTGCTGCCGCGACCTGTTATCTCCCCCACGACCGATGACCGGTGACGCCAAGCGTCTTTCCGTTTCCTCTCTGGAGAAGGGTCTGCGTGAGGCCCCGTCCTCATCCGTTTTGTTGTCGTTGGGACACTGGGTTTCTTTGTAGGGGGGTCAAATGTCCTAAGTTGATGGGGGTGACGGGCCGCACCGCTCAGTCGATGCACCAAAACCCACAGGATGGGACCCTTTAAGCGAAGACGCCGGACGCTGCACAGATCACGTTCTGATGAAACGTTATGAGGACACCCGAGCTGACACGAGGCGGCCGAGGCTGCCTCCAGGGCCCTGGCCCGTCAGGGCTCTGGTGGAGGAACCTGGACGACGGGCTCAGAGGCACTGCCGACCAGGGGCCACCTCACGCTTGGAAAAACAGCAGCCATCCTGCTTCCCTACCGGTCACCACCCCCCCGGCCCACCCCCCACCAGCAGCCCACCCGCCGGCCCACCCGGAAGCGGCCCCGGCGAGGCCCCCCTCACCCAGCGGGGTCCAACTCACCGATCTCGGCACTGGGCATCGCTCCTACCTGGCACCTCTTCCCGGATTTTAAACCAATCCTGCTCCCCGTACTTGGCGACGGCTCGAAGCAACTTCTGCAGGAAAGGACGGCAAACCAGCGATGCGTCTGCGGGCAGCCGTGACCCCTGCACCCTCCGCTCAGTCCCCTGAGGAAGGAAGGTCCGAGGACGGCTCTCCTCGGCCTCGGCCTCCGCGGCGGCGGACTCACCGCATCCTCCTCCGGGGCCCAGAGCCCCTTCTTCAGGTTGGGGTCCAAGCTCTTGGTCCACCGGTAGATGAGCTGCATGGAGTCTCTCCCTTCCATGTAGTAGACAACTGGGGACGGAGGGGCGGCGTGGGCACCCGGGACTGCGCGACCCCGCGTGCCTGCGGGGACCGAGCTGCCTCCACACGCGGGGGGGGGTCCGGGCCCGGGGGCGCCAGGGCGCCCAGCGGCAGGGGCAGGGGCGCGTGCGGGCGGACTCACTTCTCCGGTAGGGGATGTGGCTGCCGACGCGCATCTCCCGCACGAGCTGGGTGAGCAGGTGGTCCTCCTCCGGGGTCCACTCTCTGCGCTTCAGAGCCCTGTTGTGCTGCTGGTACTTCTGCAGGCACTGGAAGGCGCTGCGGCCGGTCTTCCGGGGCCGGGGCAAAGCACAGTGGGCGTTACCCGGCGAGCACCCCCGCGGAGGGCCCGCCAGGGTACAAGTCGCGAACGCCCCCGACCGCTCACTCGCACCAGAGCCCTGGAGGGACGGCGCAGGGCGTACCCCCCACCCCCCCGTGGCGGGAGACGGCCGCGAAGCACCAGATGGGACACGGACGGCGAGAGCGCGAGTCCAGAAACATCCACGACGCTTCCCTCACGTGACACCAGAGCTGCCCCGGAGTGCTCACGGGGGTGCCAGCGCGACGATCCGGGGGAGCAGCCGCCCCGCAGAGCGCGCGCTCTGTGAGCCGGGGGCCTGCCTGCTGCCCAGTCCCGGGGCCCCCGGAGGGCCGGTCTCTCTGAAGCCTCCGTGGTCCACCCAGACGACGGGGCAGCGGGGGCTGGATGCGTGGCGGGGTGCGGGGACGGGCGCGGTGTGGCGCCCGTGTCTCTAGAGGCGCCCTCCCAGGGGGGCTCCGGGGTGACCGGACCCCCGCTTCCACACACGCCGCGGCTCAGCAACTATACCACCAGTCTACACCGCCGACGGGTTTGCTCAGACCCGTCCCCTCACTCGTTTCCTTATGGGGAGGGAGCTTCCCAAGAGCTAATTGACGTTACCTGAACCCTCTTTTTTCCTAAAGAAAACTCCCGAGTCACAGAAGACGTGACGCACGGACGGACGCGCAGTCTGCTCAGCTACGGGGACTGGGTGCGACGGTGCCTTTTTAGACACGACACCACGCGTGATTCTCTCACGATCCTTGAACGAACGCAGCCGCTGACCCTTGTGAAAACAGAGGACCCCTGCCCAGACAACGCTAGGAAAGCGAGACCGGGAGCCGCAGACGGGAGAAAACATCCGCAGGACACATCCATCCGATCAAGGACCGTTGCTCTCAACACGCAGAACGGTCCTTGAAGCTCAGTAAGAAAACGATCTGACTACGAAACAGAGCAAACGTTGGGGGCCTGGAGGCTCAGTCAGTCGAGCGTCCGACTTGATTTCTGCTCGGGTCGTGCCGTCACAGTTCGCGAGACGGAGCCCCGCGTCGGGCTCTGCGCTGCCGGGGCGGAGCCTGCTTGGGACCCCCTCTCTCCTCTCTGCCCCTCCCCCCGTGTACGTGTGCTCTCTTGTGCACGCGTTCCTCCTTTCTCTCAAACGCTTAAAAAAAAAAAAAACACCAAGAACCTCAACAGACCCTTTGCCAAAGACACGCAAACGAGCGATAAAGCGCCGTTTATCGTCAGGGAGACGCAAAAGCAAAGCAGCCACCCTCGCACCCCTGCAAGGACGGCTGGAGCCTGGAGCCCTGACACGGCCACACGCCGGCGAGGACGCGGGGTGGCGGGACTCTCGTTCGTGGCGAGGGCTACGCGGCGTGGGGCGGCCAGTCCGTAGGACTGTTTGGTGGCTTCCTCCAGAACCAAACACCCTCTTGGCACACGACCGCTCCTTGGTGTTGACCCAAACGAGTGCAAGACTCACGTCCACCCAGACACCTGCGCACAGATGTTACCAGCCGCCTCATTCACAATCGCGGGACCCTGGAGCGACCAGGATGCCCTTCAGCAGGTGGGCGGACCACGCTTTATCCAGACAAGGGGACGTCAGCGCTAAGGAGAAAGAAGCGGCCGAGCCGGGAGAAGACACGCATGTTCCGCGCGGCCTTGGTTAAGGTCAGTGTGGTTCCCTGCAGTCACGTGCTGGTCTACAAAAGCAGTAAGTCATACCACGGAGATCGCACGGATCACGTTCCCAGGTCGTGAACCAGCAAAACTCAAACCGGAGAATAATACAAGATATTTCAAGAAACCGAACCACAGAGAGAGTGACAAAGCACATTCTCATGTAAACTAAGATCCAAAGACGTGATGAAAAAACCCCGAAATCAGACCCGTCCTAGAAACCTACAAAGAGGAGAGCTCACAGCAAGCTGTTCTCAGAAAAGCAGGCCTTAAACGCCTTCGTGAGTAAAGACAGACTGAACGAAGCCCTTTAGCCTTCACCTCGGAAACGAGAAAACCAACGCGAGACCCCGGAAGAAACCAGGAGCGTTCCCCTTAAGCCCCATCAGAACGAACCCCCGGGCTTGACGGGGACAAGGACGGAGGATCTGGAAGGAAGCCAAAGACAGGCCTGGAGGGGCGGGGGAGGGCGAGGGAGCACTCAGAGACGGGATGGGGGCCAAGGAGCTAGAAGCTCCTGGAGACTCTGCCGTGGGAGGGGGGAGGGGCTGCTGCCCCCAGGGCCGCACCCTCCAAAGCGGCACCAAGAAGAACCTGATGGCTCCCAGGGTGAGATGTGCCACGCAGCCCGCGGAGACCCCAAACCCGCCCGGCCCCTCCCAGCCTCTCGGAGGCCCCTCCGGCCCTCACCCCCAGCTCCTTGGCGATCTTCTGCCACTGCAGGTGGCCGTGCTTGGCTGCGATGGCCTTGAGCTGCTCGACCTCCGGCCCGCTCCACTCCTGCTTGTTGATGCTCGGGTGCTCACAGTTCTGCCAGAACTTCCGGATCTCCTCTGCACTGCGGCCGCCCTCGAACTGCACCGACAGAGAGAGAGCCAGCCTGCGGGGGGGCCGTCCCTCTGATGGCTGGCCGTGATGGCTCAGCACCCGGGACAAGTGGGGTCCTCGTCCAGGTCGCCAGGACTTGCACAACCAAGTTGGGCTCCCAGCGCAAAGCCTGAACCTTCACACCCTCCCGTTTCAGAAGAGCCACGTCACCCCGGCGGGGCGAGCCCGCGAGGCCACCCCACACTGCTGGACACGCGCCCGACCAGAGGCTTCAAGGCAGGTCTAGTGGCCACAGGGATGAGGCCTGACCGCCTAGAGCTGACCCATGCCCCTGGCTGCCGGGACGGCCGTAGGCCGCTGTCGCCTCAGCACCCCCCCAACTTACGTTAACGTTGGATATCTTCTCCCAGTCGTGGCCGTCCAGCCTGTTCCCCAGCAAGGTCTCCTCTGGGAGCTCCCTGGAGGAAGGAACAGGTCGCCAGGGTCACGCCTGGCCTTCCTCGCCTCTCCCCAGGTCACACCCTCCCCAGGAGACCCAGCTCACCGGATGTCCTGGACCTCCTTCTCCGCCTCTCTGCTCTGCTTCTCCAGGACCTGCCTCTCTGCCTCACTGGTCACCCTACTCCGTTTCTGGTGCAAGTATTCAAGCCTACGGGGCAGAGCAGAGGCACCGGGGTTACTCGCATCAGGGCCGTGTCCCGGGGGAGGGGGGCGGTGTCTCTGGGGCCAGCTCAGCCTCCCCGTGCACCGGGGCACGTGCACCGCTCCACATGATGAGGCCCGGTGGCAGGGAGCACACACAGGAGCCTGGTCCCGGCTCTGAGCCTACCCCTTGCAGGCAGAAGGCTGTCCGAGCTCCACGCCCAGAGGAAGCAGCCAGCGACACCCCTCTCTGGGCTGTCACCATGGTCACGTCAGTGACTAGCGCGACAGGTCTGCTGACGCAGATGATAACAACCACCAGCTCAGCGGCCCAGCCGCCAGCCCTGGGCCCGGCGTGCAGGGACGTGCTCCGAGGGCAGCCTGGCGACAAAGCCTGCAGGAACCCCTTCCGGAGGCCAGCGGAGAGGACCCATCACTGAGGCTAGTCCTGACCCACGCGTGGAGCCACGAGACTGCGGGCAGCCCCCAAGACTCCCGCCCGGCCACAGGCGCTGCGATCTGTTCACACGACATCACGTGACCTTTCGGCACACAAAAAGCGGGTCTCGTGAGCAGTGCCTATTTTCACAAGTGGAAACTGAGCCCGAGACCAGAGAAACTACCCGAGCTGTGCCTGACTGAACGCGGCCACTCGGCCTTCCCGGTTCTTGCACGCCTGGCCTCGAGCTCGGCTGCCTCCCTGGGGAAAAGTTTCAGGGGTCAGCGCCTCTCCTACGGGCGCAGGGGGACACGGCCACACCAAGCGTCTGCCTGTCACCAAGCCTCCGGCCTGGACCCCTCGCGCTCCCGGCGAGGCTGGCGCCCGCGGCTGTTCCTACACTCACTTCAGTAACTTGGGCTGAAGCAGGCGCTGTAGGCGGTCGCTCACCACTGACCTTCTGAGCAAGGCCTTCTCCCAGTTTTTCCCTGAGAAGAAACAACGGCATCAGCAGAGGTCCCGACTTCCCCTCGACCGAGTGGTGGGCATGTGACCATTCCGGGACCACAGCGCCGGCCGGGTACCCCAGCCCGGCTGATGAGCGAGCACGACGCCCCGGCCCAAGCTCACGGAAGGGCCCCTGGGGCTGTGTGTTCAGGAATAAGACACGTGAGACTGCACAGTGAGCCGTGGGGATGGTGGTCCCCACATGGCGCGTGGGACAGGCCGGGGGTTTGAGTGGGCAGTCCCAGCAGTCAAGGCCCGAAGGAGCCCACGGAACCAGAGGAGGGTGCCTGTGGAAAGGCAGGGCTGTGGCGCTGAGGGCCCGGCGCAGGGGCTTACACTTAGTCACCAGGAGCTCCTCGAAAGCCTTGATGCCCTGGGCGGCCTTCTCCCGCGTGTCTTCGTTGGCCGGAGGTCCCTGCCAGATAGGGCAGCGTCACGACGCGGCCGGACGCCGAGTGCTCTCGCCCCACGGCCCACGCTTCCCCTCGGCCTCCTCGAGCAGCCTGGCCACGTGTGAGGCCTGGCAGTGGACACCTGGGCCCAGCGCTGGACTCTGAGCGGCCGTGAGCACGACCCGGCCGGCACGGGCGGGCTCAGCAGCTCCAGCCCTCGCTGCCAGGCCTCTCTGATCCGGCCAATGAGCCCCACCCAAGGTGCCCCTCCTTAAGGAAACGTCTCTGGGGCTTATCCGTGGAGCCGGGGTCAGCGTGCCGTATTCCAGGCCCAGAGACCACGTTCCAGGCCCAGAGACCACGTTCCAGGGCCACAGACCTTGACTTCCACCACTAGACACCAAAAGGTTTTAGGAAGATCGGAGAACGTTGTCCCGAAGAACACGAGGGAACAGACAACACCCACAGCAGGTGCGGGGAGAAGAGCCCCTTCCCAAGCAGCCTGCCCCTCCCTCACGGTTAACAGTGGAGCCCCGGCTACTCACCACTCCGGTGACCCTGTCCTTGAAGTAGGGCTTCATGAAGTGCCCTATGTACAGATTCGGGGGCAGACTCTTGCCGTCTTTCACCTTGGGGCCTTTGGACCCTGCCAGGTCACACATGATCTCCTCCTGTGACAGACACAGGGAGCCCATCTGGGGCCAGGCGGCAGCGATGCCCTCGTGGAGAAGGCGACTGGGGCAGCCAGGGAGCAGACGTCACCAGAAGCACTAGTCCCGGGGCGCCTGGCCACGGGGGTGCCGAGGGCCCGTCCTACCTGCTGCTCCCGGTTCTGGGCCAGCAGGAGGCTGACCTCCGCCAGCCTCTCCTGGATGACCTCCTGGTAGACCATGTTCAGCTGCAGGCAGGTCTCTGGGTCTTCAGGGAGGGTCTTCTTGGGGTCGTCCTCGCCATTGCTGGCCTCTCCCCACCTCTCCTCTTCCTGGTCACCAGTGGGGAACCACGGGTGAGGCGGGGGGGGCCTGCAGACCCGCCCCCCGTGACCCGGGCAGCACAAGCAGCCTCTGAGCTCATGCCCATCACTGGGCCAACAAGGGTTGGGGCCACGTACAGCGTGTGCATAGGCCACACGATCAAGGACACAAGAAAATCAATGTCTGGAGGAACGTCTCGGGTGGGAAGGCGTGAGGAGGTGAGCGCTCTTCACTTTCCACGATGAATGTTTCTGGTGAACCTGAAGTTCAGAACGAGCCCACAGGCCTCCGCCCCCGGCAGGGGACAGTGAGGAAGAACACGAGTGAGGAAGGCCATCACAGGGCCGGCAAAGCTAAGAACCGGGAAGAGGCTGCTCGCTGCCCAGCAGGTGAGGAACTACGGGAAGCCTACGCCACGGGGACCACTGCTCGTTGAAACCAGGAAGTGAAGCTGTACCTCCTGGCTCAACGAAAAACTGAAAAGCGGATTGTAAAAATTCTCCAGGTTAACGTGAGATTCTAAAACAAACCAGAAGTGGCAACAAAAACTGGAGTGGCCTAGTTGGCGATTTACGCCTCTCGACTTTCTGAGATCCCCGTAATGCGCAGGGCTCGACCTGACGTCGTGTGTGGAAGGGTCCGAGCAGGTGAGGCTGGCCCCTCGTAGCTCTCTCGCTCGCTCGCTCTCTCCCCCCCCCACCCCCGCAGGCTCAATCTCCTGAACTGTGAGATCATGATCTCTCTCTTTCTTTCTCTCTCTCCCCACAGAAAGAGAGCTCCTTTCTGTGTTTCAGTCTACAGCGGGCCCACATGTGTGACCGCCCAGGACCGTGCCTGCAAGGACTGAGGCAGAGAGAGGGAGCTACGAGGGGCCAGCCTCGCCTGCTCGGACCCTTCCGCACGTGACGTCAGATCGACCCACACACGTTACGGAGAGCTCAGAAAGTCGGCAGGCGTAAATACCCAACTACTAACAACAGTCGTTTCTTGGGACAATTTCCGTTTTGGTGACAAATACTTTGGGATACGTCATCTTCAGTGACGAGCACGCAGAAAAATCAAGACGAGCTCAGAGCACTGCCCTCCTGGGCCCACTGGCAGGGTGGCAACTGCCTGGGCGGGCTCCACCAGCTCAGGCCGGTACTTACCGAGGCCAGGGAGCCAGCAGCGTCCGAGTCCTCTTCAGGCAGCGAGTCTGTGGGAACACAAGCACAGGGGATGCAAGTTGGGGACGTGATGGGATGCAATACCCGCCAAAGAAACGACCGGCAGGTGCAGCACAGGGCTGTTTCCTGTTGGCCACAGGCGAGGGAAGGGCCGAAAGGCCTCAGGACAAGACTGTATTCCCTGGACCCTCCCTCCCTGAGGGTTGGTGGCTGAATGCTACCCACTAACCAGGCAGGACAGGCCCTGAGCCAAGGGCAGGGGCAGCCAGGAAGGGAAGACACAGAAAACAGGGTCCGCCAGGGCAATGAGGGGAAGCCTTGCAGGAACAGACCCGTTCGGGGGAGCTGGAGCTACTGGGGGGTGGGGAGCAGGTGCAGAGGCCCTGATCGTAGGTGAGAGAAAGGCCCCAGCGTGGTCAGAAACTCTGAGAAACTGAGACTTAGAGCTGCACCTGGGGCTGGGGAGAGGTGGGCAGGCCTGGGGGCCCAGGGGAGCCTGTGGGGTGACTCTCAGCTGTCCAGCATGGTGGCTGTCCGGCACGGAGGTGGCCAACAAGCTGAGCTCTGGAACCATCTGATTCCTGGGAAGGGCAGCCGGCCACCCACCTGGGACAGAGTGACACAGATGCCCCCAAAGGGCACTCACGCACAGCCGGCAGGTCCACGGCACGTGGAGGAGGGGCGGAGAGAAACCATCGCGGGGAGTAAAGGCAGAGGCCAGCTTGCGCGAGAAACGGCTGGTCCGCAGCTTGTGAAAGCTCACCTGCTTCGGAATCCAGTGCAAGACCAGACTCCGAGACCTCCACGCTGATACTTGAGGAGCTGGGATCCAAGATCCTTTCTAATTCTTCAATCTCCTTTGCTATTTTCTCTCGTTCGGCGTCCACGTCCATGACTCCTACCTGCCACCAGAGCGCATCATGAGATTTCAGGAACCAAGAGTCTGCAGACACACACCCGTAGGGGATGACAGAAGCCTGCCCTGGGACTGTGATATGACACCCCCCCTCCGTGTCCCCACGAACACCCGCTGTTTGTTCTAGCGGGTGAGGAAACCATGTGAGTGTGACCTGCCCACTCTGATCTAAGGCTGTGACCAGCGGGGGGGGGGGGGGCAGGGCAATGGACACCTGGACACCAACATGGCCCAAGAGCCTGGCCTGTCTTCCCAGAGCCAAGCCACAAGAGAGCTGGTCACCCAGTGCAGAAACAGCAGGTTGTGGCAGCAAAGTCACCAGAGGACAAGAACGAGACCCAGGCAGTCAGGACCTCAGCTGCGCAGCCTGCTCCCCTGCCAGGAGACGCCCAGAGAGCATCTGGCAAATGTGCAGGAAATGCAGGTGGCAGGCACTACGGGGGGCAGCAGGAACGAAGCCCCCTGAGGGCAGGGTCCCCTGAGGTTCCCTGCTCCATCTCCAGCACCTACAACGGCACCTATTGAACGAACAGAACCTTCTTTCTTAGTAATACCAGTGTGGGAAGTCTAAAAGGGACAAAAAGCTGGAAAGAGAGCTAGGAGAATAAAGCTGCGGCAGAAAAAAGAGCAAAGGAACACAGCACAGACCTAGGAGCCAACGACCAAGCCCAGAAACATTCCCGTTGACATCGGACAACGGCAGCCACCAAGCGGGAGCACGCTTCAGCCCGATCCGCAGCACGGAGCGCCGTCTACACTCTAACCGTGTGTAACCCCAACCAGCCAAGAGCCACGCAGCTCTGCAGAGCCGGCAGCGGCTACCGGGGCATCAGGCCGCCAACCCCGCGGGCAGCGCGGGCCCCGGCCCCGTTCCTCCCACCGCCTCTCCTGGGCCCCGGCCCGCGGCCTGGCCCCGCCCCAGCCCCGCTCCTCCTACCGCCGCCTCTCTCCGGACCCGCCGCCCTCACCCTCACCCTCACACTCACCTTCCGGCACCGCCGCCGCCAGCGCCACCGCCCCCGACACTTCAGTGGCAGAGCGACGAGAGCGCCGCGCACCGGAAGTCCCGCCTCCGCGGCCGCAGCGCGGGGCACGCCGGGACGGGGCTGGCGGGCGGGTGCTGCCCCCGCGCGGCCGCCCTTGGGACTGCCCGCGACCGGGCGCCGCCGTGTGGGGTTAGCGGCGCCGGACCGCTGCTTCTCGCCGGAGCGTGTGACCTCCGGTATCGCCGAGTCCCGCTTGCTTGCTTCCGCCTCTGCTAACTGTATTCGGGGCTGTTGGGTTGCAGCCAGTGGGCAAATTTGCCGAGTGCTCAGTGCTGCTGCGCGGCCGGGCCAGTGGGTAGACAGCCCCGGCGCTCTGACCCCGCGCCCTGAGAGTACCTCGGGGGACCTCGGGGCGCCGCCCAGGCCGGGTTGGGCCCGCCTGCAGTTGCGCCTTCTGCGGGCAGAGCGGGGGTGGGGGCGCCACCCTCGGAGTGCGGGGCGACTCGGAAGATGAGGAGGAGTCCGCGGGAACGGAGGAGCGTACCTTCCCCTGGTGGACGGAGCAGGCAGAGCTTCCGGCCCCGGCACAGGGGGAAGGAACCGACGGGACAGCCAGCGTCCCGGGAACCCACCCGCCAGGACCCGGGGCCGCCTGGCGCTGGAACTCCAGACGCAGAGCTGGATGCCCAACAAATTCAAGCCCTTCACCAGGGAATGCCCCAAACGTACTGTAGGAGCCTGTCTGTGTGCCACGCTCCTTTATCCAGACCCTCCTCCTGGCCACCCGCCCCCAGTCCCTTCGCCCGACCTTGCGGAGGTGGTACAGGTCTGCGCAGGATGAAGGGCAGGATCAGGAGTAGGTGGAGCGCACCTGAGGGTCACTCCGGCGGCGAGCTCGGGCCCAGCCTGGCCTGCGGGCGGAGGGAAAGTACACCAGGCTGGTGGTGATCTGCCACCCACATCCCCCACCCCCTTAAAACACGGAGCCTGCAAGCATCCTCCCGCCGAGCCCCATTCCTGCTCTCCGTAGCTTTCCCAGGCTGTCGTGGGCACACCCAGAAGAAAACGGGGTCCTAGCACTTGCCCGCTAGACCGGCCTGTCTAAAGTCTGCTCCGACCACAGAGCCCGGTACCCGCTTCTCACCAACAGGGAGGAACAGGAGGTGACGGGTGAGGAGGAGTAGGGTGTCTTCGGCAGGGACTTCTGCAAAGCTCTTACCTGTAGCCCAGATCGGAGGGTCTAGCAGTTCAAACGTTATTCGAAAATTCAACCATGTGACCGAAGAATGCCCCAACACTAGAATCCGGCGTGTCCAACTCCGAAACACCCGGCCGTGACGCACATCTAGCGGGCCGGCCACCTTGGTCAGGCCCGGCAGCAGTGATCGGGGTCTACCCTTGACCCCACAGGCCACGGGACTAACGCTTGAATTTATCGGCACAAATCACCCATTACGACAAGACGCATGCCCTAAAGTCACAGAACGGTACTAGGTTTCTTAAGCGTAAAGAAGCGGTTAAATTGGAAAAAAAGTGGGACAGTTCGTGTGAGTTTTACGGTTTATTAAATAGGAAAGCGGTCCATCTGAACAGGAGAAGAAAAGGAAATTTATTTTAAAAAATAACATCTAGAGAAAAATGGCCAAAAAGGCATATGGTGCCCCCCCCTACATTGGAAAAGCACCCCGGGAGACCTCGTGCCGACCCAGGAAGGCTGCGCACAGTCTCAATCCCCGAATTCCAAACTTCGTTGTACAAGATGCCACTCGAAACGTGTATCAAAACCCTCCAGCCGAAGCAGCTTTTCAAATCCGAAGGCCCACAGATGCGTTTAGATGGTCGCACCCAGTGGCGCGCCTGTGTGACCTGGGACCCCGCGGAAGGACAGCAGCCAGGCTCGGGTCTCCAACTGTACGAGCCGCCCGTGAGGCCCCAGGAGGGGACTCTGAGCCAGCCGGGGCACCAAGTGAGGTCACAGAGGCATTAGGGCCTTGGGAGGCGAGCACGGAGCCACGGCTCACCTACTCCCTCTCCTTACGGAATCGAGGACGATCGATTGAACTTATCTTACGATCGACATTCTGGAATGACGACGGAAAACACTTATTACAGAACTGCCGTTTTCATGTTTAGTAACTTCAAAAGATCACTGGCTTTCACAGAAACGTCTTCCGATAGAGCATCAGTCCACCAAGTAGCAGGAGCTCGCCAGGAAGGGTCGCGTAGAAGCCAGGTGCAGCTCTCCCACGCGGGGGGCTCCTCACTGCAGCTGGCTGTTAGGGCTGTTTAGGTCACGAAATTAGCGGCACGGTGAGTATTTTTACTACGGCCGAGGACGACGTCCTTAAAGACACAACGGCATTTTCCAACCCGGCGAGCGGCGGCGTCCGGACGTCAGCAGGGCTGCGACCTGGAAGCACCTCAGAGTTCTCAAGACTCCTCTTCCTCATCTTGAATTTCGGAAATTCTGTCTATGGATTTAAGGATTTCGGCCACAAGATTCAACGTTTCGGCTCCAGAAACCAGCTGCCTGAAACGGAAACGTGGATGTTACCGTCCGCTACCACGGCCGGGCAACGTCAGAAGCAACAAAGCAAAGTTCCAGAGTGAAAAGCAGGCTTTGGGTGGGGGACCCTCTGCCCCAGAGGCGCCCGCGGTGGGCCTGGCCGCCACCACCCTTGGGGAACTCGGCCCGTGGCACACAGACGGGGACGCGCAGTGGGAGCCACCACGGCGGACCCTTCCCAGGGGCCTCCCAAGAACCTCTTTGCTTCTCAGGACAAGAGGGAAACGCTGTGACTCGTCCCCATTCAGAACTGTGACATTTCGTGGGTGAGCGAGGCAGGACTCCCGTCTGACGTCAGTGCTCAGGTGAACACGGCTATCGCCATGCAGACATTCCAGAGCCCGCCGGTCGGGTGCGCATCGAGTGGCCTCGGGGTTAATAGGACCGTCAGGCGCACTTCTGTTCCAGAGCCCCGTCCACCGCTCGGGGTGCGGTCATGGCTTGAAGCCCTGTGCTAAGGGACTCCGCCTCCCCGGGGTCACCGCCTCACCCCCGCCCGTGCCGAGGCGCCCTCAGCTCCCCAGCGCTCACTTTATGGAGGAGTGGGCGTTGTTCATGACGACGCGAAGGTTCTGCAAGGCCACGTCGGTGTTGTGCTTCACTATCGTCAGGCTGGCACCCTGGCCGGACCGCAAGGCCTCATTCTCGCGCTTGAAGTTAGAGACCTGCGCCTGGAGGGTGGGCGAGAGTGGGAAAGGGCTTTTGCGGCTGCAGAAGAGAGCATCTGAAAGGCAGTCCAACTAAAACTGACCACGGCACCCTCAGCAGAGGAGGTGGGGGTGGGGGTGGGGGGGGACAGGGCTAGCCCCCGCAAAAGCCACTCTCTGCTGAGGGGGCTCTTAGAGGACACGGGCCTGTCGTGTCCCTCAGTCTGTCCTCAGCGCTCCTCCACAGGAATGAGAAATTCAGGTCAGCATCCGTGCTGTCCCAGATGACACAGCAAATGCCCACGACCCTCTCGGTGAGCAGAAAACACGGGGGCCAGAACGACAGGGCTGCTTCTTTCACTTGAGGTGGGGGGTGGGGGTGGGGAAAGCCTGCACGTCCCGAATACAGGGGTTCCCGCTGCTGGGGAGGTCCCCCCCCCGGATTTGTATCCCTGCCGTTCAATCACCTGCAGCAAGCTTATTTCCTGCTTCAGTTTCAGGATGTGATTTTCCGCCTTTACAGCTCGTTTCTGTTATAAAAACAAAAACAAGGAGGCATCGCTAATAAGCAATGTGGTGAGATGCCCTCACGGGGGGGGGTGGGGGGTGGGGGTGGGAGTTCCAGCTCGCTCTGCCCAGCAGGTGGGCCCATTGTGAGGGACCCCCGCTCACTCCGCGCCTCTGTGGGCTGACAACAGAGGGTCACGCCCGGCGCGTCACAATGCCCCCCCCGCCCCTCGTACTGTCATCAGCTCCAGGTTCTGCTCCACCTGCTGGACCACGGACTCCAGATCTCGGTAGTCACTCTCCTCCCTTATCATTTTTGCTTCCAGCTTCCGCTCCAGCGTCCTCACCCTTGTGAGACAGAAGACCAAGTCACTGCCAACTCACGCATCTGGCTCTCAGAATGCGTCCGAGAGGCAGTTAGGTCGGGCGGGTTAGCTGAAAACCCCCGAGAGCCCGCTGCCTCGGCGGGAGCCCCAGAGAGCGTCCCGAGCTGGCTCTCGATCACCAGTTCGGCCGTTCTTATCAAGTGTGCTCGGTTTGGGTCTAACGTTCAAAATAAACTGTCGTGCAGAACCAGACACGTGTCTGAGGCGGAGGACCTGCACGTGACGGAGGCTAGACTCGGTTCAACTCTGATCGCCTCGTTACCGATTTACAATGGATTCGGGTGTTAGCAGGCATTTTGAATCGCGGTCCTAACTGAGAGCTTACATACATTTCTGTTTGAGTTTCAGAGAAGCTCTGAACCTCAGTCAGCTTTCTTCTCAGCTTAGAATTTTCATCTTTCAGCTGCAGAGAAAGAAAACCCTCATTAGAAATTCTGAGTCTCGGTGTCTCACTCAAAAGGGGTCTGCGTCTCTGTAATTTGGTTCTAGAACTCCCTGACGAACAGAAATGTTCTGGGCAGTCAGCCTCCCGTCCGCTCACGAAGGAAAAACAGACGGAAGTGTCTCCTCCGGAAGCCCTCCGGTTACGGACGCCGACTGCGCTCGCGACCCTTTTTTAGGGGATGATCCTCTTTAAGAAATCTCCTCTAGTCAGAGCACGGCGAGGTGTCCCTGAGCTGCCGCCGGGAGGGGACCCTTTCCTGACGGGAGGCCCTCGGAGGGCCTGAGCCAGACCACACCGCACCGCCCTCCACAGTGCTCTTCAGGTGGCACATCACACACGGGATCAGTCAACACGGGGGACCGGCGCACAGGGACTCTAGCAGACGGCCACACCACAGACTGTCTTGTCCCCGGAGCCCAAACCCCAGGCCACCGTGGACACCAGGAGCCTCGGGGTCCTCTGCGAGCGCGCTGCTCACGCACGGGTACCGGCCAGGGGGCCGCCGTGGGGCCCCCTCACTTACGGCTTCGTAGCTTATCTGCAGCGTCCGCAGGTGCCTGTCTCCCAGAGACTCTCCGGGAGCCGCGAAATCTGCGCTGGGGCTCCCCGCCGGAGAGGCGCGGGAGTCCGAGTCACTCAGTGTCCATGGGGGCAGGGTCTCGGGCCCCACCAGCTCTGACGGGGTGGAGAAGAAGGAGACGTATGTGCTGCAGGGCGACGTGCTGGCGGCGCCTCCCAAGGAGCGGGTCTGCTCCACGCTGGACGGCAAGTAGGCCCCGTTCCACCCCTCGTCCTCGTCCTCGTCCTCGTCCAGAAGGTCGCCAGCCCCCGTAGGGTCTTCGAAAAATGGCTGCTGATATTCCAGGCCATACCCCACGGTCTGGGGGGTTGGGGAGTCGCGGCCGAGTCCCAGTGGGTGCCTCGTGGGTTCCTAAGGAAGATGGCCAGACGCACAGCTCAGACTCAGAAGCCACTGGAGGCCGGTCTTCCGGGGGGCGCCTGACAGTGGAATGAGAGGCCCACCTGCCTCCCAGGAGAGAGGAGAGCCAGAAAGGGTCCCACCGGCGTTCGCTGTGGGCTCCCTTTGTACCGCCCCCGGATCCTGTAGTGTCCCCCACATCGGGAGAGAGATGTCCTCCAGACGTTTCTCTGTGTACGGTCGTCGCAAACGACGCCTCGATTTACCTTTGAATAAACCCTGTTGTTGGCGGTGTCTTCTCCCGACAGGCCGAGGTTCTTGGTTTTCAGAAACTCTTTGAAGGAGAACGGGTTGGCCTCTGCGAGATCTTCAAGCTTATCATCTGCAGAGGTAACGCACGTCACAAATCCAGAAAGTCTCCCAAGACTCGTTAAAAGGGAGCTTCCCTGTTAGTTTCTTTCCAGAACACGGCCACATCTAAAATCAGGACTGCCACCCTCATCACCCCACCAGAACTCAGCGAATGCTAAGAAATGAGAAACCTAGCCAATAAAGCAGACCTGCGTCCACATTCTGAGTTCTCTTTCCCCCTGGTCCCTGCACCTTACTGCCCACGGCAATCACCTGGGGGGTCTTTACAAGGACAACTCACCTCCATCCCCACACAGCCGAGTTAGTTGGCCTGGGGCACGACCTGCGCCGGGGGCCATCGGTTCCAAAGGTGCAGCCAAATTGGGGGTCACTGACCCCCACCCCTTCCCCTGCTCACTCATCCCCTCTTCCCTGCTCTCTTCTCGGCCTCCCTCTCACTCTCCTGGCCCCTAACCAGCCACCCTGTGACCCTCTCAGTCCACGATCATCAGAGCCCAGGTGCCAACTTTGTGTGATGCTGACTCCTGCTGCCCCTAGCGCTTGCTGCCTCTTCAGACCCCTTTAGCGTGACTCCCCACGTCTGTCATCCTGCACGTCCCGGCTTCCCCTGTCCTTGTACCCTCTTTCCTTCTACCCCAGGATCACGACGGACTCTGTAGGTCTCTACCCCCACCTGGTCTTTCAGACCCCAGGCACAAAGTTATATGCTGTCAAATGGACAACTCATCATTGGCCACGTGCTTGGCGTTTTGTGTCGGGCAGAGAGAAAAAGAAAGGATCTTGTCTAACTACCCTACCTCCAAAATGTGTCTCCTGGGCTCCTGGCGGACCTTGCTTAGTGCATTTCCCCTTTCCGTAGCCAAAATCTGCAAAGAGACGTCATCACCCTACTGTGGTCACCTTTGTGACAGCTTTTTTTTTTCAACACGGGGTCTCTACCACAGTGATTCTCACAGCGTGGGTAACGTTTGAAACACAAGCCCCCAGGCTCCTGCCCGCGGCAGTAGAACCTCTGTGGGCCCTGGCATCTGTGATTCAGAAAAAGCTTCCAGTAGGCTCTGATGAGCAGTGTGGCTGCGCACGTCCACCGTCCGCGGGGTCTTCCGAATCCTCTCGAGGGTGGCCACTCCTCTCTGAGACCCCGATGGAAGCACCTGAACTCTCACCACTCACCGCAGCCAACAAGCAGCGGGACTGCTTGGGGGAGAACGAGGCCACTGCCCTTACTGGACGAAGGCACCCTGGCCTTGCGCCCCACCACCTGGAAGGAGGAGATGGCTTGCGGTGCTCCCGCTAGGCATACCTCTCTTTCAGCACTTACCACCATCCTACATTGGAAGTGTCTGTGTTGGGGGTTGGGGGGGCTCCCCAAGGCCAGACTGCCAGCTCCTAGCTGGCGGGGGGCCGCTCAGCACTTGCGTGTCCCAGGGGCCGGTGCACGGTGGCACTGAGTGCCCCTCGCTGGGTCGAGGGCAGAGCTAATGCTAACGTGGCGCCGGCTCGGGCTCCCTGAGGCTTGTCTCTCACCTGTGTCTCCCACGGAAGCTAGCACCGGACTGGGCACATAGCACATAAACGTCGGCCGAATGCCGAAGAAGTGGGAGTCCAGGTCCCTGCCATGGGGGCGCTCACAGTCTAGCTGGGGGAGACAAGACCGGCGCTCACAGAACGCAGGAGCTGCAATAACATCAACAAGACCGATTGGCCGCGCGCTCTGCGCCGCCCGCCTCACCTGGAGCCCGTCCCGGCGGGTCGGGGGCGGCCCCGGGGCCCGGCGGGCTCGGCCCCGCCGTCCCGCCCGGCCGCTCACCGTCCGGAATGACGAGGCTCCGGGCTCGCGACAGCGGGGGGACGCCAGGGCGGCGCGCGTAGCCGGCCATCGTCGCGGGCCCGGCGGCGCCGGCCCACCCTAACCCGGCAGCGGGGGCTCCATGGCCCCGGCTCCGCCCCGGCCGCGGCCCGAGTCCCCCGCGCCCGTCGCCCGCCGCCCGGCCGCCGCTCCCAGCCTCTCGCAGCGGCTTCCGCTCCGGGCACCGGAAGCGCGCTCCCGAACGCCGGGGGCCGGCGCCGCAGGGGCGGGGCGGAGGGGGCGGGGTCGGAAGTGACGACAGAAGCCGGGGGCGGAGACTTAAGATGGCGGCTATGGCGCTGGCGGCGGCGCGGCTGCTGCTGGTGCGCGGCTCGGGCTCGTGGCGCCGCTCGCGGCTGAGGTGAGCCGGGGACGCGCCGGGGGTCAGCGGGGGACCCGGGGCGGCTCGCGTCTGTCCGGACGCCCTGCCTCTGGCTTCCCCACGCCCAGGCGCCGCGCCGGGGGTTCGGGCTCGGGCTTCGGGACCCTGGCTTCGTCTCCGAGGCGCCGAGGGCCCTTCCCTGCCTGGGGCCCCAGCCCCGGGCCCCGAGACCCATCCGCCTGCCCTCTCCCGGGCCGCTGGGTCCTCTCCCGCCTTCTCCCGGGCCGACGGGGCCCGTCGGAGGCCACGTGTCATCTCCGCCCCGGCCCCCGTCCTGTCGCGGGGGGGGGAGCCCCCCCTTGTGAGGCCGAGCCCGCGGGGCCTCCGTGCCCCAGACCGCTGTGCTGTGTCCCCTCGCCTGCAGACAGCGCGCTTTTTCCGTCCCCGCAGCCTTCCCGCCTTCCTGGCCGCCAGCACGTCCACTCGGGCCACAGTCGGTGGCGGCCCCTGGCTGTACGCCGCACCGTGCCGGGCGGAGATAGCGGGCGCAGGCAGGAGCGCGGGCCGCGTAGGAGCCGCGGTGTGAACGCTTAAAAGAAGTCAAGCAGTGGGATCTGACTTCGCGTAGAGTGCGGAGGGGTCGCCTTGGGAGGAGGCGGCATTGAAGCCAAGAGGGGAGGCACGGGAGGAGGGTCAGGCCCCGGCCAGGCGGGAGCAGGAGGAACAGAGGCGTTGGGGTTAAGGAGCCAGGTGTGTGTGTGCTCAGGGCAGCACCCGCAGGCCAGTGTGACTGGGTCCTGGGGGGCGGTGGTGGAGAGGAGGGCTTTAAGAGAGGAGTTTGGAGAGAGTTGGAGTCCAGACCACCTGGGGCCCCATGGCAGGGGGTGGGGGGTGGCAGTTGAGGGCCAGAGCGGAGCTCGGTGCTGGAAGAGAGATTTAACCCGGGCCGTCAGGGTGAGGTGCGGTGGTTAGTCATCTGCTCTGTAAGAGATGTTTATAAGAGAGAGCGGTTACGGCCCAAAGAACTGACCAACTGGCCGCGGCCCCCTGGGCTGAGCCAGGATTTGTCCCCAGCAGTGGTGTTCCTGCCTGCTCCCGCGTGTCGTCTCTAAGTGCTCACGTAGACGGGACGCGACGGCCAGTCACCATGGGCTCCGCGGTCTCAGGTCTGTAACCGGCCACTCTCTCTGTGTAGGTCCGGAGCTCCCGCACACAGATGCTTCAGTAGTGGCGGGGCCTACCCCGGCACCCCGCTCTCCTCCCCCTTCCCTGGCGTGCCGCAGCCTGTTTTCGCTACGGCCGGTGGACAGGAAAAGTTTGAAACCAAAGTGACCACGCTGGATAACGGGCTTCGCGTGGCGTCCCAGAACAAGTTCGGACAGTTTTGTACGGTGGGAAGTAAGTACTGTCGGTAGTGTCGTGGGTGCTTCACTGACCGCTGTGCTTGGTACGCGGTTCGTGCGCTGGATCCGGAGGGGAAAGTACGCTCTAGAATCTGGAAACCGAGTACTCTGAGCGTGAGCCGCCATGTCGGTGCTGGGCCTTCCCCCTTTGTAGCTTCCAAGAGCTCTAAACCGTCTCCACCACCAATACCAAGCGTACGACTCCGTGAGCGTCAGCACGCGTGCAGCTGTGGGTACGTAGCCCGGGGAGTGGACACGCTGTCGCCTTCACATGGTGGCGCCGGCCTGTTTGATCACGCTCAGTTGTAAAGGTTTCTCTTGATTGAATCCGCTCTTCTCGACATTTGACTTAACTTGTCATTTTTCTTTTTATTGCCAGTTCTTATTAATTCAGGATCAAGATACGAAGCCAAATATCTTAGTGGAATTGCTCACTTTTTGGAAAAATTGGCATTTTCGGTCAGTGTACGATTTGTAATTTTTGAGACTTTGTTTGGGAAGGATCTACCACATTTTGGTTTTTTTTTAGAACGGTTATTTTAACGAGGGACTGACTTGATAAGGTGTTGCTGCTAAAAGGTGTTTAGATCGGAAAACGATTTGGTTTCACGTTTTAAAAGCCAAAATAGGTTTTCTTTTCTAAAACCATGTGTTAGAAGTTGCTTTAGATTTTCTTACTTAGATTCACTTGTTTGTTTCCACTAGTCGACAGATCGATTTGACAGCAAAGATGAAATTCTGCTCACCTTGGAAAAGCACGGGGGTATCTGTGACTGCCAGACGTCAAGGTACGCCAGCTCATTTTGCAGCCACGAACTGTGGTGGTTATTCTCTGTCAGAGTCCCACTGAAACCCACGTCCTGGAGAAGCTGGGGACGTTGGCGTTGAGAAGGAGCCTGGCCTGGGCAGGGTTGGGTGAGGGATTTGGTGGAGGAAGGACACAGGCGGCAACACTTACAGCAGAGAGCACACTGGAGAGCCAGGCGGTCCCCGGAGGTTGCTGGCCGGGCCCTGGGGACACAGAGCAGGCCCCATCCCCAGTGTGCGCCCAGAGCCAGCAGAGGGCTGCACCACAGGCAATGGAAGCGAGAGCCAGGAACCAAGACTAGAGGTGGGGGCGCGGGGACAAGCAGGTGACCTGGTCCGGAGTCTGGAAAGGAACGATAGCAAACTTGACATCGGCTGGTCTTGAAAGAGTTTGCCAGACTGAACGAGGGGTGGAGGTGGCCCAGACTCTGGGAACAGCAGGGGGAGAGGCTCAGCCGGGAAGAGGCAGCGGTCTTTTGGGGGACCGGGAGAGTCTGGTGTTAGCCAGCATGCAGATGGGGTGCAGGGGCTGTGGACGAGGGCAGGCGGAGCTGGTCTGCCAGACGTGGCTCTGGTCCCCAGCTGCGTAAGGCTGTGCGTCCCCCATGCCGACCCGTCGGTCCGGGCGGCAGACCCTCAGGAAGCGCGTGACGAAGCGCACCCCCGTGGTGCAGGTGGTGGGGAGCCCGTGCTCGTGAAAAGGTCCGAGAGCTGGTCCTCGTCCGTCCGGGCTGGGCAGCTGCTTTCGCTCCAACACGTGCGGGAAGTTGCGCTGGAAGATGGGGCGAACCGAGTGTGTGCTGGTCTTCGGTGCCAGTGGGGAATGGCCCCCGTTTGGTGTGCACCTGTCACGACCCTGACACCTGGTGTCGTTTCTTCTTTCCAGGGACACTACCATGTACGCCGTGTCTGCGGATTCCAAGGGCCTGGACACGGTGGTTGGTTTGCTGGCTGACGTGGTCCTGCACCCCAGGCTCACAGGTGTGCCCTGGGCTGTGTGCGGTGTCTAGGGGGTTGGACGCGGAGGGGGGCAGACGGAAGCCCGGCCCCCGAGGAAGAGCACCGTGGCGCCCCCGTGGGCTCAGCTACCAGTGGGTGTCACGATTTCCTAGGAAGTGACGCTGGTGGTCAGGGAGGTTCTTCGCGTCTAACACTTTGACACCCCTTTATGCCTTTGGACGTTTTTAGCGAAGTTGGATTTTTAATTTCTTTTTTCCTTAAGTTTTTATCGATTTACTCGTTTAAGTAACTTTTATGCTCTGATGGAGCCAGCGGGGCACCCCTGGGTCTTTCGTTTCTCAAAGGCATTTCAGACAGTCTCTGAAAACTCTGGCTGGTATGCTGCCGGAAGTTTCCACGTCCTGGTCTCCGTCCCCTTCCTTGGCCCGGTAGTAACCAGACTCTGATTCCGGGCCCGAAGGGGGCTAGAGTGGGCCGTGCTGACCATTCCAGCTGCCCTGGCTGGGCTCTGGTCACATCAGCCTGGCCTCGTGGTCCAGGACTGCAGTGCTGAGTTAAGAACTTTCCGGTACTTGCTCCAGCTAGCTGATGAAACAGCAGCCACGATGTAGGCCCGTGCCTCTTTTTCCAGTGCCTTCACAGCCAGCGCAGCTTCACCCTCACAGCAGCCCTTTGGGACAGAGCGGTTAGGGGCCTGAGGGCCTCTCATGGGGAGGAATCTGGGGCTCAGAGCAGGCCCGGGTGACCACCTCATGGCCGAGCCTGGCGAGGCCTGACGCCTGTAGGCCCTGCCCGCCCGGCGCCGTCCCCCTCACTCCCACCACCGCCCCCCCGGTCTGCCCCAGGTGAAGGCAGAGGAGGTTGCCAGCATGTCTTTCGGCCAGTCTGGTGGCACGGGCCCAGGGCCATCTCCCTCCTGGCTGGTGCAGTCTGAGCCTCGCCTGGGTGCTTTGCAGATGAGGAAATCGAGATGGCACGGATGGCTGTCCAGTTTGAGCTGGAGGACCTCAATATGCGGCCTGACCCAGAACCGCTCCTCACAGAGATGATTCACGAGGTGAGATACAAAGCTCGCAATGTGCCCTCCTCCATATCAGTGGCCCTCCTGCCACCAGGGCGGTTGGGAGGGGCTGTCTGCCTTCCTGAGGTCATTCCTACAGGCTCTAGGTGTGGTCAGAACATTCTTAATTCCCAAACGTGCCACTCATGGCGAGTTTTTCATTTTGTAATTTTTTTTTTTTTTTTTTTTTTTTTAGCATTTTATCCCTTGTTTTTGAGAAAGTGTGAGCGGGGAAGGGGCAGAGAGGGAGAGAGAGAATCCCAAGCTGGCTCCGTGCTGTCAGCGCAGAGCCTGATGTGGGGCTCGATCCCACGAACTGCGAGATCATGACCTGAGCCGAAATTGGACGCTCAACCAGCTGAGCCACCCAGGCACCCCTCGTTTTGTAATTCCTACAGTAACGAGATTTTTATCGCTCTGTTTCTAGAGCGAGGCTTTTATTTCATACGGGTTTTTTGAGTTTTCATCCCGGAGAGGTAGGTTTTGTGTTCTTTAGAAACACACAGAGCTATTCCTGCCAAACGAAGCAAAGCACCCACGGGCTCTTCCTGCCACAGCTGGGGTCACGGCAGGCCCAGTGCAAGGGGGGACACCTGGCCGTGGCCTTCTTGGTCACCTGTGTTTCTCCCCTCCTTTGTTAGGCTGCTTACCGGGAAAACACAGTTGGCCTCCACCGTTTCTGCCCCACAGAAAACATAGCAAAGATGGACCGAGAAGTGCTTCACTCCTACCTGAGAAACTATTACACCCCTGACCGCATGGTGCTGGCTGGGGTTGGGGTGGAGCACGAGCACCTGGTGGAATGTGCCAGAAAGTACCTGCTGGGAACCCAGCCGGCCTGGGGATGTGAGAAGGCTGTGGACGTCGACAGATCGGTGGCACAGTACACGGGGGGGGTTGTCAAGGTAAAGCCGTGATGGAAAAGAGCCCGTGACCTTGGGTCGTGTACGCCTTTTTTGACTTGGGTTTTGGCACGTTGTCGGCTGGAGCCTGTGGGTGTTACAGTCAGCCGTAAGCCCGTGGCTTTGCCTTTAATACGTATTCTGGGGCCTGAGCGTGACGTGTGTTCCTTGGTTAAAGCTGAGAGTTTGGTACAAACGGGAGGCGAAGGATAGTTCTTGTCTCTAGAGAGTTTTCTGGTGCTCGTGTGGGATTTCTGTGACTGTTCTTAAGCCGCTCCGACCTGGGGTGGCTGAGGCCTCCTTGCTTTCCGCGTGGGTACACTGCTCACCCTTCTTGGTTACAGCTGGAGAGAGATATGTCCAACGTCAGTCTGGGCCCTGCCCCGTTCCCCGAGCTCACGCACATCATGATAGGACTGGAGAGCTGTTCCTTCTTGGTGAGTGCCAGCGGGGGCCTGTGCGGCGTGGAGTTGGGCATCCCCTGGCGGCTGAGCTCGGCCCTCACGTCTCTCGCAGGAGGACGATTTCATCCCCTTCGCCGTGCTGAACATGATGATGGGGGGCGGCGGCTCCTTTTCGGCTGGCGGGCCCGGCAAGGGTATGTTTACCAGGCTCTACCTCCACGTGCTCAACAGGTGGGTTGGGTCCCTTTCACCTGGCTGTCCCCAAGGTTGGCAGGCCCAGCTGAGGGTGCTTCTGGACCGTGACGCCGCCTTCCAGGTGTCCCCTCGTCCGTGCTCCTTACAGGCACCACTGGATGTACAACGCAACCTCGTACCACCACAGCTACGAGGACACGGGCCTCCTGTGCGTCCACGCCAGCGCCGACCCCAGACAGGTGAGGGCCAGCCCCGAACGCGGTGGCCTCTGCTTCCTGTGCAGGTCACGTCCCCGCGTACAGAGCTGGTCTCTGGAAGCACAGATGTCACCACCTGGGTTAGAAGAAATGGCTGTCACGTCCTGATCACGCTCTTCTTCGTCTCCACGCTCTCTCTTAAAGGTTCGAGAAATGGTGGAGATCATCACGAAGGAGTTCATTTTAATGGCTGGAACCGTGGATGTGGTAAGTGTGGCACAGAGCCACCTGCAAGCGTCCCCGCGGTGTTGGCGGGTTAGAGAACACAGTGTGGGGTGGCTGGCGGTGGGCCCATCCTCTGTGCCCCCAACATCCCAGCCAGAGCAGGGCAGACCCCCGGAGTGAGCCAGGTCTGCAGCTGAGCTCCTCCCCTCCTCCCTGGTCTCAGCGCACAGAACAGCCACTGCCCTCAGCACCCAGTCTGTTTGCATCTGACGGGCCCCGGTCCTTTTTAAGCTCTACCGGAGAGAATAGCACAGAGCAGTCTTTTCCTTTTAACGTTTATTCATCTCGAGGGAGAAAGCGTGCAAGATGGGAGGGGCAGAGAGGGAGAGAGAGAATCCCAAGCAGGATCCACGCTGTTAGCATGGGGCCCAACACAGGTCTTGAACTCACGAACCACGAGATCACAACCTGAGCCAAAATCAAGAGTCGGACGCTTAACTGATGGAGGCTCCCAGGTGCTCCAGGAAAAGGAATATTATTTTAAAAATAATATATTGGGATGCCTGGGTGGCTCAATTGGTTGAGCTCTGACTTCGGCTCCGGTCATGCCCTCAGGCTCGTGGGTTCAAGCCCCACATCGGGCTCTGTGCTGACAGCTCAGAGCCTGCTTAGGATTTTCTCTCTCCCTCACTCTCTGGCCCTCCCTGGCTTCTTATTCTCTCTCTCTTTCAAAAATAAATATTTAAAAAAAAAAAAAATAGGGGTGCCTGTGTGGCTCAGTCGGCTAAGCATCCAACTTTGGCTCAGGTCATGATCTCATGGTTTGTGAGTTTGAGCCCCACGTCAGGCTCTGTGCTGACAGCTCGGAGCCTGGAGCCTGCCTTGGATTCTGTGTCTCCCTTTCTCTCTCTGCCCCTCCCCTGCTTGCGTGCGTGTTCTTTCCCTTTCAAAAATAAACATTAAATGAAAACTAAAATACCATATTTGTGGCACCTGGGTGGCTCAGTTAGGTGTCTGATTCTCGGTTTTGGCCCAGTTCATGATCCCACAGTTGTGGGTTTGAGCCCCACACTGGGACATGTGCTGTCAGCACAGAGCCTGCTTGGGATTCTCTCTCTGCCCCTCTCCTGCTTGTGCTCTCTCAAAATAAACAAACTTAAAAAAAGTTTTTAAAAGTAACATATCAAAAGTCCGCGTCGGTGGCTCTGTGAGCGGTCTGCTAGGAAGTACTTCCCGCTCACGGGAAGCTAACTCGAGGTAGGTTTTGTCTGCCCGGAGTTGCAAAGATAGAAAGTGCTCATCTCAGATCGGAGACTATTTTCCTCCAGCAACGATGCGGACTCTCAGCGGCCAGTGTCGTCCGGCAGGCGTGCACGCTGTTCGGCGTCCGGCAGCTTCGTGTCGGTCGGGTGCCATCTCTCACCCGGCCGCTCTCCGTGCCCCCCGTTTCTGAACGCAACTCGTGGGAGTCCCATAGTTGCAAATTTCATGCCTGGTCAGAGAGGCTCACGGCACAGACTTGGCACACGGAGCTGGTTCCCTCCGAGTTCCTCGGGGAGCGTGGGGAGCCCGGTTGCCTGGGCCCTGCACCTGGCGTCTGGGCGGAGCCCCAGACTGTCGAATTTGTCTTCCTGGTGACGCGGACGTGGCTGGGCAACAGCGTGTGAGTTGCCGGGAACTGAACCGTGTGGCTTGGTGGTCGGACCCCCAGGTGGAGCTGGAGCGGGCCAAGACCCAGCTGATGTCCATGCTCATGATGAACCTGGAGTCCAGGCCTGTGATCTTCGAGGACGTGGGGAGGCAGGTGCTGGCGACCCGTTCCAGAAAGCTGCCCCATGAGCTGTGTGCGCTCATCCGTGAGTACCGTGCCGGCGGGCGGGCCCAGACCCGGCTCCCTCCCTTCCCTCCCAGAGGCCGGCCAGCCGGAGGAGGTGTGATGCCTGCGGGCTTTCGTCTGTGCCAGCCCTACTTCGTGTCCCTGAGCACTGACCCCTGTGCCCCCAAGTTTTCACCCTTTTCCCTACCGCTCTGGGTTTTTAAGCGGATTCGCCGAGATGATGGACGGAAATGCTCCGCTCGGGGCTCGAACGGTGCTGCCCTTTGTGGTGTTGTGGCAGGTGTCTTGGCCGCAGGTGCCCATGGCCTCCCGTGAGTGACCTGCAGGAAGTCCGGGAATTTCCTCTAAGTGTCAGAGTGTTACTTGTTTGTGGCCCTTTGGGGGACAAGCTTATTTTCTCTGCAGCAGGTCCTCAGAGTATCTGTGACCCCCCCCCCCCCCCCCCCCCCCCGTGCTGTCCTGTGGTGACGTTTGTTACCTCGCTGCTCTGGCACTCGCACCCTCCCTGGGGGCCCCCTCAGACCCTGGGGCGCGCAGTACCCAGTCTCCCCTAGGCCTCATCCTCTGGAGCAAAGTCCAGCTGCCCTTGCCTGGTGTTCCCAGGCAGGCTGAGCTTCCGGGCCCTCCGAAGGCGGGCCCCTGTGTGTGGCCGCTCCCCTCCCCCCACCCAAGCCCTAGGGGTTCTTTGTTTTTTCCTTCCCTGCAGGCTCTCCGTGTGGGTAACTCTGCAGGTGAGCTTTTCCATTGAGATGCATCTGGGCAGGTGTGCATTCCTGCATTTGAAAATAACTTGCAACCACTGGTACATCCCCATTTACTGGGAAAATTTGTCACTTCACCCTGAGTCGCCCTGAATTCTACACACGCCTGAATCTGGACTCTGGAGTCCGCAGCCTGGCCTCGGACCCCTCAGTCAGGGTAGTGGCCACGGCCATGCGTGGAGAGAGTCCGTGCAGGGCTCGGGCGTTCCCCTGAGGTCTCCCTGTCCCCCGTGCTAGGCAGCGTGAAGCCAGAAGACATCCGGAGAGTTGCCTCCCAGATGCTCCGCAGGAAGCCCGCGGTGGCCGCCCTGGGCGACCTGAGCAACCTGCCGGCCTACGAGCACATCCAGGCGGCGCTGGCCAGCGGGGACGGGCGCCTGCCCAGGACGTACCGGCTGTTCCGCTAGAGGCCGTCGCGGTGCGGCCAGATGCGGGCTGTGGACGGAGCCCGTGTTCGTCCGTGGGTTTTGGGTGTGAATTTAGTGCAAAGATTCATAAAAGGTGCAAACCGGGGGACTCTTCTCTTAAACTCGATCAGATTTAATGTCGCCGAGCACAGCTCTGCGTCCGTTTCTTCAGGACGGGTAGATCAGGCAGCGGAATAAAGGTCTGTCTGTGTCGCCGCGGCTGGGAACCAGGCGAAGTGAAAGACCGCCGGGGGCCGGCTGCCGCGGGGAGGCCAGGTGGGCGCCCTGCCCCGTCCCGCGTTCCCAGAGGCGAGCGGCCTCGAGTCCGCGTCAGAGCGACTCCCGGGGTCTGCCGCGGGGCGTGCTCCTCGGCGCGGCGCTTTCCTTCACCCTCCGTAAGGATGGGGTGGCGAGAGGCCGGGCTCAACCGGCGGCGTCCGGTAACTGGAAGAGCGTCCCGATTCCCGACGGCACAGCACGAGTGTCGGCGCCCTGGAGGGAGGTGGGGTTTCCTCGAACTGCCGGCCCGTGTGAAGAGCCAGAGCCGCGAGGCCGGGGAGCGTTCGGTTCCGCGGATGCGCACGGACGCGTCAGGAGTCGCCCGGCCAGGTGACCCTGGTAATACAGAGTGGCATTGTGCTTCCCCGACGGGTACACACACGGAGCCCCTGGGCCCCTTGGGGCACCGCCCTCCCAGCCTCTGGGGCACAGAGGGGAGGGAGGGACGCTTCCAGGAAATCAACCCTCAAACGTTCTTTGGCCATTTGACCTGCTTATTTTTGCTGGAGCCCATCCTCCGCTTTTGATGTCTTCCCTTTTGATGCCTTCCCTGTGCACTTAGCGGCATCAGGGAGGGTGTGTTTACCCGCTGGGGTGGAGCCCAGGGGACCGTGCCAGGTGGGCCAAGGTCCTTGCCTTGCAGACATTCCTGTGGTTACCACCCTGAAGGGGAAGCGCAGGGGAGCAGGGGGGGCAGGGGTGGTGGGCGAGGTCAGCCGAGCTTAGCTGGGGGCAGGGCTCACCGAGAGCCCTCAAGGGGCCGGCCGGAGCCCCCACGGGCCGCACTCGGCCTCCAACCACAGACCGCTGCACCCAGACCCAGGGGTCTGCTCAGAAGCTGGCGCCAACCGCCCCTCGCCCCCGAGAGCTCCTTGGCACCGCGCAACCGCAGCCCGTCCTCTGGCCCGCGCCAGCAGAGTGCGTGTGGGTCAGACAAACTATCCTCACACCAGATTTCTCAATTCTTTATGAAGCTTGCTTTGCAGAGACTGGTCCGTGTCAGTTAATCTATCTGAATTTTAACCTGGCTCCCAGGTGAAACCCAAGCATCTAAACTCTCCCGGCTGCTCCTAAGTGAATGTCCTGACTTGGGACCCGGACGTTTGCTGACATCCATCATATCGGTCGGAGACGACGCCTGAGATGATGCGTCACACTTGCTTCATTTTCAGGACCCTTCACCGTAAAAATCTGTCGGAGGTTTTCAGTTTATTGACTCAAAACTCAACGGCACATTTCTTTGAGCAAAATTTTATCGACAGTGAAGTTTCGTGAAGTCAGATAGGGTGGACGGGCCTCCTCGGTAACCAGAAGTGGGTGCCCCGCACGACGAGTCTGGAAGCCGGTGCTAATAAAGCTGATACACTCTACTTTGGAAGTGGCTTCGCTTCATCGTGGTTCACGCAGGGCTGAGGTGTTCCTTTCTCCCGGAAAAGCCCCTTTCCAGCCAGCCCGTCTGATGGGGCGGCGGCTGGGGTGGGGGGCAGAGGGCAGAGGGAGGCAGGTGATGCCGGTACAGCCACAGTCGACACCGAACTTCCTGCCTTTGAACTGGACTTGAAACCTTGTTTTCTGGGAATGTCGTAAGCATGGGGTGTGAGCACGTGGAGGATCTCTTTCTAGGACTCAATATTTGGCCAGAAAGAGTTTCAGATTTAATATATGGATTTATTTAAAAAATATAAATACGGAAAAATAAATAACTTTAAAGACTAGACTGAATGCCCCTAGGTTTCCCCACAGTCAAAGCCTATGGTTTTTAAGAGTGATCATGGGCGACACTGGGCTCTGAGCCCTCTAACACAGGCGGGAACATGGAAGGGGGCCGGCCCGGGCTGGCAAGGTGGTGGCACCCTAAACTTCCAGAGTTTCTCAGGCCAGGAGACGCACTACTTACGTCAATGCTGTTTGTAGCCGGCAATACGAAAGCAATTGCTCTCAAGTCACCGAAAACCAGGAGAGGAGAGGGAGATGGTTTCGTGGCTGGAAGGGCGAGGCCAGCTGCCTGAGATCAGAGGCGACCCCCAACAGGCCAGGCTGCCTCGTCCCTCCCTGGCCTGTTGCAGCAGGACCGGCGCTCTCCCCGGAAGTCGGCTGCCTTTGACCTGACCGGCCAGGCCTGGGCTCGGTCCTCGTGCGCACTGGTGGGACCGAAGCTCCCAGCTGCCTGACCCAGAGTGCTCCCCCCGATTCGGTTACGGGCCCCCTGGACTCGGATGGGGAAGGCACCTCCTGGTCTGCATTTGAGGGGCTGCTGGAGCGCTGCCAACGTCGGCAATGGGCGCGCGGACAAGGACACCGGAAGGGCGTGTCTGTGCCAGCAGGCAGAACTGCCCGGCCCACGCTGGCCTAAGGGACCGTGGGTGTGCTGTGGCCGTCTGGGGGCCTGCGCTTGGGGACACGCTGTCAATGAGTGCAGCCGGCTTCGTGCCGGGCAGGGGACACGGGGGCCTCGGCACCGCCTCACTGGCCTCCTGTTAGGTTCTTGGTGACGGAGCGTGTTGGCCTCGAGAAACGGTTAGCCGGCGTCCCAGAAATCTTTCATTCCGCAGTCTCTTCCGACTTCTCCAGGGGGCTGTGGCCACATGACCTCCCATGTTGTGGGTGCGAGTGTCCTCGGGCAGGCCTCAAGAGACCGTACAGATTGTGCTGGAATGCTGATCCTTTGGTGCCTGCTGCTGCTGAATTTCTTTGGAAATGCGTCTTTTAATTCCTATCAAGTACAGTTCGCGGTCAAACTTGCCAGCAGCAAGGGGGATGCTGCGGAAGAAAGGGGCGTCGTCAGGAGGGCACTGGCCAGTAGCCTCCTGGGAGGCCGTCTCGGACGCCTGTCCCCTCTGGCCACCGGAGTGCAGCCGCCATGAACACGGAGCTCCCTCGGGCCCCTGCTGGGCCCTGCGGTGCATCAGGAAGAGACCCGCGGCCACCCTGACCGCGGCTGGAGGTCGGGACACGACGGGACGACGGCGGGCACCCAGGGGCGGGGATGCCTCCCCCACCCCCCGAGTGGGCAGGAGCCCCGCCCACCCACAGCCCCCAGGGCGAGGACACGTGAGCAGGGTACTGACTTGTCTCTCCCTGGCCTCACTTTCACCCGGAACAGACCGTACACGGGGCGGTGGTCGGACGTCTTGATGCCAGGGCAGGAGGAATACTTGACCGGACAGATATCGCCCTTGTGGCGGCTCCTGTACACGACCCGATCCTGCAGAAAAGATCCCGCGTGAAGGTTAGCCCCGAGACTGCGTGGCTTTTTTGCGGGGCTTGGCCTGCGTGCCCGTCTCCGTGTCCGATCCCACCCGCAGAGGCTGTTCCCAGAGCCCCTCGCCCAAGCCCGCTGCGCTGGCGGGTGTCTGGGCCCCAGACGGGGGGGTGGGGGGGCTGGCGGTGCTGCGGCCGCGGAGGCCGAGCCTGGAGCCCCCGGGTCCGGTGCGGGTCGCTCCCTCCGCCCGTGCCGCAAATGGCTTGCATCTGCGACAGCACGGGGCGTGTACCCCAGCCCCGGGCCGACCGACTAGCCTTCAGAAGGGCCCTTCTCAGAGGGCGCTGCCCCCAACGCCAGGTCCCAGAGATGCGGTCGCTAGCCCGGCACGCGTGCCGCATTGAGGCGTCTGACCGCAGCTCGTGGGGGCTGCTGTCACACCCGGCCTCAGTCCTTAGCCTGTGGTTCTGAAGCGCAAGCAGGCCCAAACCTGGGCCGCAGAGCCGGGCAGAGCCGCACCGGAGGTCAGGCGGGACACCGGAGCGCTCACCGTGTAGGAGGGGGTCCTTTGCTTGGAGGTGGTGTCGTAGGAGTCCTTTCCAATGTCAAACTTGTACGACGGGAGGAAATGGATGTCCGGCTCCTGGAAGCCTTTGAAGATGGACCCTGGAACAGCCACAGGCCCTGGCTCTCGTCAGCCCTGGCGGGCCGCACCCTCTCGGGGGCGGGTGTCCGCGCCTCCTCCCGGGGCCCTCACCTTTCTTCATCTCCTGGGTGAGCTGGTCATGCTGGAGCAGGGCAGACACCTTCTCCCCCAGGTCCTGCTTCAGGATGGCCTCCACGGCCACGCGCCCTCCGTTCAGGCGGAAGTTGAAGTCTCCAAACCAGAACACCCCATCGAACCGGGTGGTGACGTCCGCTAGACAAAACGGGAAAGTGCGTGAGCCCGGCCCTCCCCGTGCTGGCCTCCCTCTGGCGACAGTGACGGGTGTGGTCTCTGTCCCCGTTCCTGCAGCCACGGGCAGGGACACCCCAGACACGGCCCTGGCCGTGGGGGGTGTGCCCCGCAGCTTCTGGGCCGACATTCGGGTTCACGTTCACGGTTGCGTCTTTCATTTCAAACAGCGGCAGACTTCTGGGGACAGCGTGGGCGCCCTCACGCTCACAGGAGCCCACACTGCCCACGCTCGCCACTCTGCCAGGGCTCCATCCCGGAGGGACAGACAGCCAGGGGGCAGGAGGAGGGCCTGTCGGCCCAGGGAGGCGCGGCCACCACGGGGCTCCGCCTGGAAGCACAGCCGCACCAAACCAAGCCGGTGGGTGGGTCACGGCTCGGGAGGAGCCCAGCGCCAGGCCCCGTGCAGAGCGCCGTTTCCGCGGGCTACCGACTCTCTAGACTTTTTCAACCTTGATTCTCGGAAGCTCCCCAAGTTTACTTGGAGTAAACCGCCCAGAGAACAAGGCAGGAGCGCATCCACCCGGGCTCACCGGCGTCGGAGCGGTAGGGGCTGGTGTCGGGCACGCTCCTGGGCAGCGCCAGGCCTTGGACGGTTCTGCTGTAGTCCAGCAGCCTCTCGCTCACCTTCCCGTCTCCGGCTGTAAGAACAGAGCGCGGGGGCCTCTCCAGTGGGCCTTCTGGACCCGGAGGACAGCTGTGTGCTCACCGCCCCCCAGCAGGCTCTAACACGCGGCGTCTGCGCGACCCGGTCCCCCGGGTACCCCGGCGGGGGCCCGACGGGAGGGCACCGTCACAGATGGCGCTCCTGGCGGGCATGCGGGAGGGCGTGTCCTAACTCCTGGGACTTACAGGTGAAGTGAGACGTGATGAAGAGGAAGGAGGTGCCGAAGAAGGTGAAGCTGACGCCCAGGGCCCCCTTGGTCTTGATGTGAGACACGATGCGCGTGGTCACCGTGGAGCTCTCCACCTCTGAGGGACAGGGGTGGAGGGCTGACGCGCTGCCCCTGCGCACGCCCGTCCACCTGCCCTCACAGAGGCCGGGCGGGGGTCCCAGGGCGCTGGCGCAAAGCGGAGCGGCCCGCCTACCTGAGCAGAACCAGATGAGGTCCCTGCGGATGAGCACGGACATGTAGAGCGCCCCGTGGGCCGTGGAGTACAGCGTCACGTAGCGGGGGCCCAGCGTCTCCTGCAGGCGCACCTCCCACTCCCGCCTGCGGTGGGGGGAGGGGGAGGGGGAGCCGGGACAGCCTGGGAAGGGGGCTGGGGCCTCCCAGCCCCGCCACCCCTCCCCCAAAGCCCAGAGAGCCCCGCCTCCTGGCCCCCGCCCAAGGGAAGGGCGGCGGAGACCCAGGCCCTGGCTCTCCCGCTCCCTCACCAAGGCTCCAGGTCCCGGGGAACCTGGCGCCTGCCCCTTCCCCTGGGTCGGGGCACCTGCCAGGCAGGCCTCCCGCAGTTGCCTGAGGGGTGGGATGCCCACGCACGCCCCCGGCCAGGCGGTCTCTGGCGGTGCTGCAGGGGCGCTGCAGACCTAGGACCCAGTTCGGGGGTCGGGCCTGGGGCCTGGGGTCCCGCAGCGGGGGCTGTACGTTCTCCCAGATCAGCTGCATGTCAACAAGAACGCAAGCTCATCGACTCCTAGTTCCTTGCGCCCCCGACAGAGAAGGAAGTGGCTCTCGTGCAACCAGGGCCTCACCCCAGCGGGCTGCGCCCTACCTGTCGGAACAGCCCTCCTGGACCCCGATGACATACAGGTCCTGGGCGTAGTCGGCCTCGGCGGGCAGCAGGAGCTCGTCCAGGTTCGGGGGCAGCTCCTACAGAGCACCAGCACCTCGTGAGGGCTCCTGCGGGACAGAGACCCAGCCTCTCCCGAAGGGCCTGGCAGGCCGCCCTCCACCCCAGCTGGTCACCACCACGCCCATGTCTGCGCCCCTCCCTCACCATGGGGCCCCTGTCCCCAAACACACTGGTGGGGATGTGGTGCAGCCCGGCCAGGTGCTGTGGTCCCGAAGGCCGGCTCTCAAGCCCTTGGGGCCCTGGACGAGGGCACTGTCCCGCAGAGGGGCCAGGTAGCTCCCCGTGGACAGCAGGGCCACCAGCCTGGGCACCCGCCTCCTTCAACTGGAGGGAGAACCGCTTCTCATGCAGGGCGCTGTGTTGCCAGGGCTCCTGGTCACTCAGCCAAACCTCGTCCTGGTGGCGGCTCTGCCTGGTTTCCTCCCCAGTGCCTGT
The DNA here is from genome assembly GCF_022837055.1 of Prionailurus viverrinus. Taxonomy (NCBI): domain Eukaryota; kingdom Metazoa; phylum Chordata; class Mammalia; order Carnivora; family Felidae; genus Prionailurus; species Prionailurus viverrinus. The sequence continues at coordinate 93,201,777 of NC_062573.1, read as the reverse complement.
GCCCCCAGGGTCCGCCCGGGTTCCACTGCGTGGGGGGGGGGGGGGGGGGCGGGCAGGGCCTTCTGTGCTGTCATCACGAACACCGTGGCCCACGTGGGCAGCAGAAAGCACTCAAAACCCCATGGTGCAAACCACTGTCCCCTTCACCTCACCGGGCGTTAGGACCATCCACAGTGCAGGAAGTCCACACCCCGCTCCCAGACATCAGAGCACCCCACATGCGGGGAATGGAGACTGTCAACCCAAGGACGGCTCTCACCGAGCGAACGAGTCCCGGGTGCAGACACGGGTGCAGGTGTGAGCTGGAGAGAAAGCCACCGGCACTGTGTCCGAGGCTGTCCCCAAAGCAAAAGCCCAGAGATCAGCGTGCAAACCTCTGGGCCATGCGGTCCGGCCCTGGGCCGACTGGCACTCAGGACACAGAGCGCCTGTCCCAGGAGAGTGGCGGGAGGGCCTCTGCCGCCGTCTCGACACAGGAATCACCGAGTGGGCCTAACCCAGAGTGACCCCAAGGTGACTGTGACCAGGTCACACAGGCTCACCGGCGGTCACAGCGGCCCCACGGTGGGGTGTCGGCAGTGGGGAGGCTGTGCGTGGGGACAGGGGCTCTGTTCCCTCCTCCCAAAGCTGCTGTGAATCTAAAACTATTCTAAACACGTGTATGTATAAGAAAACCGTATTTTCCCCCATCGGGCAGCGGGGAGGTGGGGGAGGCAGGGGTGTTCGGGCAAGAGGCCTCTTGACCCAGGTGCTGGGGAGAGGCCAGGCAGACGGCGTGCAGCTCAGAGGCCCCGGGCAAGAGCCCAATGGGGGCGGGCTGGCCCCTTACCTTCTGGCCCTGCATGTTCCAGGTGGCCACGAAGAGGGCCATGCTGCGGTCCGGGAAGTACCGGGCCAGCTCGTCCGCCCCCATCAGGGCCCCGCTCGCCAGGAGACTCCCCTCCAGGTAGCTCCTGCGGAGACAGGGCAACCAAGAAGTCGAGGGTCGGAGCGGGCAGGCCCAGGGACACCCCTCCCGGGGACGCTGCCGGCCTCGGGCCCCCCGTAACACGGAACCCGTTTGCAGGAGGCTGCCCAGAGCTGGGGCTCCTGGAGACCCCGCGGGTGGGCACAGGCGCCCCGCTGTGGTCCACCGCCCTCTTGGAAAACCCCCCGTTCACGATTCTATAAACAGCAGCACGTGTTCAACGTTTCTGCCGCCTCCAGACACGAAGGACTTGAAGGTGACGTCTGGGCTCTTCCGCCGGGGCCCCTTACGGCTAGGCCCTGGGCCGTGGGAGGCCTGGGGAGACACGCGTCCCGCACCGGGGGCTCGCCTCCGCCTTGGCGCGGCCCCGGAGGCCCCGAAAGCCACAGGGGGCACGTCCAGTCTCACGACAACCGACGGTTAGGATCCGTTTCAAGAGCTGACCGGCACAGCACGTGCGGAGCCCCCACGGCACTTTGCCTCTGCTGCAAAGTGCCACCTAGCATAGCGACCCTGGGGACCAGGCCGCGCGGCAACAGAACCTCACGAGCGTCGGAGTCCGAGCGTCGCGCGACTTTCACGCGAGACGAAACGTCCGCACGGTTTTGTTTTTTAGCTGTGAGGACACCCGGCCGGCAGGCCGCACCAAAACAGGTGCTGAGACTCGTTCGTGTGCTTGCCCAGCGGCCCGGCGGCTCTCCCCTGTGCAGGTGGGGGGGCCCGGCCCCCCACCCCCACCCCCGGGCCCCTCGCAGGGGCACCAGGGCGTCCCTTCTCTTCTTGCTGCCTCCGCCTTCCTTCCAGCTGTCTGGGAGTCCTTCTAGAACCTTCTTCCAACCCAACTCAAGATCAGACTGCTCCCAGAATGAGCACCCAGGCGATGGCCATGCCATGTTTGGCCATTTTGTCCCCTAGGTCTTCTAATGCTCCAGCCGCCACAGACACTGGTCACCGGTCACCCCCCCTCGCCATCCAGCTGCTGCAGAAGCCGGTCACGGGCCCCCGTGCGCGCCCAGGGCCGGGGCGGCTCCATCGACTCCTGAGTATTGGTCATCTGGAGGCTGGTTAGATTCCACCCCCGTTTCCCGGCAGACACATCCCAATAAGCTCCACGGGCGCCCCAGTGACCCCAAGATCAGTCCACCGGAACGTCACTCGTCGTCAGCTGTCGCCCCGATGACCGTGTGCGAGCGACGGCTCTTTTAGGGTGTTCTTTCCAGCACTCGGGTGCGGCTGGCTGTTCCTTCCACGGTCCCTCCTCGTGTCTCGGCGGGCAGGGCCGTCCCGGTCCCGTCTGTCAGGAGCGAACGGAGGCCGAGGGGTTCGGCGACGTGCCAAGGCCCGGCAGCCGGGCGCCGCGGTGCGGGAGGACAGGGGGCACCCGGCAGCAGGGGGGGTGCGCTCCGAACACTGGGGTGCCCCACCTGTTCGGCAGACCGAGCCTGGCTTCCGCCCTTCTCCCCCTGCCCCCACGCGCCCCTCCAGGCTGCCTGGCACGCTGTCCCCGCCCGCCTCCGCCTTCGGGCACAGGGAAGGCGTGTGGCCGTGCCGCCCGGGCCCCGCCATCGCCACCGAGGCTTAACGCTGCCGTTCAGCAGAGTCCTTGAGAACCCAGCCCAGCCCGGCTGTGTAACGGACCACTAGCACTTTCCAGGCTCCCGAGGACCCCTCGCTCCAACTCGCTGAGAAAAGCTTACGTCTCGGTCTTGCAAACAGGAGCCCGTTCCTCTGAAGGGCATCAAGTCAAGAGCAGGGCTCCCAAGCCACGCTGGCCGCTGGAACCAGAACGCGGTTCTCGGGAGCTCCCACGAGCGATTCCCACGTCCTCCTCCCCAGGCCCTGAGGACGGGAATTCGATCACGCCCGGAGGGAGGCCCCCGCTGGCTCACCCCACTGGGTGGACAACCTCCCTCACGCCCGCAGCCGGGCCCCCGCTCCCCTGCCACAGGGCGTGATGTCCTCCGGAGCGGCCCCGTCTGCAGGGTGACCAGAAGGCCGCCACGCCAGGGGCCCTGTGCTCTGATCCCCTCCCGGGTCCGGGGTCGGCCTCCGCACTCGGCTGCTCCTGTGGCCCGGGTGCCCTGCGTCCCACACCGTCCACATCGCCCGGCCCGTCCAACACGGGCCACGCTCCGACCTCAGCCAGGTTCTGCCTGTTTACGGACAGCCCACGAGCTAAGAACCATTTCCACGTTGTCAAAAGAGGCAGAAACCCTGTCATTTTGTGACGTGGGCAGACCACAGAGAATTCCAATTTCGTGTCCCTATGCAAAGTGTTACTGCCACACAGCTGCGGCTGCTGATGCACATATGGTCTGTGTCTGTTTCCCTGCTAAACGGCAGAGATGAGCACGGCTGCAGGATGGAGACACTTACAGAAAAAGTGTGCCGACGCCTGTTCTAGAACCCACCGGAAACGGGGCCTTTAGGCGGCAGAACTGGGGTGAGGGGTCCCCATCAACCTGTTTGCTGCTTGCCCGAAAACACTGAATTGAGGACCCGATTTTGCGACTTGACTGTCATCTTACGTCACAAGCGCGTCCGCATAAGTCACGCCGACACAGGGCGGTGACACCGCGAAGGCACTAAGACACCCCGCTGCCCGCCAGAAACCCGTACAGATTCTGTCCTGTACAGCTGGGCTCGCCACAGCCCCCTCTCCCTCCCGACCCACAGAACCTTCGAGTGGGACCTTATGTGGCAACCGTCTCTGCACATGCCATCAGTTTAAGGATGGCAACGTGAGCTCATCCCGGATTTAGACCAGCGCCCCACAGGAGGAGAGACGCAGACACGGAGGAGTACCGTGTGAGGACAGAGGCAGAGGCTGGAGGGACGCGGCCACAAGCCGAAAGACTCCTGGGCCACCAGGAGCTGGAAGAGGCAGGAAGGACCCTCCCCGGGAGCCTCCGGAGGGAGCTCGGCCCCGTGACACCTTCATTTCCGACGCGTGGCCTCCAGAACTCCACTTGTGTTGTTTTAAGGCTTCGGGCTTGTGGCCATTTCTTACGGCCACTCCAGGACGCCACTACAGTGACCCTCCCAACTGTCCCCTCCCCCGGCCCTTGTGCAGCAGGACTGGCCCTGATGGGAGGGAAGGCGTCTGGCGAGGGAAGTAGGGCCAGAGCCGCACCGGGGGCCTTGGGCGCCACGTTGGGGAGTGGGTGGCCCGGGGGCCATGGCCCCGTGTGTGCCTCGAACAACCTGCCGGGCCCTGGTAGGGGGCAGAGGCCTGGCCCAGCCCACAGGACGGGGCAGGGAAAGCCTTTGCAAGTTGCGGCCTGGGCACCGCAGCGTGGGCCCCGTGACGAGCCCGCGGGAGAAGACCAGACTCGCGGGTTTGGTTGGACAGGCGCCCCCGGTCTGGTGAACGGAGCCAGAGGCACGCAGGGGAGAGTCCTGAGCACAGAGGACATTGGGGGAAGCGCCTAGTTAGGTTCTTTTGAAGCTACAGGAAAGTCAACAGGGATTAATTATTAAAGCCCCGTAAAGCCTAGAAACCTAGCATCCCCTGTGGTGGGGGGGGGAGGGGCAGGTGGGAGCGGACGGACAGCGGGGCGCTCAGCAAACGCTCCCAGAGCCTCAGAGAAATCGGGGCAATCCTGGAAGCAAAGCGCAGCCGATCAGGCCCGGGGGACCCTCCCTGCCGCCAGTGAGCGGGGCCCTGGGGACCCTCCGTCTGAGGTCAGTGCGGTCCCTGAGCGGTGGCCCCTGGGCCAGCGTGAGCCCAGAGCACGGCCACGGGGGCTCGCGGCTGCGCTCCGGCCAGCACTGACTGGGGCCCCGGAACGCTCCTCCTCAGCAGAGCGGTTAAGGGAGAGCACTGCTCAGGGCTACGTCTTGGAACCCCGCAGCGGCCCAGACGACGGGGCCGCCCCACGTGCTCACAAAGAAGGCCGTCCGGGACAGAACGAGAACGAGAAAGAAAACGGGATACGGCGCGCAGCGCGGAAGGCGATCTGTGTATCTGAACCGTCTGCTTTATAGGCACACGTGCCCCTGGGTGGTGCTAAAACACACAGGGAAAGTTCCAGAAGGGGTGTCCTTCCGGGAAGGAGCCGGGAGGCGGGGGTGAGGGGGCTAGCCTCAGTTTTGCGCAAATACCTTCCTGTGGCCCTTTCTAGCGCTACAACGAAGGCCGTGGATGACCCCCGCCCCTGCCCCCAGAGGCCCTACCTGCTTCGGACGTCCTTGGCGCGGATGGGTGCCAGGAGGCTGAAGGAGGGTTTGGCATCACAGGCCAGGGGGCTCGGGGGCCGGCCGGGGCCCAGGCTGCTGTGGGCCCGGAACAGTCTGCTCTGCAGGCGGGACTTGCTGGTGGAGTTTGCGGTCCACGGCGGGTTGGAGGCCGCCTTCTGGTCCACGGCGGGCAGCCTGGTGGTGCTCCCCGCCGAGGCCCCGTCCCGGTGCAGGAGGTCCAGGGAGGTGCTGATCATTCCGGAGATACAGTGACCCCAGGAGGAGGGGCCCCCTCCTGTACTGCCCTGGGCCCTGCGGGACGTGGGGATCTCCTGCAAGGAGGTGCTCAGGCAGGGTGGGGAGCCGGTGTGGGCGGGGGGCTGGGGGGCCTCGTCCTGCAAAGAGCCCCTGGAGGGGCTGGTCCCACTGCGCGTGGCCAGGTCCTCGTGGCTGGTTCGAAAGCGCCGCCTCCTCCACGCCTTCTCGTCCAGCGACAGAGCTCGCTCCAGCCTGGGCCTCGTCGGTGGCTTTGGGGTGAAGGGCTTTGCCTTGGCTTGTGGGTCTTCATTGCCGATACCCGCTGGAAGGCTCAGAGGGGGCACGGGGCTCTTCTCGGGGCCCTGACAGCCGTTGGTGGGCAGGGACCCTGGGTGGGGCACGAGGTCTTGGCCTGCGTTGGGAAGCTGTCCCTTCAGCATTCTGCCTTCAGGCTGCAGATGCCCCTGGGCAGTGGGCTGCGGGGGAGATGCCTCTGAATGCCCCAGGCACGCCAACTTGGACGGCATAGTCCAGGGGCCAGCTCTCAAGGGTGATGGCGACCCAGCCGACCCAGGAGAGGGCTCCTGCTGGGGCTGCCGGTGGAGCCCAGGGTCAGGGATGCGTGGTCAGACGTCGCCCCGCAGGCACAGAGGAGAGAGCGCGCGGCGGCCTGGGGTGGTCCGGCAGGGGCAGGGCCAGTTGCCGCATGACGGGGACCCCCGAAGCCCCGGAGTCCCCCGGAGGAGCCTAGAGGAAAACCGTGCCGTCAGCCTCCCGCAGCCAAGGCCGGCTCTGCCGCAGGGCCAGAGGGGGAGAGGCCAGCAGCAGCTGAGCCACAAGTTACACTGCCGCTTCCTCCTAGGAGGTGGGTGAAGGCTGGCCCCTCGGACGACGGGAAGCCACCATACTGCGGTGGGGGGCGGGGGGGGGGGGGGGGGGGAGGAGGAGGCTGTCCTCCGTGGCGTGCTGGGGACATGACCCGCACAGAACGGCAGCCCCAAGGTCAAGGCCAGTTCACAGGCCCGGCCTCGGATGGGAGTCCCTGGGCCCTGGCTCACCCGGGTGCCCACTCTATGGCTCAGCGGGCACACCCAGCCCGGGCAGGGGCCCCTCCGCAGGTCTGCGGCCCGGCCGCTGCCAAAGGCCCCTGACTCAGGACTTGAGTCTGCGGGCGCGGCCGCCGCCGCGGGGTCCCCAGGGCAACGACAGCCGCGCAGCCTGACCCCGCCCCCACTTCCCGCCTGGGGTCGCCCCGCGCCGCGCCCCGCGTCCCCGCCTGGGGGTCACCCCGCCCGAGGTCGCCCGGTGCCCCAGACTCGCGTCGCAGGCCCCGCCCGGGGGTCACCCCGCGCCCTGAACCCGCGCCCCTGTCTGGGGGTCACCCGACCCGAGGTCGCCCCGGTGCCCCAGACTCGCGTCGGAGGCCCTGCCCAGGGATTGCCCCGCGCTCCGGACCCGCGCCCCCCACGCCCGAGGGCCGCCCCGCCCCAGAGCGCCCCCGCCCGGGTGTCGCCCTGTCCGAGGTCGCCCCGCGCCCCTGCCCAGGGGTCGCCCCGCGCCCACCTCTCGGCGCCGCCTGCTCCCCGGCCGGCGGGCCCGGCGGCTGCTCCCCGGCAGCGGGCGCACAGGCGTCCCGGGCGCAGTCCCCGTAGCAGCCCCGGCAGCGGCCCCTGGCGGCCGGAGGACCCAGCGCGCGCGCGCGCGCGCCCTGAGTCCGGAGGCCCCTCCACCCGCGCGGCTCCCCAGCCCCTGGGGCCGCACCGGCCCCGCCCCGCCCCGCCCCGCCCCAGGGTCGGGCCTCACTTGCTGCTCTGGGGGGAGGGGCTTCCCGGCAGGCCCACCCCCCCCACCCAACACCGAGGAGCTCTCCGCCCCCCACCCATACCCCGCCACCTAGGGGCCTGGTTCCCCTGACGGTAACCGACCAACAAAAGGAAACAAGTGACAGTGTTTTGCGAGCGCAAAATACTTTATTTACCAATTTGCATTTAGTAAAAATAGCAGCTCCCGCCTGGCCTGGGAGGGAGCTTCTTGAATCAAAAGTCGCCGGCAGCCCGCGCAGGGAACGGTCGGGTGGGCAGGCCAGACCGAGGGCGCCAGGGAGGTCTCGGGTCCCAGGGTCCCCACTGCCCCGGGTGCCACGCCCCACCTCTCTCCAAGTGACCCGAACCAACGCATCCGGGCGCGCCCTGGGTGACGCACGGGAAAACACTCCGCGCCCTTCCTCCATGACCCAGTGAGCCGCGAGGGAAACCGAGGCCTGTGCTGACTCATTTACGCCCTTTCTGCACTTAGATTCACAACACCCAACTATGTCCCCAGCAGAACCTACAGAAATTTCCTAACGATTCTTATAAATATTTAATGTTTTTCTGCGGTCTCTTCAGACTTAACAAGAACGTGAATAATTCTAAGAACAGTCGATGAAGCCTTAAAGCTTTGAGTCCAGGGGGCGGGGCCTCCCTCTGTGGGTTCAGCCCCCCACCCACTGAAGATCCCGGTGTGGGAAAAGCGAGGCAGCAGCCTCCGAATCAGGGCGCGTGTCAACTCTGCGCCCTGAGGACCAGTCATGAGGAAGTACATCGACTATTTTACAAAGGGCATGGCAGTCCAGAAGTTTCTCTGGGGACGAGTCTAACCAGGCTACTCACATACTAAGAAAACCCGAATGGAATTCGTCACAGCCAGTTTTTAGCACTGGTGGGTTAGGGGGGCGGGTCCCACGTGGAACACGGCCCGGCCCGGGGAGTGGAGAGCAGAGCCTCCCTCCCGGACAGAGAAGGAAGCGAAGCTGGGAACGTCTTTGCCGCCAGACTCAAATGCACTTCGGCGACCAGGGCCTCCCTGGAAAAACTCAGCTGAGGCCACGTTTCCTTGAAGCCCGTGATGCGGTGCCAGGCCCAGGGGGGCCCGACGCAGCAGTAAAGCACGGTTAGGTTTTCCGAGACACCCCAGTTACCGAAGGGCTGAGGTTTTTCGCGCAGCCAAGATGGCTCCGGCCTCCCTCGGCGCACCGCTCCCGAGCGACTAAGAGCGTTTCACCCGCGGGTCACCGTCGGCTAGAGACGGAGCCAAAGCTCCCCTCGCTTCCCCCAGCACGGCAGAGGGGCCGCGGACCCAGCCCCGGCAACGCTGCGGAGACGGGCCGTGAAGGAGTCCGAGCACGACCGCGTGGAGTCACTGCCGTCCCCATCCGGGCGGGAACAGAAGGGAGGTGTGGGCCATCGATCCGTCCGAATTCGCGGTGGAGCAGGACTTGAGGGTTCCAGATGCCACTGCAGGACGGGGACCCTTCTAGCTCAACGCCGGGTACTTCCTCTGGCCGATCCTCCCCATCCTGGAGCCCCCCGAGGCGGCAGAGGCCTGGAAAGACAAGGAAGAGTGCGGACTTCCACCCGCCAGCCTCCGAGGCCGGGGGCGCCCCGGCAGCGCCGGGGGAGATGGGTCTGTGGGACCATTTGCGCCGACAGAACAGGCAGGCTGCGTGTTCTCCGGAAGCCCCGACGACTGGCCAAGTGGGGACCGGGCCTAGACGTCCGCTTTGAAGGGGTCCGCAGTTTCGTCAGGTGGTGAGAAGGGAGGCTGGCCCCCGCGGCAGAGCACCCGGGGAGGGTGGCGGCCCAGCCCGCGACTGCAGCGTTGCGGGGAGCGCCCAGGGACAGACAGCGGACGGAGCGCAGGCATGGACTCGCGCTGAAGCGAGCCATCGAAAAACTCTTGTGAAGCGCACACTACGAGACGGAGGTAACGAGAGGAACACCGCCACCAGATCTTGAAACGGAAAAGCAGACGCACGCACGGCCAGGTGGTAACCCGGGACACGGGAGTCCTGGAGGTCAGGGCAGGAGGCCGAGAGGCGGCCTCGTCTGCGGGCACGTCGAAGCAGAGCGTGGCAGGCTGGCCGAGCGCCCGGCCGACAGCGAGCAGGCCCGGCCACCCCAGGCGGTGAGGGTGACCAGGGTCGTGGGAGGCTTTATACTCTGGACGTCGAGACGTGGCCCCGGCCCCTCCCTGCTCAGCGCCCCCCCCCCCCCAGCCGGCAGCCGGTCTGCACCCCACGGGCAAGAGACTGGAAAAGGAGGAGCGAGAAGGCAGAGAGACAGAACTAGAAAGAAACATTCAAGAGCATCTTCCCCAACCGCGGGCCGGGGGCTGCCAGGTGAAGGGCGGCCAAGGCCGGCCTGGCGGAGGGAGTCAGACCCACGGTGAGGTGGGGCGGCGGGAGGCCCGGCGGGAGGCCGCAGGCCCCAGCACGGTGGGGGCGTTCACGCCAGGAGCAGCGGCAGGGACGAGAGAAGGGTCGGCGGGCACCGCGGGGCGCCGGGCTGGGGATCCCTGTGCCCCCGGGGACAGCAGGGCGCTTACCCGTGCAAAGTGAGCAGGGCTGTTGAAGGGCACGGCTGCCCCGGAGGCGCCCCCTGCTGCGGGGTGGTCGCTGGGAGCCTGAGAAGCACAGAGAGGTCATCTCAACGCGGCAACGTCACACAGCGGTGCGCGCTCCCTTGTGGACACACGCCACTGCCGGGTGACCACTCACAGCACTTCTAGGGAAGCCACAGAAGCAAGTCGAAGACACTCGTCGCGACACCGGATTGCGTTACTGAGTGGTTCACAGAACGCACGTAAAAATTAGAGCGGCATGCAGCGCGAGATGCTTCCGAGGCAGAACGTGCGGCAGCGGGGAGTGCCCGGCCCCGGGGGGCCCCCGGGAGTGGCACCTTGAAGCAGTTAGTAGATGTTTCTGACCGCTTCAGACCTCCAGTGTCCAGCTACAGAATCCAGTGTTTTAATAAGCAAATAAAGTCACACGAAGCCTTCGTCGAGGCAACGGGAAAGCTCCGTCGTGCGATCCACACAGAAGACTAAGTATTCCCGTGTCCCAGCCCGCCCGGCCGAGGACAGCCTCGCTGCCTCGCTCTGCCCGGCCGCCCAGAAACGTCCCGCGCTTGATCAGAAACCAGAAATTCTCCGGACCCAGGCGGGCTTCTGAAACACCCTCACACGCGGTGAGGCTACACCTGCGGCCGGCCGTTTGGAAAAACCCATCCGGAAAGAACGGAATCACAAAAGTCATCCGTCCCCTAGGAACGTTTTGGGGTCGACTCGGTCGCCAGTGTAGGCGGATGGCCCGAGACCGCCCCCGAGGACACTGGAAGGAAGGAACACTGCATCCTGTGGCGCGCGGCGGGCGGGGAGGCGGCGGGCTGCGTTAGTGACGGGGGGCACGACGCAGGCCGGCACAGCGCTCTTAAGGGACCCACAGAGGCGACCCAGTTCAACTCGTGTTCAGTGAGAACTGCCAGCCACAGGTACCTGATAAAAATGCTGGCTTACTTCACGCGATAATGAACTCAGTGAACTACAGCGTGAAAGCTGCGAAACAGCAAGAACACACACAACACAGACAGATGAGAAACCGACATGCGTCTGCTCCACGCGGCCAGTTCCACCCCAGGGAGCCTTGCGATGCCGTGAGAATCAACACGGGCCAAGTGGGCAAAACACCAGAGTTAGTTTAAAACTCCTGCTATGAGGGACAGTTGGGTTTTTTTTTTTTTTAATTAAAAAAACGTTTACGTTTATTTGCTGGTTTTGAGAGAGAGAGAGAGAGAGAGAGAGAGAGAGAGAGCACGCAGGGAGGGGCGGAGGCAGATGGAGACAGAATCTCAAGTAGGCTCTGTCAGCGCAGGGCCCGACACGGGGCCGGGACTCCCGAACCGTGAGATCGTGACCTGAACCAAAATCAAGAGTCGGCCGTTTAACCGACTGAGCCATCCAGGCGCCCCTAACGTACAGCTTTTATTAAGACGGGGGCACCTGGGCGGCTCGGTCGGCTGAGCGTCCGACCTCGGCCCGGGTCGTGATCTCGCAGCTCGTGGGTTCGAGCCCCGCGTCGGGCTCTGTGCCGACGGCTCGGCGTCTGGAGCCCGCTTCGGATTGTGTTTCCCTCTCTGCCCCCCGTCTGCACACTCTCTCGCCCTCAAGAATAAATAAGAAACATTAAAAACACGTTTTGAAGGAAAAGCATCAGTTGGGGGGCGAGGGGGCCTGCCCTCATGCTGCCAGAGAAGCGTGAGCGTGGCGCTGCCGTGCCGAGTGAGGGGAGCCCGGGGTGTGTGAGCTCACACCCTGCTCTGCACGCGGCTCCCACACAACCTGCAGACGTAAGGGTCGCTGCTTGTGCTGTGGGACCGCAACGCTTTTTAAGTTCCAGAGAGCTGCTAAATCGCCTCTTCCTACTCGTCAACATTCTCATTTAAAGAAGAAGCCACTTGGACGGTACAAACGGGCGATGTCCCCGGCCCGGTGTCTGGGCAGGTACGTCCTGTGCCAACGGCTTACCTCTCCTCCCTTGGAACCGTCCTCGTGGGCGGGGGGGAGCTCAGGGCCAGGGAGCGACGCCGGCAAACCTAACACCTGTCAGGAAAGAAGAAACGCAGTGGCCAGCACTCCCGTGAAGCCCTCACGTGGGGCAGACCGACGCGACACCCCCCTCTGGCCCCGGCCCACGCAGCTCCACTCCGAGTAAGCGCCACTCCGAGCGGCTGCGGGCCCCACGACGGCCTGTCTCTGGGGAACTCGGGCCGTGGGCCCCTTGATGGCCTCGTGTGCAAGCACCCTCGTTATTCCGTTTCACAGAACAGGAACCAGAGGCTTTGAGAGGCCACGCGATCCCTTAAACGTTAAGTAGCCGGGGCGCCCGGGTGGCTCAGTCGGAGAAGCGTCCGACTTCAGCTCAGGTCACGATCTTGCGGTTCGTGGGTTCCAGACCCGCGTCGGGCTCCGTGCTGACAGCTCAGAGCCTGGAGCCTCTTTGGATTCTGTGTCTCCCTCTCTCTATCCCTCCCTTAGCTCACACTCTGTCTCTCAAAACTGAACGAACGTTAGAAAAAAAACCTGTTTTTTCAATTTCTCTTTTAAAAATAAATGTTAGGTAGCTAATTAACAGGGAACCAGGGTTGAAACCCACTCTGCCCACCTCCAACCATCCTATTTCACATGCAAGTTGTAAAAATTAAAAAAAAAAGTCTCTTTATGACTGTGGGTTCAGGAAGCCAAGGCCACCATACCACGTGCACCACATGGCTACGATCTCCATCTCTAGAGGCGCTCAGGGGAGAGACTTCCATGGAAACGGTCTTCTCTGGGTGCATGATGGGAATGATGCAAACAGCAGGCCGACCTTCCCAGGCAGGGGCACAACGGGCCAAGTCCTCCCTGCCCCCGCCGCCCGTCCCCGCGGCACCACTCGCCCGGGGGCTCACGCGGGGGGGGGGGGCTCACCTGGGGCTCTGAGGCAGGCTCCGGATTGACGGCCCCCCCTGCAGGCGCACGCCCTTCCCTGCCGGCCCCCTCTGCGGGTGGGGCTTCCTCCGCGTCTGTGAAGGGGACAGTGCGGGAGGCTGTCAGTCCATCCACAACGCCGTCGGGGTTTCATTTAGAACAGTCTCCAGGGGAGAGGTTTCCCACAGCGCACTTGTGGGGGACGCGGAAAGGGATCCGTGAACAAACACGGATGGACCGCAGGCTCCCCGCACGTCAGCCGGGTCATTTTTCTTAAAGGGAGGTGAGGGCCAGGGGCTCTCAGAAAGGAGGTCACAGGTCAGGAGGTCCCATCCCCCCTACCTGCGTTTGGTCCGAACAAGTGGGTGGGAATCGGCATCGGGGCCAGAGGAGCAAAAAACTCCGCCGGGGCGAGAGCCGGTTCACTCCGCTGGGGGCCCCCCGGGTTTAAGACGTCCACGTAGCGCGCTCGGGCTCCGGCTGCGTCAGGGCGAGCGGCAAATCCACGTCAGCGCGCTGCAGGGCCCCGCTCCCCCGGCCCCCCCCCCCCCACCCCGGTCGCGGCTCCCCACGTGGCGCAGGGCTGGCTTCCCCCGGAGTGACGCCCCCCCCCCCCCCCCGTCTCGCACACACCCCGAAGCCGCCAGCGCCGCGCCGCCTCTGAGCGGGGCCCTCGTGCTCCCGAGACGGGCGTCTCTCTCTGCGGGGTCACCCCGTGACGCTGCCGTCCCTCCTGCGCACTCCACCGCCTCCCCTCAACTCTCCTGAGCCCGTACCACAGACGAGTTCTCCGAGTCTAATTTCTGCCTCGACCGTTACCTGCTTTCCTGGAAAACATGTTCACGGAGGCTCTCGGGGGTCCTCCGGGACCAGGGGGCCCGGCCTGTGCAGCCTTGGGGAGGGAGGTTGGTGGTGGGGGCGGAGCCTTCTTCTGCGGAGGGAAAGACGCTTCAGAGACCCGCCCGTGGACCCGCGGCCACCGGGCGCGGACGGGGGCCTGGCAGGCGCCCACGGCCACGTGGCAGGGAGCACTCCTCCCGCCAAGCAGACGCTAGGAATTCCAACTCACCTCCTCCTCTGGCTCATTTACATCTACCCATCGGTTCTTCTTTTCATCCCAGACGATCTGCCACCATCATGAAAATAAAGAGAGAAGTCCGGACTCTCAGAGGAACTGACCTGGAGCGCGGCCCCGTGTGACGCTGCACACCCAGGAGTCGCCCACCCAGCTGTGCCCGTAGCCGGGGAGCACTGTGCGAACCACTGCCGGCCCCGTCACGTGAAGTCACAGGCCCCGCCGGCCCCACGTCCTACAGCACTCACCGACTTGTTCTTGTCGTCGGGCAGATAAGCCTCCGTCCTTTTCTTCCCGGGCAGCCAACGAAATAACCAGGACTCGCTGCTCTAAATACAGAAACAACCACAACACCCTGGAGGACGTGGTGCTGGGTGAGGGGAGCCCCACACGGAAGGCCCAGTCCTGAAGGGTCCGCTCACAGGAGGTCCGAGCAGAGTCGGATCCGCGGACAAGGGCGGGGGGGGGGGGGGGGGGGGTCCGTGTGCAACGGGACAGAGTGCAGTCTGGAAAGATGGACACGTTCTGGGGACGGATGCAGGGGGGGACGGCGGCACAACGGCGTGAATGAGCCTGACGCCCCCAAACTATGCCCTCAAAACAGGGTTAAAACGGTCACTTTTACACTGCGTGTATCTTACCACAATTTAAAAACCTGAACAATGTGCCTTTTGGAACTTTTCCTGTCTAATGCCAACGGATGGCAGCCTCCGGCATCCTCCCTCCCTGACCGAGCAGTGGCAAGAAGGCTGGGAAAGTCCTTGTGGGACTCCCTCAAAACAGTCCCCCGTGTCCCGCCCTGAGAGAATTTAGGTGTCGGGAACGCTGACTTCACTCCTCGCGTACCGTACTTCGCTTCTTCTAGAACAAGCAAACAGGGAAGGAGCCGCAGCGGCTGTGTGTGCTCTCAAACCCGTCGCTCTGGGCGACACGGGTCTGCACGCTCCCGCCTCGCGGAAGCATCACGTTCCAGCTCACGGTTCCGGCACACTCTGGGATCACACTGGCGTTTCAGTAAGATACCAGCCATTTAAGAAAACCGATAAACTGAACCATATTAAGAACCGATAATCTACTTAAAAAAAGGCGGGGAAGGGCACCTGGCTGGGTCAGTTGGTGGAGCGCATGACTCTCACTCTCTTGGTCTCAGAGCTGTGAGTTCGAGCCCCACGGTGGGTGTGATTACTTTAAAAAAGAGAAAAGAACACGTTCCTCATAAGCTAACTAACACGAAGAGAAAGGAGCCGACCCACAGTGTCGAAGAGGATGTGGGGCACGTGCATCTAACGGGGGACTGGTGGCCACAGTGGAAAAGGACCCGATTAAAAGCAGGAGACACGGGCCAGCACCACGAAGCCGACGACGGAGGTGGTAACGGGCGTGTGAAGAAGGCGCTCAGCACCCTTGCCCCCCAGGGCCGCGAACTGACAGCACCAGGGGGCAGCACGGAGCCCGGCAGAGGCTTCGGTGGGCGGGACGGCCCGGGGCGCAGAAGAAGCGCCACCTCCCCCGCTGTGCTGCGGCCAGGGTCACCCGGGCCAGGCTGCCCGGCGGCCCCTTCCCAGGCTGGACCCCCAAGAGAAACGAGCACTTTCGCCAACAGCAGACAGACCGGAACCGCTCGTGTGGCTTTTCCATAACCAGCCTGTCTGCGTCCGTTCCCCAGGACGAAAGATAAATACAACTGTAGCATCTGCGGACCCTCCCTCGATGTTCCCGTACAAGGGTGTTTAAACATCAGTCTCCTTCATACGAAGTCCCAGAACAGGAGGCACCAGCCAATGGTGACAGAAGTCAGAAGAGGCCACCCTCGGGGGCTGGGCTGTGACAGGCCGTGAACACGGGGGGCCCCTGGGAGGGCTGCGCTGCTCCAACCCCACTCGGGCCGTGCCCGTTTGGGGACCCAGATGCACGAACGTTCACGAAGCTTCTTCACGTTTCACACGCCCCTAGGACACTTCCCAAACCGTGTGGCCCAAGTGACGAAAGGACGGTGACCTGGGGCCCGGCGCCCAGCGCCGAGGCATGAGGAAGGGCCTGTGGGAGCCCCCGCCCCGCCGGAGGTGGGCCGTGTGCTACCTTCTTAGGCTCCTTGACCTCTTTCCCGGCCGCCTGTGCAGGCCTCTTCCCTTCGGGCGTGGACGTGAGAGGCGGCTGCAGGGCTCCGGGGCCAGCACGCTCCCACACCGGAGGGACCTCGGAGTCCTGGGACGTCCTGGAGGGGCCCTGTTCCGAGGCAACAGGGGAGGAGGTTCACCCGGGGCACCACCACAGAGGCCTTATGACTCGTGAGGAGGGCAGAGTGGGGGGGGGCGGGGGGGGGACACACAGCTGCCCCCCGCCCCCCAGCCTGCAGTTAGCCAGCCAGTCTGTCGAGGCGCACTGCAGGAGCAGGAAGGGGGTTCGGGAGCTCAGGGGGCACTGCCGGGCTGCAAGGAAGAGGGAAGGGACTGGGCACGGCGGAGCAGGGGGCGTTTTAAAAGATAGGCTTATTTGTTTAGAAAATACTTCTCGCTGAGCGAAGACCCCATCTTCAAAATTAGTGAGTGTCATTTTACACGAAAACAGAGTATTCTTGTGGAGGAACGTGTAACAAAAGTTTAGACGATGACCGCATGCCCACAGAGGCCTGCTCTCTGTCCAGAAGGCTGTAGAGCAGCGTGTAGAAAAGCGTTTGCTCCCCCCTCAACCCCCACGCTGAGACGAGAGCAAACAGAGGTGGTGTTTACACCAGACGCGTCTGATAAAACGGTATCTTGGTTTCAAGAGACCAGAGAGATTTTTAGGGATTCTACTGCAGAAAGTGAGGTGCAGAGAGTGGGTAGGGCTCTCCAATTTAGAAAAGTCAAAGTTAGCAGTGCAGTTTCATTACAAACGAGCACTTTCCCTCCACGAAGTAACGATCCCCACACCACACTGGTAAACGAGCGTTTTCCTCCGTAACGCTTTTCCCCAACTCCGTATGGTGAGGATCCAAGTTATTTCAGAGGAGCTTTCCCACTGAGAAGCAATTTAAAGGATAATTCCCCAAGTCTCACTACTATCTTTCCACTTAAGGCTAAAGAGCGACAAGTCTGGGCTCCTAATCAACGCAGCTTACGGAAAACGAACAGCTTAAAAACAAAAAGTGGGAGAGTACCAGATGAGCAAATTTTCCGCCAAAACCATCTTCTCTCCGTTCCGGAAGCAAGTTTCTCCCAAGCGCCTCCTGTGGCATCAGCCCTGTCAACGGAAGAGAGAGCCACGGTGGCAGCTTCGCGATGCGCCTCAGAGCCCGAGACCGGAAATGGTCTCGAAACGGCTTCATCTTCAAAGACGGGTCTACACCGTACTGTGCCCGAGTACACAGCACGAGGACCACATCGGAGCGCAGAGCAAGTCCCAGCCCGGGCGCACCTCAAGGCCGGCTCGCCACACCAGGACACCCGCTTACACTCTGCGTCCTAACCAACGGCCAAGTCACAAGGGAGACTAGCGTGGATCTCGATCAGCCGTCCCGCCTAGAACTTCCAGGACCCTTAGCAGACAGTAAGCGATACAACTCGCTTCAAGCGCAAATGACTTAAGGCCCTTCTGCCAATCACCTCCTTGAACACCAAACCCAGTCCAGGCCTCCGGGGATGGCGTCGCGGCAGAGACCCACCTGGGTCCTGGCTTCCGGCCTCCTGGGGCAGGTGCTCGCTTTCCTGCAGAGACGGTGCGCCCGCTGGCAGGCCAGGTCCCGGGTACAGAGCTGCGGGCTCAGGCACAGAGGGCTCTGGAAAGCCGAGCGCAGACCCTGGGGGTCCGCAGCCAGGCCCCAGCTCCGCAGGGCCGGGGGGTGGTGGCACGGGGAACAACGGCACCCTGGCGGGGAGGGCCGGCTGGCTGTCGGGGAGCGTCGGCGGAGCTGCAAGAGCGAACAGCAGCCTGAGGTCACTGGCGCTAACTCCAGTCACTTGCAGAAGCGAACGGGCGGTCGCCGAACAGTTTAGCACGCGGCATTCTGCGTGGCCACGTTTCTTTCGTTATGCGCTAAGACAACCCGGCGCCCAAACAGAAAGTGCGGGGGATGCGAGGGCCTCTGCGGTTGGGGGAAAAACAGCACGCGGGGACCCTTTGAGGACCAAAGGGAGAACGTCGTTAAAGATGACGGGCAAGGGCTCTAAGCCACAGTGAGACCCAACACAACCCGGAGAGCGGCTGCGTTCACGGAGTCCTCCTGGCCTCGGCCGCCGGGGGACAAAGGGGCGCCCGCCCACTCAGCCGATGTTTACAGCCGGGAGAACGGACAGCCTCGCGGAGGGAGAGGAGAAGGCTGACGCGGAGCTAAGACACGTCCCCTCCGCTCTCCCAGAGAGGCAGGGCGAGAATGTTCCGCGTGCGGCACGGGGCTCACCTGAAGGCAGCAGCCGCACGCCCTGACCGAAGCGCTCGGCGCTGGGCACAGGCAGTGCCAGCAGCGGGTTGCCCGGCTGGGCGGGTCCCGGGCCGTCGTGCTGCCCGGCCTCAGGGCTGGGCGTGCTGGGGCAGCGCTGGGAGAGGGCCCCGTCCAGGCTCCACGGCGCGGCGCCCTCCTACAGGAGAGACACCGCAGGCATTTCCCACAGCCCCGCGCTGCGGCACCAACCCCCGGGGACCCGCTCCCCGCGTCTGTGCTTCAGGAGCGCCCCCCCCCCCCCCCCGGCCCTGGCCCGGGAATCCGTGCGCCTCTGAAATCCTACCGTTTACACCGAACACCCGCACTCGATGTGAAAACGGGGACACGGACCGCGCCTGTCAGCCCGTCTCCGACATCGCGTCTCCCGAGACCGAAAGCAAACCTCACACCTTGACCTGCTTCTCGACGCGCTGCAGCTGGACCAACCAGGCGGGCTCCACGAAGGACTCCTCCTCCGGCTTCTCTCTCAGCTGAGGGTCGAAGAGCCGCAACTGCGAGGCGATCTAGACGCACACGGGGTGGGGGGAAGAGCCCGTTACCACCGGGGAGGACAGGCCCACCCGGGTGACCCAGAGACAAAAGCATCTTCGTCACCCAACCGGGCGGCCGCATCACCCGGGAAGGTTTTCTGAGGCGCGCCGTGACCTGCCCCGGAGCGGCTGGCGAGGCCGAGACATCAGCAAGGGGGCCCGGGAGCCTCGAATGCGCCCTAGCAGACCCGCCAGCCCGTGTGCGTGGGGGCCAGCAGTCCTCACGCCCCCCGTAGCGAGTCTGCTGCCCCTCCCATCGGATCCCACGGACTTGGCTTCGCCGATCAAAACACTGAATGGACCCAGAAATGCACACACCCTGACAGGCGGCAAGGGGAGAGGGACGGTGAGGGAGGCGGGGACAGATGAAACAAGGTGGCCGTGGGTTCACTGCTGAAGCTGGCGGAAGAAGGACTCGTTATTCTGTTTCCGTAAACGTCTAAAACTTCTCGTAATGAAACGCTTTCCCGAGTTATCGCGCGAGTGCATTCTCCTGAACGGAACTCCCGGGGAGAGGGGAACACTGGCGCAGCGGGCAGCTTGTGCTGGGCGTCCCCACGCGCAACCCCGTCTCGTTTGAGCCTCGCCTGCTCCTGGAGGCCGGTCACGAGGTCCCTGTTTTACAGAGCAAGAAGCTGGGGCCGGCCCTGGAGCAGCCAGGACCCAAAGCCAGGCTGCTGGACTCTGCTAGCTCATGCTGTGAACCGCCAGATTCAGGGGCCCCACGGTGAGTCTCCCGGGGAAACTTCCTTAGAAGCTACCGCTCCGTTTCTGCACTGGGGTGAGAGAGCCGACGAGTTCTTACGCTAACGCAAGAACACCGGATGCCTATGCAGGAACACGAAAATCGCTAAAGCCGTTCAAGAAGGAAGTCCCGACGGTCCCAGCTCGGTTCCCGAGTCCCGTCAGCCCGGTGTCGCCGGGAGGAGGCTCAGGGGACGTCACCTGAGCCAGCTGGCTGATGAGCACCGGAGAGTGCGCGTGGGGCCGCGTCAGGATGGTCTTGGCGATCACCTCGCAGTAGTGGAAGGCTTGCGTGGCCAGCCCCATCTCCGCCAGGCGGCAGGAGTAGATGAACTTGAACACCTGGAGCAGGTGAACGAGCGGAGCGGTCTGAGGCACCGCCCCTCGCCCCCGCCAGACCCCACCCCAGGCTGGAGGTACCCTCACGCTTCGCCTCGCGCGCCTCGCACACACCCCCGGCGGCTGCCCAGCAGCACCAACCCTGCTCCCGGAGGGATCTCACCTTTCGCTTATTTATTTTTTAAAGATTTCGTTTTTTAAGTTACCCTTACATCCAACGTGGGGCTCCAGCTCCCGGCCCCGAGATCGAGAAGCCAGCCAGGTGCCCCCAAGGTATCTCAGATGAAAAGTCGACAACTAAGCTTCTTGGGGCATCTTTCTCTTCAACACGCCTACTAGGCTGCTCGGGACAGCCGTCCCCACTCGCTCCGCCCCACAGACATTTATGCCCACACGGTCCCCGGTCAGATAATACTCTCCCCACGACGCTTAATGCTGCCGACAGACAAAGTCCTGGGGACCAAACGCTCAACAAACATCTTAAAGGCAAACAAAATCCTCAACTCAACAGGGCTTTCTTCTCAAGCATCACGGACGCTTGAGTGTCTCGAGATCTCCAAAAACACTTAATCGCTTTCTGCGCAAGGACTCGAACCCGCGATGGTCGGAGACTTGTCGGCACGGACCGCCCGCCCGCCCACCCCCGCTGACCTGGAAGTTGGGGAAGGAGCAGGTCTGTGCCCCGAGGGACTGGGCATACTCATAGGCCTCCGTCCTCTGAATGGCTTCATTGGTCGCAAACTGGAAAAACGGCAAACTGTCGAGGAAACAGGGAAGCTTAGTCCTTGAGCAGGTCACCCAGAAGCCCGTCACACCACAGGACAAAGCCGGCAGCCGCTGCCGGGCCGCCCGGCGTCTCTGGGTGGGCTGAAGGAGGGTGCTTTCCTTCTGCAGGAAAACAGAGACCGCTATGTTCCTCACCTGTGATTCGATCCAATTAAAACCAGTTTTGCGGTTTTCTTCGTATAGACCCCTAACCCGACCTGGGCCATGAGGTAGCAGAAGTGCGCAGCATCTAAGAGACCTTTCGAAGCTGAGGAGACACAAAGCAGGCCGCGGCCAGTGACGCCGAGTTCTCCCAGGAATCAAAACACGTGGATGGAAAACGCCACAGAGACGACGCGAACGGCCCTCAGTACCCCGGCGGCGGCTTCCACACACGAGCGTCCTGCGCTCTCCCATCTCCGGGCCCGCGCGCGCCCGCACCTGACCTACCTAGCGTGTCGCCCATGGTGGTCATCGCCCTGGACTCCACATCCACACTGCTGCTCAGGTTGGACAAAATCATAGCAAGATGCGGCCTCCAATCTCCCCACTTCTCGTCTCCGCAACACTGAGGTCAGAAAAACGCAAACCCAGATAAACCCTCCTCCTCAGAAGACCGCGTCATTTTCATCTCTCACGGGCGAGCTCAGAGAGCACAGCGAGGGAGCCAGCCCAACAGGGGGTCGCAGGCCTCGCGGCCCGCGACGCAATCTGTCAGAGGAGCGAGCCCGGACAGACAGCCGGACCGCGGAGATGCCCGCGAGCCCCTCAACACTGACCGTGGACGCAGCGGGCATCCGGCCCGACATCAGCTGGTACACTGTCTGCAGAGGGTCGTTGATTGGAAGACTGTTGGCGAACCTGGGCAAATACAAAGAGACGAAGAGCCGAGTTGGCCCTGTGTCGAGGACAAAAAGACGAAAACAAGTCTGGTCTCATCTTGGCCATCTAATGGCCGTCTGGCACTTAACCCGGGCGAAGTGCACAGGTCCCCGTATTTCGATTAAGGAGCTGAAAACAGACACGAGGCCCCAGGATCTCGTGGTGGTTTCACAGAAAGTACAAGAACTACGCGGCCACTAAAAACTTCTACAACTCCCTTCGCGGTACAACCCACGGACGAAGGCCAAGCAAGCCCGGGCCAGCGGCACCTGCTTTCTGGGACGAAAACTACAGGCCACTGTGCTTCCAAGGGCTGGCCGGGCAGCACGACCAGGCCGGGTGGAAGCGCCCAGAGACAGTCTACAGGGCAAGATGCTCTACCTGGTCATGACCCGGGCGTGTGTCCGGCTGTCCATCTTGCTTGCCAGCAACAGAGCATGTCCCCACAAGGCATTTTTCATCGCGGATTCCAAAGCATCCTGCAAAGTGTTGTCGGGGTTACCTGAGTTATCAGAACAATCTCCCCGACACAAGCAAGCGGGCGCGGCGGCCCGCGTGTCGTCAGGCACCGCTGGGGGCGGGCAGAGCAGAGGGCACGCCAAGGAACGCGCGACTCGAAGGTCTGCCCGCACAGCTCCGGTTCAGAAACGAAGCCCACTTTTCACACGTGCCCCAGCCGCAAAGTCCCTGTGGTAGCAGCTGGCGAATACACATCTCGCTTTGTCATCTACTAGCAGCATGGAGAACACACACGCCGATCAGCAACCGGGGCAACCGAGACGGGGTACCGCCACCCCCAAACCATCGCTTCCCCCGTGGGACACACCACAGGGATCGCATCCCCGTTCCAGAACGCGGCACGAGGCCACGAATGTCATCTCGACGCGCACAGAGCCTTTCCTAAGGCAGACTTTCCCTTACCCAAAGTCACCCGGGGCACGACTCAGAGGACACCTTCGGGCGACAAACACGTTGCGGTACAGGTAAACGGGAGGCAAACCGGACAGACTTTACAATTTCAACCGGTCGGAAGATGTCCACGTGAAGACCGTTTAGTTATCACACACGAGCTTTCGGAGCGGATCACGACGTCGGAGTGCCCCGAACCGCCGGCCTGGGAGACCCCCCGCCACCAGGGCGCCCGCGCGGCCCTCCCCGCAGTCTGCCTGGTCCCGGCGAGCCTCCAACGGCTCTGCATATTGTGATCGGCTCCCCACCGGCCCCCGGCTCCCGCCTCACCGGGGAGGATGGTGTAATTTCTGTCTCGTGCTCGGCTCGGCCCCGAGACCCGCACACGACAGGCCTGAGCACGGGAAATTCATCTATTTGCCCAGTGACTGAAAAGCGCACTCGCAGGTCGCCGACCCCACAACCCTCGGAAGAAAGTCCCCACTGACGCGAGAGGACGTACCAACACCACACGGGACGGCGGCGTCCCCGGCGCGCCCAAGAGCGGGGCCGCGCCCCTGGGCCGTGCCCTGTGCCCCGGGACACCCCCCGCCCCGCTCACCTTCTTGCGTCCGTAGAGCAGCAGCTCTCGGAACCTCTCTGTTTCTTTCTCGAGAGTGCCGGTGGCGGCCGCGTGGCTGTCGGTGAGGAACGAGAGCTGGGCCTCCCCGGACTCCTCCTCCTCCGCTTGTCCCACCGCCTCGTTAGTAAAATCAATCAGGTTGGCCTCGTTGGGTGACTTCCCAGGAAGCCATGCCGTTCGGTGGTCTCGTAACAGAAGTTCCGCGATGTCTGTTCCCACCACGGTCTGCGAGGGCCACGGGGGCAAGAAGAACGGAAGGCTTTACCACAAACAGAACTCACTGCCGGGGTGACAGGACACTCCCGCTCGTCATCAGGCGAGGCCCCGGGCAGGACTCCTCAGGCGTGCACGCTCTACTCCCAGGGGCACAGAGCGCCGCCCGTGACACGGCCAGGGGCAGGATGGGCAGACCACAGACTGCCTGGTAGGCCGACAGAAAGGTGGACCCACACCTCCCTTTGCCCCAAACCACACGGCCCTGAATTCCACTTCCCCAAATCACTGCTAGGAAGCTCTTCCTGCGTGAGCCCCTGGACGGTGACCCCGCTTCGCGGAGCACAGCCCGAAAAGAAACCCCGCCCAACTCCTCGGGGGGCGGGGGGACCGAGGCAGGGGCCCGCGAGAAACTTACCCCGTTCTGCCTGCACAAGAGAACAATGAAATTCCAAAGGAGACTGGCAGACTCCTTGTCAATTAAATTTTCATTCTGCAAACATTTCGTAGCTTTGTTCTGTGCAAAATTAATAACATCCACTTTATGGGTGTCACCTCTGAAAAAAGAACACACACTCGATGAACAGCGACACCTCGCATCCGCGAGGCCGAGCGCAGCAACCGCCTCCGGACAGACATCGCGGGGCGCTCCGACGGGGACGTACTTGCCGAGCGGTCCCGGGAACAAGCGCATCTCCTCCTGGTCCGGCGTGTGCTGCAGCAAGGTCTGGTGGCACCAGGGCGGGGCGGGGCGGGGGTGGAGAGAGACAGCAGCTCAGGGGCAGGTCTGCCGGCCGCACAGGCGCACCAAGCGGTCGACGCCACCCGGGGGGTGGCTGCCCCTCCGTCACAGGGCGCGGGCACATTTGGTTTACAACAGTGACTTTCAAGCTCTCCTTGAGGGAGTGGGAACCACGCCTCCCCTCAAACTCCGAAGTGGGGCCCTAACGTGCACAGAAGAGGCCTGCCAGGGCCGCAGAAGAGGGCGCCGCCCCCCCAGCCTCCTGCACCCCAGCGCCTCTCCCCGTAACCCACATTCACCAGTAAGAGGCCTCCCTGCTGAACCAGAAATGCCAATGAAGACAGAAAGTGAATATGCCATAAAACCAAGTCTGCCGTGACCCCCAACGCAGACGCTTGAAATGCTGATCTCTGAGAGGAAACTGACATGACCCAACGCAACAGAAACATCTGCGGATCGAAGACGTGTGCAGAGAAACGCTTTGCAAGGTCACTTCTTCAAGGGCAGTCCTGCGAGGTGCAATTTCTACTCACGGAATTACCTCCATGCTGTGGATCTCGACCAGCGCGGGCTGTCCTTCTGAAGGCAGATTTGGAATCACTTTAATGAGCTGACCCCCAGGACCAAACCTGGCACAGACGTGAGGCACTGAGAATTTCTCAGGAGAGGCTGGTCTTGACGGAGCTACGTTTAAATAAAGCGAAAAAGAAACAGCCTGTCACCCTGTGGTGCTTCTGAACTAGACCAACAGCACAGAATTTCACGACGCCCACGTGGCTGGAGTCACAGGTCAGACTGGTCGTGGCGACCCGGCTTCCAACCGGAAGGTGTTTTGGTTAGACGTCCTCCCAGAAAGGAGAACTTAGGTGTGTGTCAGAAAAGCGTTTCGGTCATTAGACACGACGGCTACTCTCTTCTGAAAAGAGAACTCCTTTGAAACAGCCGCGTGCGTGGAGCGAGTGTCACTCGCGAGGAGCGTCGGGCTTCCAGCTGCTCGGACGCCCCCAGAGCCTCCACACCTAACCCTAACCCTGACGGTGAGCGGCGCAGGGGTCGACAAGGGGACTGAGGACAGAGATCTTCACTGGAGCGTCGCCCTGGAGGGTCCGACGCCCACGTCTGCACTTCTCCAGGGGACAGCATTCGATCCAGTGTCTCAGGGAGGAGTCGAGACTGTGGCACAGGTGACAAGTCCACGCAGGTTTTCAAGGGGAGTTAGGAGTTTCCCACACCCAAGCAGCCAGCACCGGGGAGCACAGGGCAGTTGCGCCTAAGAACCTGGCGGGGAGCCTGTACTCGGAGCCACACCGGCGTGGGCACCACGGACAGACTGGGCTGCTCTCAGGTCTGAGTCCGAGGGATGGCACCAGCCCCCGTGACAAGCTCTGTGACTCACGGCAGTCCTTGCCCTGCAGAGACAACCAGGCCAGGCACCGCCAGTTCCCATCAGAGCTGAAATTCACTCCCTCTGTCGCCCCGGGCTCGTGAGGCCGCCCCGGCAGAGTGACCGGACGTCCCTCCACGGCCAGGAGCGCCTCGGCCCCCACCACACACACACCTTGCTCCGTCGCGGGCCAGCCGGCTTCGGCAGGGTAACCGTACTCCGCGAAGCCCTGGACGCTGCCAAAATTGTTGCCGTAGGCATAATCTCCGGGCAAGGAGTCTGGGGGAGGCGGGGCCTCGTAGGAAGCAGCAGTCATGCCGTGATTTCTGTAAACCTGACTCTGAGGAAACAGAGCAGACGGGACCAATCAGCTCCTGGGAGCTCGGGAGACTCAGACACGCGGTCGAATACGGGAAGGGGGGGGCCCACCTGGCGCGAGCGGGAGCTGAGGCTGCTGCGCAGACTCTGTGCGGAGCGCTCGCTGTGCACGCTGCGTCTGTCCGCCTCCTCCCCGTAAGGGTCCCTGTGGGGCTCAGGGTCGTCGTCAAAACTGCCAGTGAAGCGAGGGTCGTACCTCCAGGGGTCATCATACCTCTCGGGCCTGGAGAGAGCGGGAGCAGAGGCGAGGAGAGGGAAGTGTGGGGAGGGGGCTCCAGGACAACGGCCCTCTGCTACACGGCAGCGAGGTCCCGCCGTGTCGTCGCCACCCTGTTGCTGGGTGCCGGCTCACCATCCGGGGTCTTGACCCTCAGACGACCAGTGGGAGCCTACCCTTGGGCGGAGTGGCCACATCCCAAGCCCAAATTCAGACCCCACCTTCGCCTTCAGATTTGGAGAAACAGGCCACAAGCGCACCTGCGTGCGGCCATGCCTTTCCCGGACCAGGAAGAGGAGGGGCCGACTCCTGGCGCCGCCCCCAGGCCAGTTCTCAACGCCCCCCCCCACCCAACAACGCAAGCGGGAACTGCCAGGAGGGCCTGTTCATCTTTGTCCTTCAGACAGGGACCCCAACGTCAGCTGCTGCTCAGGGTCCCAAGCACAAGCGTAGCTTTCCGATAAATACGACAGACGTGAGAGCAGAGTCGAGCAACCCTCCTTACCGACGCGCGTCGTACCAACCTGTCCCCGTAAGTGTAGTTTTCTTTCCGGTACGGATCGTATTCCGCATCATACCAATACCTCCGGTCACAGGCGCGGGGGTCCCTGAATCTGGAGCCATAGTGGTATCGGTCCCAGCGGCCCGCATCTGTGAGCAGGGCATTAAACGTTTATTACAACAGGCAAAGCAAGACACGCCTCCCGCCCTGGCTAGAGAAACCACACCACCCCAGACTGAAGGACGCCTCGAGGATCTCAGAGGAACCAAACTTTCCTCCCCCAAATCAGCATGACCTAGGAGAGTGTTAGCTGTTAGGCCGAGGACCCGGGCACGTCTTGCCTGTACCGACACCACGTAACACTCACCGGGTTTCTCTCAACACGGGTGATTTAAAAAAATAAAAACCTAAAAAAACCCTGTTCGTAGTTACTGTCTTTTGGTACTTAATTCTGCGACCATACATTTTCCTTATGTGGCTTCTGACGTAGTTCAGAGAGTTTTAAGAAATGATCCAAACTAAAACATTACTTAAAGCGCCTGCGTGGCTCAGTCGGTTGAGCATCCAACTCTTGATTTCGGCTCAAGTCATGATCTCCTGGTTCATGAGATCGAGCCCCACACGGGGCCCTGCACTGACAATGTGGAGCCTGCTTGGGATTTTCTCTCTCTCTCTCTCTCTCTCTCTCTCTCTCTCTCTCCCTCTCCCTCTCTCTGCCCCTGCCCACTCGTGCTCTCTCTTCCTCTCTCTCAAAATAAATAAACACTTTTTAAAAAATACATTAACATTATAACCTAGATGTACCATTTTTGGCAGCTACGAGCAAAATTTATATGTAAAATGACACCAACGTAAATGGGAAAGAGGCCTGGGGGAAGCGGGACAACCAAGGGACAGTGGGCCCGGGACCCTCCCCTGCAGCTAAGCACAGGTCACAGCCAGGCAGCAGTGACCAGCAGGACCGCCAGGGGGACGTGTCGCTGAGATGAGCACCCCGCCCAATGGCAGAGTGTCAAGATGGGAAGGCAGCTCCGGGCGTATGCAGTGAGGACATCTGATGCCTGCACCGTGGCGGGAGGGCGGCCACAGGAGGCCACCAGTATGCCACACGGGGCCAGTGTGACCCCAGAAGCTGGTTTCCCATTTTATTTCTTTTCATCGACTTAAATAAATACGCAGGACCAAGGCCATCCTGGAACTACTCACAATCACGCTTTGCTAGAAAATCATAGGAAACTACTAACGTGATAAAGATACGTTACTGCTGTAACTGCTATAATTAAGATGTAATTTCTAAACAAATACGGCAGCATAATTATTCCCGAGTGCGGCTTATCTTCCACCACTTTGGCTCTTGGATTAGAAACCTAAAGAGAGCAATGGAATGGAGGGCCTCGTAAGAAATGGCCAGAGGACACTGCCTCGCACCGGCCGCACTAGTGGTCTGGACGCGGTTCCGCCAGCGGCCGGCCATCTGCGCTTGTGAACCTACCTCCGTAGTCATACTGGCTGGAGTAGTAACCTGCATAGTAATCACTGTGGCTGCTCCATCCGCTTTTGGAGTTGTAGTAACCTTCAGGATAGCCTTGCCTGAAAACACACACGATGTCGTTACAAAACAATTTTCCCACTTCCTCCTCAGGATACGACAAGACGTCAGTCAGCACACGTTACCCCCAGAGCGTCAGGCGTGCGGCAAGACACGTGGCGAAAAAATCATAATGAGAAAATCAGTAACGACGATGGGGTAAGATTCCCTGCCACACAGCCACAATTCACCTCCCCAAGTAACTACCTAAGTGCCACAAACGTAAGAGAACTGACCGCCTTCTGCCTGCTCAGTGCCACATCCCACACGGCGACACTCAAACAGGCTCTCAAGTTTCCGGTCATCAACCCCGAGCGGAAGCAGAGAGCACTGAGCTGTCAAAACCAACCTAACGCCGACTTCGGTACCCTCGGCGCAGACCGCGTGCCGTGTGCTCGGGACGGGTGAGGGTCCGCACCCAGGCGCAGGGCTGCGGCTGCCTCGGCCCCTCGAGTCTGCTCTTAAACCTGACCGCAAGACGCCTGAATTGTGTCTGATGGAGGCTGGCCTCACAGACCCCGCCACGAGTCTCTTGTCGCCAGATAAGCAGAACTTGGCGAGGTCACGCGTCAGACCTTCTGGGCAGTAAGGTTCTTAGAATGGCCCATTAGCGGTTTCGTCTCTTACTAACGAGCCTTAGACGATATTTGATTTTTGAAATGTGACTCTTCCCATGCCCCTTCAGGAACGTCTCACTCAGCTGAGCCGGGGGGCTTGGCCGGCACAGCTCCTGGGACGGAGACTGCCGGTGAGCCGCACTCGGTCCTCCAGTCCGGAACCCGCTCTCACGGCTCAGCTGTGGGAACGAGGCCCCTTTCCGAGGGCCTTGGAGGACAGCCCTCTAGACCCCACCCATCTGCAGAGCGGGGGGCCGCTGCACACGCCAGCGGTGGGCTCGGAACAGAGATGTGACACGGCGCAGAGCCACGACCACGCCACCTCCTGGCTGCCCTCGCCAACCGAGCCCGTTCGCCCATCAGCAAAGACACAGTCACAAAAACGAAGGACTTGTTCCCACCTCAAGCAGTTCCTGCAGGTACGTGATCACACCAGGCATGAGACTGACGCACACAAGCACGGACACGCATCCACAAGCACGGACACAGACACAGACACACGTCCCCAAGTGCAGACACGGACCCACATCCTCAAGAACACACACGTGCGGACGTGGACACACACCCCCAACCAAAGCGGGGCAGAAAGGCCGGGCTGCTCTCCAGAGCTGTCACATGAGTGGTGATGACATTTAGAGCACAGAAACACTGCCAGACAGGTGACAGAGCCACTGACGTGCGACCTGGCCTCGCTCCTGGCTGGGGCACTTCTCAACAGCACGGAGCCACCTTTGGCCTCTTGGAATGCACATTAACTCGCAGGTGGCCAAAAGGACAGGATGCTGGAACGGCAAGATGCGCCCTGGCTGCACCCTCCTCCACCCTCCCCGGTCTCCTAGAGGGTTCCAGAAACACCTACCGGATGCTTTCCCTTATTTTCACTTCGAGCCTTACTTCCCAGGTGCTGCACAGGAGCTGAAACCTCGGGAGCTTTCCCCCACAAAGCCCCCAGAAGTCTGGGCTACGTGCAGGCCAGCAATGGACTGAGAGCGGCCGGCCGAACAGGCAGAGGCTCACAGAGACAGAGCCCTGTCTCCAGACGAGCCAACAAAGACAAAGAGCCAGAGACTGGATCCCGCGATTTTGGAAAGCAGCGCACATGCAAATTCATGGGGGATCAGACTTCCTCTATTAGAGTTCAAGAAGCCGTGTGGCCTTGTAACAAAACCTACACCCGTAACACGTCACTCCTCCACCTGACGACAAGCAGGTGCAGGGGAAGGTGCTGGAACGCAGGCGGTGCGCCCGCCGCACCGTCCCAGCTCTCCCTATGTCTCTGAGCGGGAGGCTGTGACCTGCTTCCATTCCTACTTGGCAGGAAGGCATGACGCCAAGGCTCTTTCAAAATCCCTCATCTGTAATCACAGAGCTGGGACGTGCTCACTCAGCGGAGGAGGGTAGCGTGATAGACGTGTGTGGGGCCTTCCAGCACAGATGCAATGTTAGGAAAAGGAGGTGGGCAGGGGTCCTGGCCCCAGCCTGCCTGGCCTACGACTCCACACCACTGTGGTCAGTAGCAGGGAACAGCCTTAGGGCCCTGAACACCCGGTCAGCAAAATGCCTGAGCCGCGTGTGCGCCTCGGTGGTGGCTGGATGATCCCCTGGCCCAGGGAGGACCCCGCAGAGGGTCTGGCCCGACCCAGTGCTGGCTGACAGCACGGCATGGCTGCAAGGGAGGGCTTTGTTCCGTTTCAAAGTGCTCCTGTGCTCTGCCCGTGCTGCTTAAACATAAGCACAGGAGAAAACAGGTTTGTCTAATGTTTTCAGATCGGGAAGTTACCACCACAGCCAGCAACACGAACGTCAATCACCTGGCAGGTGGCCGGTCCGAGCAGTGACTTGCCCGGGAGCTGGGCCGCTCGGGCTCGGGGCAGCGGTAGCTCTCAGCGTAGGCGGACACCGCGCTGTCGTAGGACCTGTATCTGGGCTCATACAGGCCATAGACGTCCTGCTGGAAGAAGGGTTTGCGCAACGTTAGACATCGGTGAAGAGCCACCCGTCAAGCAACTGGCGCTAGCTCTAAATGGCGCTGGTGACGGCCCTCCAGGAGCACCGGACGTGGGGCTTCCCTCGTGCAGAAGAGAAAACCTACAAATTGAAATCCACAGCCACAGACGGGCAGCAGGATCTTCCTAAAAGGGACTGCCCTGGTCCTGCTCAGGAGATGGCCGCCGTGTCAGCAGGCAGCCCCCGAGGGGCCGTGGAGACTCCAGACGGCTCTGCCGCGGAGGTGCTAGGACTCCCTGGGTTCGTGTCCTTGTTTCACACATCATCTCCAGGGTTCCAGGCAAAATATCCAGGGTTCCACCTGAATGGGTCCCGGAGCTACACGCAGCCTCAAAGAGAGGCTCATACTCTATTCTCATGAGGCTTTCAACCCCTCGCAGGCTCATGACTGGCCACGACGGTCTCTAAGGAGCTGCCACGTGGGGACCTGAAGCAGCCCTCTGGTCTACGAGCCTGACTCTCCACCACCGCCTGGCCGAAGTGGAGAAATCACGTCCAGCGGACTTATTCCTGACACCACCGGAGACTGTGGCCACAAGGTGGGAGGGCGGAAGGAAGCGGGCTCCCACAGGAGTGGTGCTGGGCTCTGGCTGGAGTTTCCCAGATGTACGTGTGGCTGCTGCACAAAGAACCCAAAGCGGGGACACTGCTCCCCTCGCGCTCTGCCAGCCCTTCCTGGGCGCTGGATGGATCTGAAATCAGTTTCCCTGTATGGAAACAGGAGTCCTTGGGGCTCCTTCCAGAATCTCAAATTTGCTAATCTCAGGGGTTAGATGCACGGTATTCATATAATCCCAAAGACGCTCAAAGCCTGCAAAGGAGGCACAAGCCTCCTCCTAGTGGGGGCTACCGCCCGACCCACCCCCACCAGCCCTGTACCCCCGAGCCGCCTCTAAGAGGTCCCCAGGATGGCCACCTGCCCACCGTAGGACCGTGCTTTCCAAACTTCTGGTCTACACTCCTTGGCCCTCTGACACTCTGCCGACCTCGCATGATGCGGGGCTGGGACTAGAGATGATGAGAAGCACATTGTGATCCAACATGTGCATTTGAACCCCACCGTTTCAAAGTACCAGAGAACTGGGCAGAACCAGTTGTGTTTCACAACACTCACATGCTTAGGCCACTGTGAACGGCAAGTCTTCTGTGGGGCGCAGCACCGCCCCCGCCCCGCTGCTGGGACCGCCATGCGCCCGAGGGACGTTTACGGTCTCTCATCCCCCTTGGCCGTTTTGCTTGGATTCGTTCCGAACCTAACTTTTTTCCCTTAATGTTTCTACTCTCCTGGAGGGATTTAAAACACTGCGCTGTCCTGTTCCTCTTTGGGTAGATTTTTCCCGTCAAAACCACACCGGAGCTTCGAGGGGATATCCCAGTTTCCCAAGGTGCGTGACTCAGAGCTCTGGTCCCGCAGAGAGCCCACCGGAGGGACAGGAAACAGAGGGCTCCCCAGCCACACACGCCGGGGCACGCGTGCTAAAAATTAACCAGGGATTCTGCACCACGCAACACACAGGTGTGCAGTGTGAACCTGCAAGGGTTCTGGGAGCCGGGCACGCTCCCCAAGCAGTGGTGCAGGAACGGGCACTCTGCACGACGGTGCAGACCACAGGGCCTACAGGCCGCTTCCGAACTGAGCAACAGAAGCCTGCCAAGGAGCACGACTCGGGAGAAAGAGACCACCGGTCCCCGGGGTTCAACCGTCCGAGAGCCTGACCGTACCTGGTAATAGAGGGAGGCTGTGCCGGGATCCGGCGGGTATGGCGAGGGGTACTGCGACTGGTAGCCATCGTACAGGGGTCTGTAATAGTAGTAAGCTGCCAAGTCCGAGGGAGGCGGCGGCTGCAGCCACTGCTGGTCCGACCGCGCGGCTGCCTGGCTGGAGCTGGTGGACACGATGGACGCGCTGGAGGACCGAGGCGGCCGAGGCAGCAGCTGCTGACCCGCGTCAGCTGGAGCGGGACTTGCCGGTGGCGGGACCGAGTTTTGGGACTGCCCCTGCACCGGCGGGCTTCCTGGGTTCGAAGGTTCTGAACATGTTGCTCTGGGCCCTTGCTGGGGGGCCGGCGACGGCTCCTGCTGGGCCCTCCCTAGGCCACATGGGTCCTGAGCGTCTTTTGTCACCTGCTGGTAGAAACGGTCTGGGTTATGTGCCCCTGGCCCAGGTTGTCTAGGCTGACCGGTGACGGCTTGCGGACAAGCTGGGCTGTCAGAACGGGACGGGCCATACATCCTCAGAGAATTTTCCAGAGTCCTATTCAGCGTGAAGTCTAGGGCTCCAGAAGTTTCTTCCCGATTACCGGAGGGATCCGCTTTACTACCAGCAGGGACCGAGGTAGCGTTTGCAGGCGGCACCAACATCACGCCTGTGCTTCCAGCAGGGCTACCAACCAGCTCGGGAAGAACGTTCTCTGCATTATGAACCTTTTGGCCTTCTGGAAGCAAGTTCTTTGGAACCGGATGAGGTGGCGGCTGAACCAGCAAATTAGCAGGTTGATTACAAACGGTCTCCGAAGTGCCAGGAACTTGTGGAAAGCTACCTTGCGGGAGACTCTTGGGCAGA
The DNA here is from genome assembly GCF_022837055.1 of Prionailurus viverrinus. Classification (NCBI taxonomy): domain Eukaryota; kingdom Metazoa; phylum Chordata; class Mammalia; order Carnivora; family Felidae; genus Prionailurus; species Prionailurus viverrinus. Next base: position 93,168,592 of record NC_062573.1, on the reverse strand, counting down.
GGCGAGCGGGTGACAGAGGCGGCTACGATCCCAGACGCAGGAGCGCTTTCTCCGGAGTCCCCCCCGACAGTCCGGCTGCTTGCTGTCGGTTTATCCCCCACCAAAGCATCTCTCCAGGGCAGACTCTTCTCATTAGGACTCGATAAGGACACAGCAAAATTAATGGGCTGAGCCAAATTATAGCTTTGATCAGGCTGGGCAATCAAGACTGGCTGATTCTGCAAAGACTCGGTGGGCGGTGAGGATAACAGGCTGGCATAGCCCGAGCTCGCCTGCGAGGGAAGGGCCTCCTCTTCTCCCATCTTGGGAGGGTTCTCGAGGTTCTCGGAAGCTCCGACGCCATCCCTGCTCTGCAGAGGGAGGCCAGGGCCTGGCTGCCGGGGCTGCTGACCGGACACTCCCTCGTCAGGAGGCTGAATCACTTCAGAGGGCTGAGGCCTCACGGGCGCGTGCAGTGCCGGGGCAGCCGGGGCCAGGAGCACGCTGCCCCCGAAATCCGGGAGCTCGTTCTGTGCCCACAAGGTCGTCACTGGGCTCTCGCACTTCACAGCTCCCTGGGCCCTGGCCAAGGGCCTCTTCTCAGCTGCCGGAAGCACGGTCTCCGAGGGCGGCCCCCCAGCGTGCCCAGGCCCGTGCTCGGCCTCCACGGGTACGGTAAAGGGCAGAGAACCGGCCTGGAGTGTGAACAGGGTCTCCATGTTGTCCGGGGGCTGCTCCAAGTTGCCAGGGCAGGTGTCAGGCGGTGCGGCAGCTGGCCGGTGCTGCTTCTGGTGGGGTCCGGCCCCCCTCACCTCGCCCACCACCTTGGCCCGATCGGCCTCAACTGGTTTTACTCCAACTAAGTGGGATTTCACCGGTTCAAAAGAACTATTCGCGCTTGTCTGGAATATTCCAGTGGGTTTTGGGGGGCTTGGGGTTGAGGGCTGGGACAGGCTGCTGCGGTGATTCTGGCTCACGGGGGTCTCGTTTGTCTCGCCTCCTACAGGAGAAGAATCAATTTGCTTAAAAAAGCTCCCCGAAGACTCATCTTCAGGTTTTCCGACTTCTTGCTGAATGAAAGTGCCCCCCAGGTCTTGAGGCCTGGCCGCACCTGGAAGATTTCTGTGGCTCTTGCTGCTGTAGCTGGATGACACGCTGTCGGATCGCACGGGGTGTGGCACTGAATCCGGGGCCTCGAGATTTGGGCCCCCGCCCCCAGCGTGGCCCCCAACACCGAGCCTGGGGCCGTATCTGAGCGGATCGCCGGGGGCGGAAGGGTCCAAACTTAGGGGCTCACTTGGCAAAACTTCCTGATTCTGAATGAACTCTAAGTCCTCCACGTTCTCGTACTGTGGGCTGCTGGCGTGAGCCCCTGCGCCTGCTGGGCCGCCCCACACAGTGACGGCAGCGCTTGCCGTGGCCGGTCTATCAGGCTGGGCGCCTGCAGACTGAGAGAAATAAGGCTGCGGGTGGCCTCCCTGCTGCGTGGCCTCATTGCTGGAACCTCTGGGAAAGGCGTGGTAAACGCCACCCACTCCCACACGTGCGGGAGCATGACCAAGTCCCGGGCCGGGGGAGGAGCCATCCAAGTCAGACCGACCAGCGAAGCTTGTGTTTTCAGATGAGAGGTTCTCCTCATTTTCCGTCTCTCCGCCGTGGAAGAACATGGAGAGAGCTCCCGAGTCCACTTCCGGCAGGACCCGGCTGGTCTCGGCCCCTGGGGGGTAGTGCAAATGGCTTTCTGGGCTGTTTCCCTGAGCGAGGGGATTCACAAGAGCGAGGTCTGGCAACTGCTCTTTATTCACTCCTGGATTTGGCCTGAGCTCCTGGCTTGCCCGAGGATTCCCAGCTCTAGAATTTTGCCTGAACGCGTTGTCAGGATCAAAGTTATTTGCTGACTGGTTACCACTCTGCAGGTAGGCCGGCTCATTGCTTCCGTCACCGGCCAAGGGTCCTGGCAAACACACCAGTGGGTTGAGCTGCTCGTGGCCGGGACCGTGATACGGGCTGGACGGAGCGGGGAAGAGGGAAACGCTGGAGGCGTGGGGCACCGGGTGCTGAACAGGTCCTTCTGGGCGGGGCCAATAATGTTGACCTGAGGGCTGTGGGCCTCCCTGCCCTGGCCCCCACTGCCCTGGCATTTGCTGACGAGGCTGAGGGAAGAAAGGGGACGGCGCCACAGCACTGTCGTGCGGGTTCTGCCGACTCAGGGGTCTCTCGGTCCCAAGCACGTTCGCGTGCGGATGGCCCCCGTGGGGACTGTCGGCACCCGCTCCTGGAATGTGAGGACATGGCAGAGTCTGAACTTCGGGTTCCGAGCTGGGAGCAAGCTCGGCACTCCTGTGCAACTCTGGCTCCGGCGGCGCTGAAGGTGGCAACACGCTGGCAAACGGACCGGCGTCTGCTGTGGCCTGCAACGCAGGTCCTTGCGAGGTATCCCCAGCATTCGCGTGAGGCACAGGCAGACCAGGGCGCTGAAGGAACGCTGGCGGGGCCGGGCCCTGCAGAACGGGCGTGCTGCTTTTGGACGAACTGCCCGACGATGTGGTTTGTAGCGCTTGTCTACTGAAAGCAAACGGATCCGTTACCGGCTGCAACGGGCAAGTTATCGGGGTCACCGGTGCGTTACTATTTGCCTGTCTCCTGTAAGATCTGTTGGACCAGAACATGCTCTGAGGAGTCCCGGCCGGAGGTGGCCCGACCACGCCTGATGGGGCTGCCTGAGGCGGCGGCTGCATGACCGATCGGTTGCACAACTAGGTGCTGCTCACAGAAAGCAGGATATAGGTTTTCCTCAACCTGAACCGAAAAAGAAAAAGAAGAAATTAGCATAAAATCCATGTATTCAAACTCCCAGTTGGAGTCAGGAGAACGAAGAAAACAGAGAAAGGCTGGAAACAACTTGAGAGTCTGTGTCCTCGGTCCCGAGACACGTTGCTCCTACCCCCGCGCCCACCCAGAACCGCATCCCGGGTGGGGGGCTGCGGCCGGCCGGTGCAGCTGAGCGCACAGACAAGAACACGGCCGGACATGGATGCAAACGCCGGCTGTGCCCTGAGCTCACTGACTGACTTCAGACAAGTCACTGCCTTCTCTGGGGTTCAGTTTCACAGCCCCGCTGGGCACCCACACGGCGCGCCTGATGCCTCCGCGATGCCCTCGCCAAGTGGGCAGCGATGAACGAAGCGCAACCTAACTGCCGGTCTGATTTACTACCCGGTACCCGGACACCTGCCCGTAAATTACCACCGGGTCCTGAAAGAGCCAACTCCTGTATCAAGATGGCACATCATACTTTTCGCGCAGGTTAATGTTACATCTTGAAATGAAAACGGAAGTTTAAGATGCGCGCTTCCGTTTTAACGAAAAAGCATTATAAAGTACAGAGCGATACAAGCTGCAGGCGGAATCTGAAATATACAAACATGCCCTTTATGCCACCGTGCAGAATGTCTCATTTCCCGCGCTGTGCCTGGTTGCCACCGTGAGCGGAACAAGCCGCCTCTGGCCACGAGGGCTGTCAAGAAGTGAGTCCGGAACGAAAGCCCCGATGAAACGTGAAGCAGCTTTAAAACTGACCCAACTGACTCGATTCAAAAACTTTCAACCAGAGTGCCAACAAACCTCTCACAGAAAACAAAATCATCTTTCCAGTGTGTTTTGTTGCCAGAACTAGCGGTGGTTTCCGCTTTTTAAGAAAACACGTTAAATGTAACCTCGAACGGTTAACCGGTACTTTTAAGACACAAACCCAGGTACTGTCTCTTTGCTGTCTTTCTCTGGGCACAAGTCCTCCCCCCTAGGGCCACCCTCACAAACAAACAGATGACGTGTAACCGATCACGGAGGAAAGTAAACACCAGAGGGAGAAGTGGGAGGGCGCCAGGGTTTAACCCACACGTTTCTGCAGGTGTACGACACTTTTGCTCCTGGCAATCTTTCTCAGAGTCGATAAAAGGAGACATTTGTGAATGTATCTCAAGTAAAGCTACTTACGGTGAAGGTTCCTACCCCTCTCTGGAAACGAGTCCTATGGGTCTATTAGCTCACTACCACTACGGCTCGTCCACGTGTGTCCTAGGCCAACAGGGAAGCCCTCTGGACTGACGAGCACTCTGAAACTCACTTAAATTCGACGGACTGTATTAGGCACAGCACTGGAGGCTTCGTTTGGTTCTAAGCTGTCACTTTAGAGCAAAGAATGTGTACAGCTCAGCTTTACAAGGACCGATCGGACAACAAGCCCGGCCTCTTCCTCTTATCTGTGGGACAGAGGCGCCCAGCACGTCTTCCGAAACACGACTTCCTCCTTGTAAGGCTCCAGTAGAGGACCTCAACCGCTCTAAGCAGCTGTAAGAAAGAAACACCACACGGCAGAGGCCCAGAGCATCACACCGCAGAGGCGTGGCTGTGAGGGCAGGGCCGGGAGGCCAACTGACCGGCCCCAAGCACACCACTTCTCTTCCTGCGACCCAGACCCTCTGTCTGCAAAGCGAGAGAATCTAAGGTTCCTTCTCAGCTGCATCTTACAAAATCCTACTCACAGTGGGTTCTGGGATGCCCTGACCCCTGCTGCTGTTCAATACAGAAATGTCATCAAAACGCGGACAGCGTGGATACTTAAACGTTCTCCTTCAAGAAACTTCCCCAACTCCTGAACTAAGAACCGGTTTATAGCAAACGCTACCCCTTTCCTACAAAACAGAATCTCCCCCACCCCCCACCCACAACTGACAGCTTTTCAACAATAAGGCAGCTGCGTGTGAAACGATCCTGAACATGAACATGATCCTCTTGGACCTTCTCTACTCGCCAACCGCAACGCCGCCTATCACTTCTCTGCTGGCCCCAGGGAACTTACCTCCAGCCAGTAAGTCACTTGGTACCAAGTCCTCTAACTTTAAAAAGACACTGGCTGTTTTTCTTAAAAACGCATCACTCACAAACCTAGCCCTTCGTCGGACCACCCTGTGTCTGCGAGAAATACTTAAGCACAACCACCTCCGACCTTCGGTCCAATTCCTGGCTGAGGCACTGAGATGCTCCGAGCACCTTCGGAGCGGCCGCCGCAAACTGAGGCTGCGCCAACAGGAGCGCCAGAGAGCCCCGGAGACGCTGCCCTTTGCCCACAGTGTCCCTCTTGGAGGCTGCGAGTGTCACGTCCCAGTCAGGCTGTGGGGCGCTTGACACAGAGACACCGCCAACTCCAACTTTTCCAAGTACGGCCCCAAACACGTTTAGACGGGAACCAACACGAAGGGGGAGTCGGAACACTGCTAAAAATGGCAAAGATCCCAAAGGACGCACTGACGTTCAGGGAAGAATCACTACAAGGCGCACGCTACCCCAAAGAAAACGGTCAGTACGGTCTGGAGACTCACTGCCACTTGGGCCGAACGAATCACGGGGACAAGAAAGCATTCTCCTGCCTCTGGCCTCACCTTTGACCTTTGCTAAGATACCAGCCACCGGAACCCTACGAAGAGGCACGGGGCGGGGGGCCGGGGGGGGGGAACCTGCAGGGAGACCGGTTGTGCTGAAACTTGCCAAAGTGTGGCTCTGGAGCAACTGTGTGTGACTCAGTTTGCTCCCTGCCCTCGCTGCCCTCCCCGGTGAACGCCGTCTGTATTTAAAACACAGCCTTAAGCAGCTCGTGCCCCACCTGCAGCCACTCGGAAGTTCTTAGGTGAACCTGCAAATACCGATTTCAAATGGCCCGGACGCGACCAGACGCTCCGCACGACACTTTCGCCCCCAAACCGGTACTAACTGCATCACACGTTCCTGGAACCCTTCACGCGAGACACAAGTGCCCGACCTCCGCTGCAGCGAGCGTCTCGGTCACTTTGCCACGAAATGCAAATCTGTCTCATCACCGGCACGGCTCGGGAAAAATCTCCCAGCCGCTGAGGACAAACCAACTTAAGAACGTTCGAAGCAAAGGACACGCAAAACCGTTAGAAGAAATTTCCTAAATGTTCGTACTCCTTGAGAAGTCGCAGGTCTGGTCTATCTTCACCATTCCAACACAACCCCCCCCTCCGTCGAGGCCACCAGGGCGAAGACAAGTGTCAACACAGCGGAGCCGGACAGGCACTTGCCACAGAGCCGGCCATACCTGCGGGGTCCACGTCAGTCCGACGAGGCGGCCGACAAAGGTGCAGAAGGCGGCAGGACGGTCGCTCGCTCGGCCGCCCCTGGCCCGCCCCGGCCCCGCAGGTCCCCCTGCTCGCCCCCGGGGCCCCTGCCCGACCCCTGGCGGCACCCGGGGACGCGAAGTCCGCTCAGGGCTGGGCCCGGCCCGGCCTCTTCCCTCCGCCCGACCCCGGCCCTCACCGGCGCGCCACAGGGCGGCCGAGGCCCACCCCGGCTCGTGCCCCGCCCCTCCGCGACCCCTGGGCCAACCCCTCAAGAGCCGCCGGCGGAAGCCGGCCGGGCTGCGGCGACAAGCGAAGACACGAAAGCCGCAGCAGCCATCTTGGCACATCCGGCTCCGGCCGCCGCGCCGCCGACGTGTCCGACCGCGACGTCAGTGCGCGCCACGCCTGCCGACCACGCCCACCAGCCCCGCCCGCCGCAGCTGCTCCCGTGACGCGGCGCCCGGCACGTTAGCCCGGCCTCCCTCCGGCGTTTCGTCCTTCGCCGGCCATCTACTCGTCCGCCCCGTTGGCCCGCCCCTCGCCTGCGACCAATCTTTCACCGTTCATCCCTTCGTCCCGCCCACCCCCCCCTGCCCCGCCCCTCGCGTCCCCGTCATTCACCGCCCATCCGTTCGTCCCGCCCCCTCGGCCTCGCACCTTAGCCCCGCCCCCTGCGACCCGCCCTTCGCCCACCTGCTGGGCCGGGTGCGCGGGGCACTGCCCAGAGACGTCACCCTGATTATGCCAGCTCTTTCTCCCAGTCTTTCTCGTCTTAGGGTGTGAGAAGAGTAAGGGTTCTTCAGTCATACCCAAGTGAAGGACCAGTCCTGAACGACCGAGGCCAGCAGGAGCACCCACCGAGAACGGCTACTCGGCAGCGCCGAGAACCCGAGCGGCGCCCTGGCGCAGGCGCGACCCTTCCATTTGGCCGTTGGACTTCCTCCAAGGCGAGACGGGCGGCAGACGGCTGCGCATGCGCCGGCCTCCGCGGCGGGCTACGCGTGCGCACCTCGCGGCGGCTCGCCGGTTGCCTGGTTACGGCCACTCGCGGCTCGGGGTTCCAGTTCTGCCCGCGAAGTTCGTTTCCGTCCGCGTCCGGCGCTCGGAAAGCTGTGCCCGTCTGCCCCGCGCGGAGCCCCGGGAGGGTCCGCAGGCGCCCTTCGAGGCCCCCTGCCTGCTCGGCCCCCTGCTTGCTCGGCCCCCGGCTGCAGCCACGCCGCCCCGCGGCTCGCGCCGTCCGCTCCTGCTCCTCTTCCTGCCCCGCCCTGCCCCCATGGAGGCCTGGCTCCCTCGGCGCCGGGTCTGGTCCCCGACACCGCGTGGACGGAGACCAGGACTCCGTTCTGTGTTCCGCAGCCGTTGAGCGGGCGTTTGCGTTGGAGCGCCTCCCCCAGGCAGCGAGTGTCAGGCCGGGCTGCCCTGCTAGCCCCCTTGCTCCGCCCCGAGGATGGCACCATCAGAGCCCTCCCACGGTGGATCTTAGGGACGAGAGGGTGCTGCCGTTTGTATCCTCATTTTCCCAGTGAGAATAGAGAGGTTCGGTAGGCGAGGAAGCAGCCACCCAGACCCCGGCCCGCTCACCCGCACACCTGCCTGGCAGGGAGAGGGAAAAGTAGCAGCCTGCCCCCGCTCACCCCAGCTTCTTCCAGAGGGCAGGACGGGTGGCAGGTGTGCCCACACGCTTGCATCCGCCGGTGGTCGAGCTCCCAGCGGCTGCTGCTGCCAGTGCAGCAGCGGCTGAGGCCTGGCCGGGGTGGGAGGACTCCCTGGTCACCCGTGGGACTCAGAAGCCTGGGAAGAAGGAAGGAGCGCGGTTCAGCTCTTTGTTTGCTGTGACGTTGGCAGGGAGCAGCCACGCTGTCAGGGCCCCAGCGGGTGCGGGGAGAGTTTCAGTCCCTCTGACGTGGCCACTCTGCTAAGCTAACATTTGCCTTGCAGAAATGGAGATCCTAACCTATGTCAACACAGAGAATAGGTGCTGGGACTCCCTGGATCCACCCCACTGCCCCTGACCCACTTCCTGCAGTCACTTTGTCCCAACAAACCACTCCACAGAGACATGGCACTGTCACCGCGCCCTGCCCCCCCCCCCCCCCCCCCCCCGCCGTGGGCACGCAGAGGCAAAGGTGCTGGGGTCCGTCCCCTCCCCCTCCTGCTAAGCCTCTTGAGTGGAGGCCTTCCGGTTCTTGGCCATGTGGGGCCCGGTGTGGAGGAGAGGGCTCTGGGCCCACCATCGGTCGTGGAGGCTGGGGCTCTGAGTCACAGGCCCTCGGCCTCAAGGCCCAGCCTGCTACCTGATGCTGTGTGCCTTCTGTCAGCTTCCTTGACCTCCCTGACCGTCACGTCCTCGGCAACCTGGAGTCCAGGCGGGGGAGCACCTAGACAACTTGGGGGCCAAAAGGAGATGCTGTTGATGCTTAAACCAGAGCAACAGGCACGAACCGCACTGTCCTGGGTGTAGGGTGATTCTGGCTGCAGAACGGGCAGGGGCCCGAGCCGTGGGGGGGCGCACTGCCATGACAGCTGTTGCTGTTTCTGAGGAAGCGTCCCTCCCTCTGCCTGCAGTGTCACTCATTCACTCCTTCCTCCGTATCCCCCCAGGCTCCCGGAGGCTGGAGACGCATGCCACCACCTCCCTGAAGCCCCCCCCCCCCCCCCGCCATGGGGGCTGGCGTCAGCTGCTGCACTTTCCAGAGGGCAAGGTTGTTAGTTCCTCATGATGACCGGAGCTGTAGTCACGAGACCCCGAGCACACAGGACACAGGGCTGCAGGCCTGCCAGGACGATGGGCGGAGCCTATGCCAGGACAATGGGCGGAGCCTCTGCCAGGGAACCCGGCTGTCCTTTGCATCATTGCAGCACCCTGTCACACTGCGTTTGCAGGATCACGAGAGTCAGCCCCTCCCAGGAGCCTGCGTTGTCCAGGGAGGACTGGCACCGAGCGCCCAGAGGGGGCTGAGCTGAGCTGGGACCTAAGTGCCTATGAGAGGCCAGATGCCAACAAGGTAAAATAGCCTACTGGCAGCTCTTCATCACGTGTTGAAACGATAATATTTTGGGTATGGTGAGTTGAGTGTACCGTTAAAACTCATTTAATCTGTCTCCCTCTTGAACATAGCTAGTAGGAGCTTTAAAATTGCGTCTGTACCTGGCATATTTCCACTGGACGGCACTGGTCTAGACAGTGAGCACATTGTGGGAGGGGATCAGGGGCTCCCCCCACCGCTGCCCATGCATGCCCACCCTGGAGCTGGAGCTTCCTAGATTGTGGAGCTGACACCCAGCCGCTTAGGTGATTGTGGAAGGAGCCCTTGGTGGAGGGTAGCCACGGTGTCCCCGTAGACAAAGGCTGGTGGTCCAGGGCCGTAAGCCTCTGCCCCTCCCTCCTCCAGGGCATAAAGTAGCTGTAGTAGGTGTGGTTTGTAAGTGGGCGTTTGTAAGACGGTCCTGCTCCACACCAGGTGCTCTGCTCAGCCCCCGACTCTAGTCCTCAGTCCTGGGCACCGAGGCTGGGGGCTTGGCAGGGGGCCTGCTCGACTCTGCCTGGAGCTAGGAAGGGGCTGCCTCCGTGAGACAGGTCTGGCTGAATGGTCCAGGCCGAAAGCACGTGAGGGCCTCGGAAGTGGAAAGAGCTGGCAGACGGGACTTCGGAAGAGGCAGCCATGCAGCTGAGGAGGTCTGCGTGGAGAGGAAGGGGACATCAGTTCCTTCGGGAGACAGCCGATCTGGGGGCGGAGATAGCCGGTGTTTGAGCGTGTTCTGTGGCACCTGTCAGTGTGCGTGTAAGTCGGCTGGCGGGCTGTGGCCAGGCCTGGTACGAGGAGAGGGAGGCAGCTCCAGGAGGGTGCAGCTGGGGTGCAAAGCCAGACCCATTAGATCCTCCCAGACTCCCGGGAGGCCTTGCAAGAGAAAATCCACATCCAGGCTGAGCTTGATGAATGTCCCCACCATCGGCGTCGTCATTACCACGAGCATGGCACGGTCTCGTCCCTCGTCTCCAGCGTCTGCAGACGTGCCCGGCACCCGGCAGGCCTCAGAGGTCTTTTGTTCCCTTTACCGCTGAGCCAAGTACTAAACGTATAAGGTGACACTGTAAGTGACAGGAGGGTCGTAGAAAGCACCAGAAGGGCACGGATTCCACACCAGTCGGGCCACAGAGAATCAGAGCCACGGGACTAAGTGAGTCGTATTCTGTTAGCTGCAGCAGGGCTCTGGAAAAACCCGAGAGACCTCTCTCACAAAACCACGCACTCGTTGGCTGAGCCCCTACCGCGTGCCCCGCACTTCGAGGAGCTGGGAGTGTGGCCGCGGACCAGCAGGCCAGGCCTCCGCTCTTAGGGGGCACAGACTCTGGACAGCTGCAAATGTGCCCCCGGGGCTGGGGGGCACCGTGAGGGCACCTGACAAGGCCTGGTCCCACCTGCTGCTGACCCGCTAGAGCTAGGGATGGCGGAAAAGAGCACTTGTGGCCGCGGCAAACAGAAGCTTCTGTAGCGGCAAGGGGCAGAAACCTGGGAAGGGGGAGATGGGGGGGGGGGCTGCCGGCTGCGCGTTGCCGGGGGCTCTTCGGGCCCTGCACGTGATCTCTGGAAGCACGGAAGCTCTCAGGGCCTCCCCAGCAAGAATGCCATCGCCCACTCAGCTTCCCCTGCCCTGGCTCTGGCAAGGTGCTGATGAGAGTCAGGAGCCCAGGAGACAGCCTTGGGCCCCTGGGGGAGCAGTGAGGCTGCTGGGCCGGACTGGTGGGGAGAGCTGAACGTCGGTTGACTCCCAAGGGCAGGACCTGGTTCTCTCGCTGCCAGCTGTGTCTGCACCCCTCCCTGCCGCCCTGCCCGGCACCAGCTCTCCTCACGTCAGACGAAGGATCGAATAAGACAGGAAGGCGAGAGTCCCGAGCATTGGTGGCGATTACAGGGATGGACTTGGAGGCCTGGGGGAAGACAGAAGGGTGGAGCGCGGAAGAGGCCCGAAATGCCCATTGCCGAGTGCAGGCTGGCTGCGGCCGGTCCTGAGCAGCCGCGTTCCTGCCCGAGAAGTGATGCGGCTGAGCGACGTGGGCTCTGTGGGCCCTCCCGGGCCACAAATGGTTAGGAGAACGTGGACCAGGAGAATCACGCGGCCCTGGCTCAGAGAGGTGACACCTGGGGAAATCACCCGCCTCTTTGGACCTCAGCTTTCCCATCTGTAAACTGGGATAGCGCAGTGGCGGGATGACTGGGCGGCATGTGCATTGCAGACGTCGCCGGTGGAAATCCCCATGGGGGCCACCTGCTTGCCACGCGGGCACTGGCAGGATGCTGCCAGCAGGGGGAGGCAGAGAGCCGCCTTCCAGTCCTAGGGTTTCCGGGTGCTGGCATCTGGGACAGGCCGGGCTCCTGTAGCATCCGGCCTGGGTGCAGCAGGATGAAAGGTTTGGCTCCACACATCGCCTCTAGGCTGCGGCCCTCTCCAGGGGCTTCTTCATCTCTGACTCCCCCTGCCCCACCCACCCCTTCAGGACTGGGGTTGGTCTCCCGAACACAGCAGGTGTTCCGTAAATCCTCCGCGAGTCGAATTTAACGGGACAACAGAAAACGTGTATTTTTCGAGCTCTGCGCTCAGTGATCTAATCCGCAGCTACGGGGGCCAGAAGGCGTTGTTTTCCGTCAAGAACGCCCGTATTCCACACCGTCCTGTCCCCACGAGGGGCGCTGGTACCTGGTGAGGGCCTCGGCCAGGTTTGCACCGCCCGCTTTCCGTTGTCCAGACGAGGAAATGAGGTAGAGAATAAGTAACTTAAGGTTACATGCTTTCCTAGGGCTCAGGTTTTTTTTTTCAACTTTTTTTTTTTTTTTTGGGGGGGGGACAGAGAGAGACAGAGCATGAACGGGGGAGGGGCAGAGAGAGAGGGAGACACAGAATCGGAAGCAGGCTCCAGGCTCTGAGCCATCAGCCCAGAGCCCGACGCGGGGCTCGAACTCACAGACCGCGAGATCGTGACCTGGCTGAAGTCGGACGCTCAACCGACTGCGCCACCCAGGCGCCCCCTAGGGCTCAGGTTTTAAAAGGGAGAAACGCAAGACCAGGAGGGTCACGGCCCTCAGTGTCAGAGACCCACGGAGCTTCTGCTGGTGTGTCACGGGCTCTGGTGCAGGAACCAGCCCGAGTCCAGTACCGTGTGGACGTGGCAGATCCAACCCGAGACGCTTCACGCTCAGCCCCTGTCGCGTTTGCCCTACAGACCAATGGGCGGGGCTGCTGCCCGGTTTGGGGGAGACCAGCTTCAGAGTTTGTCACCACAGCGGCCATGCCGTCCCTGCGTCCTGACTACCCGCGGCCTCTGGGGTCGGCTCTGAGCAGCTCCCACTTTTCCCCTGGGGACCCTGAGGCTCAGAGGAGCCAAGTCACCCGCCTCGGGTAAACAGCAGCTGCGAGGAAGGTGAAAACAAGATGACGCAAACCGGGGCGGGGGGCACAGCCAGGTGTGTGAGGTGCTGGGGGAGCAGCATTTCCAGCCTGAGCTCGAAGGGCGCTGTGCCCTCGGCCCTCAGGGTGTGTCCGTCCGGGAGCCACCACGCACGCTTGCCCTCATCGAGGCCCACGGTACACACGAGCATCCGGAGTCCAAACGAGCCCTGACCCAGGGCTCCCCAAACGCATCGACCCCCACCGAGTGCTTGGGGACGCAGCGCTTCTGGTCTCCGTTTGCCCGGGCACCCAGCCGGACGGCATTGCTCAGGCTCCTGCTTGAAGCACTTTGTCATCGTGCCAGGGCCCCCGGCTGCGGGTCACTCCCCTCCAGGAGCGACCGCAGGAAGCTCTCCAGCGCCTGTCTGGGTCCACGGCGCTGTCCCTTCCCACAGGGCTCCTGGGTGTGGATTCTGGATGGGACCGGCCCACGGAAGACTGGGCCGCAGTGAGACCAGGGCGGCACCAGCCAGAAGATCGGCTCCCCCACCGAGCCCAGTCTCTGGCGGCCGCCGTGCTCCGGAAGCGTGGCTCAGTGGCCCAGCGAGTGGCTGGGTGTCGCCCTACCCTGCCAGTCTCATCTGTGGGCGCCGCTGCGGTCCTCTCTTTGCTCTGGCCAGAGGGGTGCGGAGCCACATTTGGGGCTCACCCCAGAACAGTGTGAAGCAAGACCCCACGCCAGTGATGTGCCTCGGGTTTCCCGGGTGCCCACGGGTGCCCGCATGGTCTAAATCTGTGCCTTCCAGTGTGGCAGGGTGCAGCCACGTGCAGCAGCTGAACACGTGGCCGGTCCACACTGAGGAGCACTGATAGCCCGAAACACGCACTGGATTTCAAAGACCTAGTTGGAGAGAGGGAGAGAGAGAGAGAGGAAAATAATGTAAAATATCTCATTAACTTTGCGTCAATCACATGTTGAGATGACAATTGGTTGGATGCATTGGATTATTATGATGTGTGAGTAAACTTCATTTGTTTATTTTCACTTTAACGTGGCTGCGAAAATATTTGAATTGCATGTGGAAGGTGCAACTCTGAATCATCCTTGAGACCCTGGAAAAGTGCTCCCCGCCCCCGCTCTCAAACAGGCAGTCGTGAAGGAGAACCATCCTTGAGGAAGCGTCAGGAGGGCAGGTAGGGCAGCCGCCGTGGCGGGTTCGTGTGTTTGGGATGCTGAAAAGTGCAAGCCTCGGATCCCTGGGGAGTGGCACCCTGAGGAGGCACAGGGACCCAGGGCAGACGCCCCCGCCAGCTGATGGCTACTGCTGGCGTTTGTGGCCCCCGGGACACACATTCGGGCCCTGAGAGGTATGACCTGGGACCCTGTATTGCCTGCTCGGGCTGCCGTAGCAGAGCCCCGCAGACTGAGTGGCTTCGCGGAAATGAAGTCCCCCATAGTTCCAGAGGCTGGGTGTCTGAGATGCAGGTGCGGGCCGGGCTGGTCCTCTTGAGGTTCTCCCTCCTGGGCTCGCAGCCGGCCTTCTCCTCCTGTGTCCTCGCCTGCTGGTCCCCATGTGCGTGTCTGTGTCCTGATCTCATAAGGTCGCCCGTCAGATCGGATTAGAGTGCACTCTAACAAGCTCGCTTTACCTTAATTACCTCTGTGAGGACCTTGTCTCTAAACACAGCCACACGCCGAGGTCCCGGGAGCTGCGGTTTCAACATATAAATTGTGGGGAGTGGGGACACGCTACCGAGCCATAACAGATCTAAGTCAGGGCCTGTGCCCTCCCTGGGGGGGCCTGTGGTGTCCGGGCAGGGGTCCTTCTGACGGTAGGGACTGGCGGATGAGGCCAGCTCAGGTTGTACGGCCAGGAATGAGGACCACGGGGGGGAGGGAGGGCCCGTTGGCGGTGGGGGCTCTGGAGCCAGGAGAGCGGGAGCGGGTTTGAGCCCCAGGGAGAAAATGGGTGGGAATCTCAGCCAGCGCTTTGGAGTCAGGAGGGTGGGGATGAGTGTCTGAGGAGGGGGATGCAGGGCGGGCGGGGGACAGGACGGAGCAGCCTGTGGTGGGGGACGAGCCTCCCCCAGGACCTTGTCTGCTGCCCCACGCCCAGCGTGAGCTCCCGCAGGGTGAGGCTCAAGGGGGCACCACCGTGCTCCTCTGCGGGCCTCCTTCACGCTGCCAGGAGCTCCAGGGTCTTTGAGGAGCAGAGAGATCCCCCAGAGACCAGCGGGACCACCCCCCCCCCCCGAGGCCCATCCTGCCACGCCAGTGGGTCCCACAACCTGAACAAACTTCTTGGAAGTTCAAAGGCGGCTAGGCCTTCCTTTCTGCTAAACAAGTAACTGAGATACAACGGAAAAGGAAATGTTGGATCGAACAGCTCAGTGACATTTAGCTGTGCGCCCAGCACCGCTGTCTGCTCCCACCTCTCCTGCCCCAGTGACGGTCCCTGCCCTCCTGCCCCGGCCCTGGGGCCACGCTGTGCCCTCCCACCGTCTCAGGGCTCACCTGCTCTGACCACTGCCCACAGATGGAGGCCCACACCGTGTGGCCTGCGTGTCAGGCTTCCTTTACTCAGCATCATGTTTTTGAAGTTTGGCCACGCTGTGGGGCGTCTTAGGGCTTCACAGGGCTTTAGGGCTACATCATATCCCACTGGATGGAATTAGTCTGGGTCCTCGAGAGAAACGGAACCAATGGGGTGCATATATGTATAAAGAGGTTTATGGTGGGGAGCTGGCTCACAAGATTATCCCCAGATCTGTGGTCAGCAAGCTGGAGCCCGGGAGGGTCTATGCTAGAGTTCCAGCCTGAGTCTGAAGGCCTGAGAACCAGGAGAGGGGCTGGTTACCCTCTAGTCTGAGAGTCAGCAGGCTTGAGACCCAAGGAGAAGGGATGTCTCAGTCCAAGTGCAAAGGCAAGAAAAGACCCATGTTCCCCGTCAAGTGTGAAGCTGGAGGCCTTCCCTCTCACTGAAACTTTTTGTTCCATTCGGGCTGTCAACTGATCGGACGAGGCCCACCCACACTGGGGACGGCTCTGCTTTATTCCGTCCACTGATTCGAATGTTAATCTCGTCCAGAAACCCTCTCACATTTGGCCACATGGCCCAGCCAAGGTGCCACGTGACATGAACCATCACAGTGTCATCGATATTTTGTTCATCCGCACATCAGCTGACCGGCGTTCGGGCTGCTCCCACCTCTCGGCAGCTGTGAGCAGTGCTGCTGGGAACATGTGCATGTCTGGACTTGTTTGGCCAACTTTAGTTTCTTTCGCGTGTACGCCTAGGAGCGGCATCTCCGGGTGCTGGGAGTTCTTTGGGCACATTTCAGGCTGGGTCTGCTTCCTTGGCACACAGAAGTTGGGTCGCTTCCCACAGTCCTTTCGCCGGGACCCGTCGTCCCATCTGGGTAGGGGGCTGGAATGAAGCATCCGGAGTCGGCGAGGAAATCTGGGGATGACGCTTGCACTGGGGTAGGCCAGGCCCGCGGGGGCGGGTGACACTTTGAGGCAGAAGGAGCCCAGCAGACTTTCCCTTTGTTCATCTGGCTCCAGTCCACCGGCTGGGGTGGGGCCGGTGGAGATAAAAGCATAGGTCGGAGGGCCGGGGAGGGGGCCCATGTGTGGGGGCCCGGCAGGGGCCAGTCTGACATCCCTGTTCAGCAGGGCTCCCTCGGCTTCGTGGAACCTTCCCCACTCCCTGTGTCACCCCCGTGGTGTCCCTGCTTGGGCACTTCGGGCGTGGCTCC
Organism: Prionailurus viverrinus; assembly: GCF_022837055.1. Taxonomy (NCBI): domain Eukaryota; kingdom Metazoa; phylum Chordata; class Mammalia; order Carnivora; family Felidae; genus Prionailurus; species Prionailurus viverrinus. Next base: position 93,152,327 of record NC_062573.1, on the reverse strand, counting down.
CTTTGCCCTCCTGCTGGGCTCTGGGTTCCTCACCTCCGCCTCTGGGCCCCTCCCTGTGCACCTGCTGCGTGTAGTGGGCTTCCTGGGTCGAAGTGGTGCCCTGCCCCCTAACCGAGGCAGAAGGGACCGCCTCCAGCCTGGTGCCCCAGCAGCCGTGTCACCCCAGATTTGGGAGTCCCCTGAGATGGGCTGCTCGTGCCCTGCTCACTCGTGTCCCCGGCTCCCTGCACGGGGCCTGGACCAGACGGGTGCAGAGACAGCTGCTGAACTTCTGAACATGGCGTAGTCCCAGCACCCCAAGGGCCAGGGCTGGGCGGTCTTCGTCCCTGGCCGTCCGAGGGAGCAGCATTGCCGCCTCCCTCCAAGTAGGCCGGCCCCGCCCTCTGCCCCCCATCCCCGAGAAAGCGAGCCAGTGCCACAACCAGCTTTGGCAAAATCCGGATGACCGTCAGCGTTCCTTTTATTGCAAATCGGTTAACAAAAGAAGATGAAAGAAAAAAATACATCCTTTTCATCACCTACGGTTTTGCACGTAGATCACTTTTTTAAAAAGTTTCCTTTTGCTGTAAACTACACTCTATTTTTTCCCAAACCCCGCAAGAATCAACATCCTAGGGCGAGTCTGGTCATGCCCGCTAGGGACGCACAACACTGCCCCCGGGGAGGCCGGAGGGGCTGCCTGGAGGAGGCCGACGCCCGCCGGGCAAGGCGGGCAGCGGGGTGCCCTCCCCAGGTTTGCTCTCATGAGCTACGGGCCTGGCAGCCGCGGGTCAGGTGGCAAGGCCCGGGTCGTGAGCCCAGCCACGCTCTGACGTCCCTGTCAGCACGACCCCGGACACCCTGGACAGACTTGTTCATTCAGATTTTTTAAACAAAATCCACCTTTAAAAATGTATTTACAGACATTTAGTTTGCCACAGGCTTATACTTGATATCGCAAGTGTCTGCTCCTTCCCTGGGCACGTGCTCCCCCCACCCCCAGACCGGGGGTGGGGGTGGCCCTCAGGCAGGATCGCCCCCCCCCCCCCTTGCCGAGGGCACCGCCTCAGCCGCACACACCAGGCCGTGCGATGATCTGTCTCTGGGAACTGAGGCCGGACACAGCCATGTTTCTCCAAAGTCTTGAGAGACTGTTCTGGGGTCTCGTCAATCTGGGGCCGTGAGGGGTCTGGCCCCGCGAGCTGGGTCTGGGCCCCAGGTGCTGCTAGTCCGTTTCCACTTGTCCTGGAAGAAAGTGTCCGCGCTGAGCTGCTGGGGTGGCCCGGGCAGTGTCTTTCCCCAGAAAAGGGTGGGATTCCTCCACGTGGCATCCAAGACGGGTACCCCACGGCCAGCGGGCTCCTCGCTTACGCAAGGCTTAAGTATCAAGGCCAGGGGCAGCAGAACTTCCAGAAGGAACAGGAACTCACAAGACCAATGAACAGCTACGTGATACTGAACCCGAAACAAAGATTCACGATCGGTACCATGAAATGTGCTCTTGGTGCCCCCCCAAGGACACATCTTTCAAAGCATGTTTTCAAAGCGATCATTAAAAAAAAAACCCACCGAAACACAGAAACCACCATTTACATTTTACAACATTCCTCTGCTAGATGCAACTTAATCCACACGCCAAAGGGGTGGGGGTTTTGCCCGTCGTTTGCCTCGAGATCGAGATGCAGCTTCTCACGCAAGGCAGGGGACCTGGGCAGGTGGGAGGGGGCTGGGCGCGGGGCGGGGGCATCTGGGGCCACGGCAGCAGGCCCACACCCCCTTCTGGACAATGCTGGTCCAAACCTCCCTTGTCCAGCATCCTTTCTTTTTGGGTTGTGAAGAAGAAGAAAAAAAGTCAATAAATTAGTGGCATTTATAAATCATGAATCTTTGTTTGTAGTTTACAAACACGTCACAATGTCATAAGTAGGAAATTCGTGACTGAGACCTAGTTTATTTTCTCGGAACAGACAAAACTTGTTACCTGGAGACATAGAAAACATTTCGTATAAATAAAAAGGCAGTGTTTCCTCGTAAAATAAAAGTACATAAATAAATACTAAAAAAAAAAAAAAAAAAATTAAAATCCTCGTCCTTTTATTTTGTATAAAAACACGATTCTTAAGAAAAAGCCCCTTTGGTCAGTCCCGGTGTCCGCCGAGCGCACGCAGGCGCCCCAGCGGGGCTTGGGAAAGGAAGCACAGGGTCCCGCTGGGGCGCCGGCTGTTTACTTGAGCGCCTCTGGAATGTGGGCGATGTGGGACTGCGTGCTGGTGGGCGGGCTGGAGATGCCCTCGGACCAGTCAGAGACGTGGGAATGCGGCGACGAGCTGGACCACTGGTCGGGGGACTCGGGGGACGGGGTGAGGAAGGGGTGCTCAGGCACCTGCAGCTGGTGGCTGGGGGTGTTGTCCGCGGGCGAGGAGGAGTAGCTATGCTGCGAGGGCGGGGTCAGGAACTGCGCGGTGGTCATGGGCGGGGCCAGCGTGGCGGGCAGGGCCTGGCTGTCCTGCGGCAGGATGGTGTGCACGGCCAGGCCGCCGCCGCCGCCGGGGCCCAGCGGCTGCACGTCTGCCTGGCTCGGCTCCCCGCCCAGGAAGCTCCGGCCCACGTGGCCACCGGCGGCCGAGGCCACGCCGAGGTGCGGCTGGGGCGGCTGGGGCTGCAGGTTGGGCGGCTGCATCTGTAAGTTCTGCTGCGGCGGCTGCACCTGCGGAAGCTGCTGGGTCTGCACCAGGTGAGGCTGGCCGGCCAGGCGCGTGCTGGGCGGGGCCTGGTAGCTCATCATCTGGGACAGGGCGGCCGTGGACAGGCCGGCGTGCAGCGGGCCCATCATGCTGTGCTGGAGGGCCGGGGCCTGCGTGCTCAGGGTGCCCGGCCCCACGTTGCCTCGCAGCGGGTTGTACTGGTTGGGCACCAGGCCGTTCTGCAGCCGGGACAGCCACTCGCACTGGCCGTTCAAGCCCGCGGCCCCACCCACGGTGAAATTCACGCCGCCGCCAGTGCCCAGGACCGTGCTGGTGCTGGAGGCCACGGGCAGGTGGGAGAGCCTCGGGGGTCCCGCCTCGAAGGCCAGCCGGCCGCCCCCGCCCAGCCCCGCCATCTCGGGCTTGGCGGCCACGCTCAGGTGGCCGACGCCCAGGTGGGCGTCAGGCATGCCGGGCAGGTGGTTGAGGGGCACGGCCGGGGACTGCTGGAACGGAGAAGGCAGCAGCGGCGGCGAGGCCACGTCCGACAGGTAGCCGTGCGGCGACTCGAGGGAGTCCACGGGCGACAGCACACTCGAGCTGTCCAGCAGGCAGCCCTTGCCGTCCTGGGGCTTCTTCCTGCGTGCCTTGAGGTCTTTGGCCTCCTTGCCGCCGCAGGCCAGGCCCTTGGTGCTGGGCTTGCGGGCCTTCTTGCCCTGCACGGCGGGCTTGAGGTTGCCCAGGTAGCTGCCGGGGGAGCAGAGCGGCGGGGACAGCGTGGGCGCGCCGCCCAGGGCCGTGCCGTGCAGCTGGGGGCTGCGCGCCAGGCTGTACTCGTCCAACAGCCGCACGATGTCGTGATGCATGCGCTCCTGTGCGACGTCACGAGGCAGGCGGTCCATGTGGTCCGTGATGTCCCGGTTGGCGAAGTGGTCCAGCAGCACCTTGGCGGTCTCGTAGCTGCCCTCCCGAGCGGCCAGGAACAGGGGCGTCTCCTCCTGGGAACGGGCAAAGGGGAGCTGGGGGGGTCGCCAGAGGACCCACCGGGGGAGACGGAGGTTCACGTCGACCCTAATCCCTTAACCGCACCGTGACGTGGCCTCGTGAAGTCTTAAAGAGGAAACAGCCCTAAATACGTCTTCTGAGACCTGCTCCCAGGCAGCCCGTCGGGTTCTAGATTCTGAATCGCTAGGACTTTACCTTTGCGAGGGGCACAGACACCACTGGAAATCTGCGCCTGGGGCCTCTCTCTCCTCCAGGACGCCGTAGCCACAAACAGTGCGGCAATTTCAGGGACCTGGGGATCCCTGAGGGGCGTCCTTGGGCACCCCGGGGTGGGTTCCCCATCCACACAGTCCCCAAGTAACCCTGACGTCTCGGCGCCTTCCGAGTCTCGGTGTTCTCATCTGTACGGTGGGCATACCACACGTCCCCAGTGAGGCTGTTGCGTGGCCTCACGGGGCCTCTCTGGCTCACACAAGGCTTTTTGGCCACGGCCCGATGCCCTTCCGGCAGCCGCCGCATCTCTGAGGCTCGGTCTCCTCAGTGGGAGGAAGCAACAAAGCCTGGCCCGCAGGGGACTCAGGGGTGCCCGGGTCCCAACAGCTGCTGTGTCCCCCAGGAAGGAAGGAGGGAGACCCAGGTGGGGTCAGGGAGACGTGGACAGGGCTCGGCCGCCAAGGAGCCGGGGAGCAAAGCGTTTCCCTCGCTTCGGGGACAGACCACAGCAGTAACGGGCAAGTTGCGTGTGCAGGCAAATGGCCGCTCACGCTTAACCGGGGGCCTCGCCATGTGCCACGCCCCCGCACCACCAGCGACAGGGCTCTACGTGCACCACCCGCCCGGTGACGGCCGGGGACAGAAAGTGCGGCGCAGGTCGCGGGGACACGGGACGGCTGCGGCCGCACCCTTTACTGAGCTGAGACGCACGCGCTCGCTCGGGAGCTGTTGGCAAACGTCGTGAACGAGGGAAAAGAGCTGGTGCCACCCACGCACGAGCTCGGGGGCCCTCACCGGGACGGCCCACGTCTGGAGTTTGTGCCCACGGCTCGGTGGTCCCGTGGCCAGAAAGGGGTGGTGCCGGGTGAAGGGACCCGCCAGCCTCGCCCGGGCCCCGTGCCGCCGGCCCGCGAGCCCACCTTGTTGTTTTGCATGTCCTTGTTGGCCCCGTTCTTCAGGAGCACGACAGCAGCCTCCACGTTGTTCACGGCGGCGGCCCAGTGCAGCGCGGACTTGCCTGGGGGCGGGGCAGAGAGGAGGTTGGGGCAGGCCAGGCGGCACCGGGCCCACCCTCGGCGGGCTGGACCGCGCGGCCCGGCTCACCCAGGTCGTCCACGGCGTTGACGTCGGCATGCGAGTTGACGAGATCTTCCAGCATGCCCTCCACCGCCAGGCGGGCGGCCAGGATCAGCGGCGTCGTGCCATCGTGCATGCGCGCGTCCAGGTCCGTGGCTCGGTTCCGGATCAGGATCTACGCAACAGGGGAGGGGGCAGGCTTGGCAAACGGGCGTCGAGGGCCGCCGGCGACAAAGCCCCCTCTTGGACCAGCCCGGACGGGGTGGGGGGGGTGGGGGGAGCAGGAAGGGCGGAGCTCCGCCGGCCACCGCTGGAGGAGCCAGGGGCCGACGTGCTCATCTAATCCTGCCACCACCAGCCAGGACCCGCAGGGGTGAAGTCCCCGCCCAGCCACAGCGGGCAGAACCACGTCTGAGTCGCGGACTCAGACCGCTGAGACCCGCCGTGTCCCTGCAGACACACGGAAGAGGGGCAGGCCCTCCCTCACGTGCCGCTGTGCCCGGGGCCACAGGCGAGAAGGACAGTCCCTGCCCACTGGTGGGTGAAAAGGGCTGGCCTCACGCCCACGAGATGCCCATGGGAATTCCCGCGTCTCTATGCCACCAAGGCCGTGGGAGCAAACAGAGCCTGCTCCAGGGGGCTCGCTTCAATGCTCCTCTCGTCTCTCACTAGCCTCACTGCAGCAAGATAACGTGCTAAAAACTCCCTAAATTACAGCTCTGTGATGACCCCCTGTGATGACCGCCCCCCCCCCCCCCCCGTTTATGCCCCATCTTGCCTGTCTGTTGAGGCTGCTCAGAGCCCGCGGACGTGCGGTGCGGCAGGGGGACCAGTTGGAGGCTTGCAAAAGGGGCCTGTGTGGGGATGCTCCCCAAAAACCCAGACGTCCAATTCCCCGGACCCACCCTTGCCCCGGGCTCCCAGCAGCAAGCCGCAGCCCCTAAACCCTTCCTTTCACTGCCGCCGCCAGCTACGCCTCCAGCCAAGGCCGATCGGGAGGCGGGAGGCCGTGATGGGCCGCCACAGCGGGACCAGGAGCCTGTCTGGGGTGGGGGCGAGGAAGCTCTGCCACCACCTGGTGGCCCGCCTCCCCCGCGAGTGCGCGACTCAGAGCGCCCGTTCAGCACGAACCCCGCCGAGGTTACACTTGGTATCGGGGGCTCTGGGGCTCCGTGAGCCCGGTCGACAGCCCTGACCAGGAGGGAGGAAGGCAGGCCACGGGCTGACAGAAGGGCTCGCGTGGCCGCAGCCGCCCACCTGGAAGACGCCCTGCGCGTCGGCAGACACGGCTGCGTGCAGCGGGGTGCGTCCCATGTTGTCCTGGATGTTGGCGTCGGCGCTGGCTTCCAGCAGGCGCTTGGCCGCGTCGGAGCGCGAGTAGCGGGCAGCCAGGTGCAGGGCGGTCTCGCCAGTGCGGTCCGTCTGGTTGTGCAGACTGGCGCCCTGATAGATGAAGTCAGAGATGACGGCGGGTGCGTCCTCCTCCTCCTCGCTGTTGCCCGTCTCCAGGCCCCCTCCGCTGCAGGAGGCGATCATGAGGGGCGTGAAGCCGTCTGTGTGAAGGCAGGGACAAGCGCTCCGTCAGGAAGGCTGGCCCCCGGCAGCGGCCCCAGGGCGGTGCTGCCGGTCCCGCGGGGCTGGGCACCCACGGCCATGCCGCCCGGAGCCACCACAATCAACCTGAGCTTCCCCAGGGGCAGAGCCAGGTTCAGCCACCAACTGGCCGGAGGCAATGAGGACCCTGCAGCTTGGCCGCCTGACCCGCCCGGGACCTTCACCAATAACCCACCCGAGAACAAGCGACGTAAGAGTCGCGTGGTCGGGAAACCCACAGCTTGGGCCCTTCGAGACAAGAAATTAACTTGGCGGGCAGACAGCCACCCCCAGGACAGAGCCAGCTAAGGACACGGAGTCTCCTGGGACGTCTTGTCCCGCTCCAAGGAGAGAGCACACCTTGCCCCCGTGCTCAGCTTCCAGAATACCGACCCCAGGCAGGCGGCTGGACAAGGGGGACCCCTAGAGCCTCTGGGGTGGGGGGGGGGGGGAGGGCGGTGCGGGCGGCCGGCTGTGCACCTACCCGGCCCTCGGACGTTCACATCCATGCTGTCAGCGTCGGCCTCGCCCTGGGGTGGCGTGGGGGCCATGGCAGACACACGCAGGTCGGCGGCGTCCAGGTGCTGCTGGGTCCACTGCCGGTGATCTGCCTGGTCATCCAGGTCGGGGAGAACCACTGGCTCCTCGAACTGAGGAAGGGGTGAGCAGAGGGCCCTGTCACGGCGGGGTTGGGGCCCGGGGTGGGCTGGGGCCGCCCGGGGAGGCCCTGGAGCCCACCCGACTCACCCGGAACTTCTTGGCCTCCAGATCCTCGTCACCCCACTCGTGCTGGCTGTCGTCCATGAGAGCACCATCCGACGCGTTCTTCAGGGGCCTGGGGGCAAGGGGTCGGGAAAGCGACGCTGAGCGGGGCTCCCCCCGAGGCCACGGCTCTGGCGGCCGCCCGACGCCCTCGGACCGCGCAAGGCGAGGCCCGTGGGCGCGCAGGGGGCGGCTCCTGTCTCCCCCACGCCCCCCACGGGCCGCAGCGGCATCCACTAACTTGAGGCCCACGGAGTCCTCGCCGAGGGGCTCCCGCCGTTTCTTCTTGCTGGCCTCTGACACCTTGAAGCCCTCCGGGAACCAGAGCTGTCCATGCTGCCGCCGACGCTTGCGGGACAGCAGCACCCCGCAGCCCACAAAGAAGAGGAGCACGAAGGCGGCCATGGCCACGTACATGAAGTGCAGCTGCGGGGGCGGGGGCGGCTCCACGGTCTCACCTGCGGGCGCCGGGACATCAGGCGGCGGCTACGCGGCAGGCCGGCAGCCGGGGGGCAGCGGACTGGCTCCACAGCTGGGCGCCTCCTCACCCACCCTCCTCCAACCCGCCCCCCAAAATAAGGTCATTTTCTACGCGATTAATCAGAATTGCAAACTATCGCTAAATTCTCTCCTGCACCAGCCGACTATCTGGAGACGGCTTTTACTTTTTTCTCCTTTAAGGGAGGATTAGCCAACTTCAAATCACTGCACTCGCGTGAAGCTGTTAAGACAAAGGATTTAGGAGGATTTTCAAGATACAAACTTCAACACTTCACATGACACCGATCGATTCTTCTCTCTCTCCCTCTTTTTTAAAAAGCTGTAATGATTTTGAAATAATACCCAACAAAGAAAAATCAGGGGGATGAGAGGGGGGAGGAACGGGCTCCTACTTCCCGGCAGATGTGTCTGTCCGTCCCCCTGGGCCAGCCACACCGCCAGCTGTCATTACGGGGAGGGAGGGCGCACCAGGCAGAAAGTCCCAGAAAAAGTGGTTCCCTAGCTCTGGATGGCATGACACACACACACACACACACACACACACACACACACACACACACACATACCCACAGGCGGCAAATGGCACAAAGAACAAGAACGTTTTTGGAGGGGGGACTAGGAGACTTGACCCCTCCCCGGTAGGCTCTTCCTAGAAGCCAGCAAACTGTCCCCAAGGGAGCACGGCTGGGGTGGGCCACTCACTCTGCACGGCCTCGATCTTGTAGGGGATGTTGAGGCTGCCCAGCGAGGCGAGGGCGCCCAGGAAGGCGGCCACGTCTGTGGCGCTCTGGAAGCATTGTGAGGACGACTGGACACACTGCCGGTTGTCAATCTCCAGGTAGACGATGGATCTGGGGGGGGGACACGCAGGTCAGGGGGCTCAGACCGCAGGTGTATGCCCTGCAGCCGCCCAGTCTACCCCTCTGGCCCAGGCGTGGTCCCGAAGGGGGGAGGTGCTCCCAGAATGGGAGGGCGGTCTGGGGTTGCAGGGAGCCAGGTCTGTACAGAATGACCTGGGGGGTGGGGGGTGGGGGGTGGGGGGTGTGTGGGGGGCAGTGTGCTCTGTCTCCAGCCCAGCAAGCCCAGCCCACGGCAGGTGCTCCCCAGACACCCCTCAAAGCGCTCTCCCACCTGACCCTGCAACCCTCCATTGTCCCCTTGGGAGCCACAAGCACCCTCTCCCCGTCTCAGAAGGACAGAGGCCTCAGGGGTCTGGTTCCCCTCTGGGAGCCGACCCCAGTGCTGGACACCGGCTGGGGGGGGGGGCGGAGAGGGGTCAGCAGCTCCGGCACGAACGCCGCCTGCGCGGGGCCCTATCAGTCCTGGGCTCGCGGGACCCTCGGTCTCCTTCACCCGCAGGCCGGGAGGCGGCGCACTCCCCCGCACGCGCGCACTCACCCGCGGATGTCCATGGGGTCCAGCTCCCGGCGCCGGCGGCCGGCCCCGCCGCCCGGGAGCAGGGCGGCCTCCACCCGGTCGAGCAGGGCCCCGGGCGCGGCCCAGCCGTCCACGGCGCGCTTGATGGGGTGTTTGCGCAGCTCCTCCTCGCGGCCGTAGTAGGGGAAGACCATGGGCTGGCCGCGCGCGTCGCGCTTGAAGACCACGTTGGTGTGCAGCAGGCGGCTGAGCGCCCGCAGGAAGTGCAGGGAGTTGTTGCGCAGCTGCGCGGGCGGCGTCAGCACCACCAGCACCAGCGCGCCGGCCGCCAGCCGCTCGGGCACGTGCTCCGCGCAGTCCAGCCCGTCCCACTCGCACTCCGCGCTGTTGCAGCCCTGGTCGCAGTGCCCGTCACCGAAGTGGTCCTTGCAGTACTGGTCGTACAGGGGGCTGCAGGGGCGCAGGGGCGCTCAGGCGGCGGCCGCCGCCGGGCCCCGCCCACGCGCCCCTGGCCCGGCCTCCCGCGCCCCGCCTCCCTGCCTGAGCCCCACCCGCTCCCTACCCGCCCCCCGCCACGTCCCGCCTGAACCCCGCCCCCCACTGCCCCCCCTCCGGCGCCGCCCCCCCCCCCCCGAGTCCCGCCCACGCCCCAGGCCCCTCCCCCCGGGCGCCCCGCCCCCCACGCTGCCTCACTTGCACTGGCCGTCCGCGCGCTGGCAGTCGAAGCCGTCGAACAGGCAGCCGGCCGAGTTGCACTGGCTGTCGCAGCGGCCGTCGCTGAAGTACTTCCAGCACTGCAGCGACTGCGAGCAGTTCTGCCAGGGGTCGTTGAAGTTGAGGGAGCAGTCGCCGCCGTCCCAGCCGCACGCGTGGTTGTTGCAGCCCAGGCTGCACACCTTGTTGCCCGCCTCCTCGCGGCACTCGGGCAGCTCGCACGCCTCCTCGATCTGCGGCGGGGGGATGTCGACGCCCAGGCCGCCCCCGAAGCTGTAGTCCAGGATGTGGCACAGGAGCCCGTTGAACTTGGCCGGGCACAGGCAGCGGTAGAAGGGGCTCTCGGGCACCGGCTCGCAGCTGCCCTGGTTGTAGCAGGGGTTGCCGCCCACGCAGGGGCTGCCGGCCGGGAACTGGCACTCGGGGCCCGTGAAGGGGCCCAGGCACAGGCAGGTGGGGCTGCGCGGGCCCGAGATGCACGTGCCGCCGTTGAGGCAGCGCAGGCTCCCGCAGGCGCGCGCGTCGTTCTCGCACGTGGCGCCCTCGAAGCCCTGCGGGGACAGGCAGCCGCGCGGGCACGCGTCAGGGGGGCCCCTGCCCTGCCCGGCGACGCCGCTGCCTCTCCGCGCCCCCCCCCCCCCCCCCCTCGCCTGGGAGAGGGCCCACGACAACCCGTCCCGGGAGGGGAGAGGATGCGCGGGGCGCTGAGGAACCCAGCGGGGCTCCGCACCGGCGGGGGTGTGACACCGCATGTCAGAGCCCAAAGCATGCCCGCGCCAGGAGCGACCCTGAAGGTTCAGCTCCGGCTCCTCCCGGTGTTGGCTCCCCCACCGTAACCCCTGCCAGGAGAAGTCAAGATGCTAAAACAGGAAGTTGGGTGTGTGCAAAGGGGCGTGGCCAGTCCCTGCACAGTCTTTCCCTAAAGCTGACGCTACTCTGAAAACGCTCGCTCTCGGTAACGAGGGAGGCTAAGCGGGGCTCCAACCAAGCCCCGCCCTCCGGAGCATGGTGTGTGGAGGCATCGAGGGGGTGCCCTCCCGCCACCCGCGGACCAAGGAGCCCCCACGGCTGCACCTACCGCCGGGCACTTGCAGATGAACCCGCGGGCAGTGTTGGAGGCCACGGCGCAAGTGCCCCCGTTCTGGCAGGGCCTGCCCTTACAGCCGTTGATGACCGACTCACAGCGGCGTCCTGGGGACGAGAGCAGGCGTGAGGGGCCTGCCCGGCCCCCGCGGCCTCCGCCCCACCTTGCCGCGGCACCCACCGGTATGGCCCGCACGGCACTCGCAGTAGAAGTCGTTGACGCGCTGCACGCAGTTCTGGGTGCCACGGGCGTCACAGGGGTTGGACAGGCACTCGTTCACGTCTCCCTCACAGCGCTCGCCCACGAAGCCGGGTGGGCAGGTGCAGCTGTAGCCGCCCACCTGGTCCACGCAGGTGCCGTTGTTAAAGCACTTGGGGCCCCGGGAGACGGGGTCGATGAGGGGACTGCAGTCGTCCACGTTGACCTCACAGTGCACACCTGCAGAAGTGTGGACGCCGTCGGGGGCCTGAGCGGGCCACGGGCCGGCCCGGCTCCCCCCTCGGGGCGCTCCCCTCGGCAAACGGTCAGGATGGGACCACACAGACGCTCAGGAGAGAGGACGCTGGCGACAGGGCCGCACCGCGGACTCGCGGCCCCGTGCCAGCAGCCCGGCTGGGCCCCCCCCCCCCCCCCCCCCCCCCGCCCTCGCTCGGTCAGCCCCGCACCTGCCTTGTGCCCCCACAAGGCAGAGCGGAAGCTTGCGCTGGGCCTAGGGTGCTTCCGGCCAGGGCCCGGCCTGCCCACTTTCCCCTGGGGCCCAGCCCTGGGGCGTGGCTGTTCCTTACCCTGTGTGCCCCGGGGACAGGAACACTTGTAGGTGTTGATGAGGTCGATGCAGGTGCCCCCGTTTTGGCATGGGTGGGACAGACACTCGTTGATCTCCTCAGAGCAGTTCACCCCGTGGTACCCGGCCACGCACTGAGCAGGGAAACAAACGAGGGGTGGGGGCCTGTGGCTTGGTGGGCGGCTGAGATGTGGCCCTCTACCCGCTGCGCAGGCTGACGGGGCCACACCACAGGCCACTCTCTTGATCCGTGAAGGCTTGAGTTCCTCACACCCGGTCGGCCCAGAGGGAGACCCTTGCCCAGCCGACTCTGATAAGCTGAGAGTCACTGCCCAGAGCTCAGGCCAGAGCGTGTCCTGTGGCCATGAGGTGGAGGCCCCGGGACAGGTGTCAGCTGAGCCCGGAGACAGAGCTCTGGGGGAGGGGACCCAGACGGAAACCCCATCCCATATTCCCGGGTATTCTTCCCGGCTCTCCCCGCCACGGGACGCCTCCACCAGGCAGTCTTCCCTGATTATCACCGCCCTCCCTTACTGGGACTGCGTAAAGTCGGGTTTAGTCCTCCCCACGGGGCCTGCTCGCGGCCCGGGGCCTGCCACACAGTGTCACTCACAGCCGGCACCCCTTGCCCCCCGGGACGGGTCCCCACCTCGCAGGAGTAGCCGCCAGGGTAGTCGGTGCAGGTGGCCCCGTTCTGGCAGGGGCTGGGCGAGCACTCGTCCACCTGGTCCTCGCAGTAGCTGCCCGTGTAGCCGGCCTGGCAGCGACAGTGGTGCGTGTTGCCCGCGTCCATGCAGAGCCCCCCGTTCCGGCACAGGTGGGTGACATTGATGTCTGGGGGGGCGGGGGAAGCAGAGGGAGGGGGCCTCAGACCTCCTGGCGTCAGGGGGTGGGCACCCGGGGGGCGCCGGGGAACCCTGGGCCGGGCCGGGCCGCGGGGTTACCTCGGCGCCGTGCGGCCACCTCGCAGGACACGTTGGGCACGTCGCAGTAGAGGCCGGTCCAGCCGCTGTGGCACTCGCAGCGGTACAGGGTGTTGGTCTGCCAACACTTGCCGCCGTTCTTACACGGTGAGGAGTCGCACCAGCGCACGAGGTTCTGGGGACAGCGGGGGTCGCCTGTGTTTACGCTCCCTCCCGGGGCTGACCCCGCGAGGCCGTGCGGAACACGCAGAACCTCGTGCCCGTGCGGGCTTGTGAGCCCATCCTACAGACACGGGAACTTGAGGCCCCTGGGCCGCCACCCCCCCCCCACCCCCCCCCACCCCCCGCCATCGGGAGCGGCCTGGGGCTGGGGCTCTCGTGCTCGGGGCCTCGGCAAATCCCGAACACCAGCAGCCCGTCGTCGAAAGATTGCTCTCTGTAAGCAAGCTACTCTGTCGGAAGCCTTGTAACACATCTCACGGGAGATTCTTGAACAAAGACGAGGCTTCAGGACTTTTCCGGAAAGACGCTGGCTTTCAGCTACGTTCCTGCCCCGCTCCTTTCTTACTCTTGCTTCGTAAACCCTTGCTCCCGAGCTGAGCGCGGCCCCGTTCCCCACCCGATTCCCTAGGTGGCACGTGGCCTCGGGCCAGCCGTCCGGGTCCCAGGAGCCGCGCGACCAAGGCCACCCCCGCCCTCCCGGCCCGGCTCTCGCCGCACCGGTCCACCAGCGGCGCGGGGAGGCCGACGGGCGGGGACGGGCAGGGTGGCCGTGACGACGTGCCGCGGGCGCCCCTGCAGCCCGTCGCTCACCTGGCAGTTGAGGCCCGTGTAGCCCTGTGGGCAGGTGCACTTGTAGGTCCCGTAGCTGTCCTGGCAGGTGCCGCCGTGCAGGCAGGGCCGAGAATCACACTCGTTGACGTCGTGCTGGCAGTAGCTGCCCGTGAAGCCAGGCGGACAGAGACAGGTGAAGGAGCTGATGCCGTCCACGCAGGTGCCGCCGTTGAAACAGGAGCTGGAGGCGAGCAAGCAGCAGGGGAGAAGGGTGAGGGGGGCGTGCGGCCCTGCCCGAGAAGCTTCCCCTAGACTCAGACTGCGGCGGAAGGGGCCCGACAGCTACAACAGGTGGCGAGCAGCCCGGATGACCTCAGGGAGGCCAACGGAAGCCCCGGGAGGCCCCAGCACGGGGCCGGGGACCGACCGCAGGCTCTCACGGCACCTTACGCCCACTTCCTCTGCCTCCTTTACGAGTCACGCCGGGAAGAGCTTTAAAGACACGGGTATGTGGTAGTTAACATAAAAATGAGGAAGGAACCAGAATCTGCACGGACAACGTAGATGAGCGTGTCGGAGGGTGCGAGAACGCTGAGCGCTGAGCTTCCCGGCAACCAAGGAAAAAAGCGAAACAAGACGGGCCACAGAGTTGCGGCTGACAGAAGGGGGCACACCAGTTGTCCAGGAGAAACCACCCGGGCTCCCGGGTCTCACACTGGTCGGCAGACAAAGGCTCGTTTAGAACACGACGTCTGCCGCCGTGGGTGGGGAGAGCCGGCCAGGTGGACACCCGCTGGGTGCGCCCGGCCGCCAGGTGCTGTGCCCGGCCCCCGCGGCCTGCTGCCCTGTGCGGCGCCCTTGCCTCTCTGTGCAGTCGGGCGTGTTGTTCTCGCAGTGGATGCCGCTGAAGCCCGTGGGGCAGGTGCAGGTGTAGCTGTCCACACAGTCGGTGCAGTTGGCTCCGTGGTGGCAGGGGTTGCTGGCACACTCGTTGATGTCCTCCTCGCAGAAAGCCCCCCGGAAGCCAGGCAGGCAGTCGCAGAAAGCCGTGTTAACGCCGTCCGTGCAGGAGCCACCGTTGTGGCACGGGTCTGGGGGTGGGGGGACAGAAGGCAGGCCTGAGGGTGGGCTGCGGCGTCCCCCCGAAGCTGGGGGCCCACGGCCCCCCACTCCTAGGCCCCAGGGCAGGGGCAGAATGTGTAAGCTCAACAGTCAGGCCGACGAGGTTGGCGCCATCGTGTCCCCTGCCCACTTGGGGACACCTGTCTGGGCCTCAGTGTCCTACGACCCGGGGTCGGGGTGGGGGGGGGGGCGGAGAGCCCTGCTCCCTGCTGGGTCATGACAAGGACCAATAAGGCTGCACGATGGGAGGAGCTACCCCAGCCCGCGGGGAGGGGCGGTGGCTCGGGAGGCTTCTGGAACCACCCAGAACCACCCCTGGTCCACGCGAGGCCCACAGCTCTGCCAGCAGCAGCCCCCCCCCCCCCCCGCACCCCCCAGCATTTCCTCTAGTTGAGCTCAGTGCCCTGGGCACGTCCCCGGGCACTGCGTCGTGGGTCCTCCCGCCTGGTGCCAGCCCGCTCCCTGCCCCGCGCCTGCCCAGAAAACCGCAGGTCCACGCGGGTTAACAGGTGGCTGAGCGGGCCCCGCCACTCACTGGGTCGGCAGTCATCCACGTCCGTCTCGCAGTTGTGCCCCGTGTAGCCGGCGCGGCAGCGACAACGGTAGCCGCCGTTGGTGTTCTGGCAGGAGGCGCCGTGGCGGCACGGGTTCTTAACACACTCGTTGATGTCGACCTCGCACGTCTGTCCTGGGGGAGGAGGAGGGGGCCGGCAGTTCAGCCCCCGCCCTCCAGGCCTCTCCAGCAGCCTTCTCTGCCCCGGGACCGTCCCCTGGGGACACCCCAGGAAGGAAGGGGGCTCTCTGACTTGCGATCTCCCAGTTTGGGGCCAAGCAGACAGAAACTGGGGATGGGAAGGGCCCTGCCAGGCCCATCTCTGCTTCCAGAGCCCCTACAGGTGGCTCTGCAGCCTGCAGAGATGGGGAGCCCCCCAGACCTCCCGCCCCAGGGGAGCGAACCCAGGCAGGGCTGCAGGGCCAGGAGGCCGCACCTTGCCAGCCTGCAGGACAGACGCACGAGAAGCTCTCGAAGTCCTCGGACTCCTGGCACTCGCCACCGTTCCTGCAGGGGCCGGGGGCGCACGGGGCCAGCACCACCTCACACGTGGCTCCTGAGGGCAAGGGGAACAGCATTGAGACCCAGGGGGCCTGGCCCAGAGGACCAATGCCCCATGGCATCTCCCGACGGAGGCCCTGATGGCCCCTGAGCCGCCAGAGTCCTCTGACAGCCCCATGGGGCAGGAAGGGGGGCGGGGGGCGGTGTTGCCCTTGGGACCATGGGCGAGCTCCTGGCGGAGTGAGAACCCAAACCGGGGGGATACTTGGCTCCAAAACTGTCCCCGCAGGACACGGCCTGGGCCTCAACCCCTCGGGAGTGCCTGCTCCCGGCCTCACGCCCTCTCCTGGTCTCCTGGAGGCCTTAGAGCTCCTCCCAAGGGCTCTGGGGCCACAGGCAGCCCGCGGCCGGTCACGGAGGCCACCGAGCAGAGGCCGGACAGCAGGGGAGGAGCCCCGGCCCCGAGCACCCCTCCCCGTCAGGGAGCACCTGTGGTACAGGACCCCGGCGCAGGGAAGGGAGTCTCGCCAGAAGCGGGTCACACTGGGGCGACTTTCCTCCATGGAAACCCAGCGGACAGCCTTCCTGTTTACGGCCGTGGGGGCTGATTCCCGGGGAAGAAAGGAAGCACTATCTTCCCCGTAGCCCATTATCTCCCTGGCCTGCTGGTGCGAGTTTCCAAGGCCTTTCTTTCTATCTGTTTCCACGGTGACCTAGGCAGGCAGGAAATTCGCCAGAGTTTCCGACAATTGTGCAGAGGGAAGCAGGAAGTGGGCAGACGGGAAGCAGGTCAGCACAGGCCGGCTCCTCCCCACCAGGCCCGCCAGCCTCCGATGCTGTGTCTGCAAGGGACTCGTGCATCCCAGGCAAGGGGCCCCTGGGTGGCTACCGGCCACAAGCTGCCTCACCAATGCAGGAGAGAAAATCCAGGTCCCCAGCTCTGGCCACAGGCTGCCTCGTGTGGTGGGAGCCACCAGCACGGAGACAGGCCCCCTCCTCCCCACCCCCCCCACCCCCCCAGCCTGGCCGGACAGGGCTCTCTCGGGACCTCCAGGTTCGTCAGCAGGGAGGCCCGAGGCTGTCCCCAGTGGCAGCGCCCTCGGCCCACTCCCAGTGGGACCCAGGGGCAGTAGTGGTTGTGGACTTTTGCTTTTTAACACTTTGCAAATCTCTTCCACGGAGGGGACCATTTCCTGCGATCCCGTTGGCCGGGCCAACGGCAGACGCTGGGACGCCCAGGGAAACGCCTCCCGCCTCTGCTCGGCGCTAACAGAGGACTCCTTGTTTCCCCGACACAAAGAGGGCCCGCCGTCAAAGGAATCCCTCAGGCCCGGCCAGCAAGGTGGGGGCGGGGGGGGCAGTCCAGTCCCCAGGGGCCCACGCAGTGTGGACGCTGGGCCGTGGAGGCCAGCGGCCCAGGCCTAGCTCGTGGCTCTGCTGTGGGGCACCCCATCTCCTCCCCTCCCAGGCAGGCTGGCCAAACCAAGTACTTGGGACACGCTCGTATTAAGATCGCTGTCCAGTGTCCTATATAGTCGCGTGTGACTTTGGCAACGAAACTTGCGGAATGAGGCCCGAATGTGGCCAGCCCTCAGCCTCCACGTGGCGAGCGGAACTCTGGGTGTACCTACTGAGTCAGGAGGCCCGGCCGGCCCCAGGAAAGCCACCGGGCACGCACTGTGCCACGCAGGCCCGCACCCAAGGGCCCTGCCCTCACCTGTGTAGGGCAGGGGGCAGTTGCACGTGTAGCCGGCCACATCATCGATGCACGAGCCCTGGTTCAGGCACGGGTTAGACGCACACTCGTTGATGTTGGTTTGGCAATTGGGCCCTGGAGACAGAGGGCCGGTGGTGAGTGCGCCCATCACCCCAGAGGCTCTGAAGGGGCCCCCTAGGGTGGAGGGAGAGCCCCGCGCCGAGCCTACCCCGGCGGGTCTGCCCTGAGGGCAGCGGGTGCCTGTGGCGGGAGAGAGGAGCGAGGCACCGCGGTCCCACCACCCCCCGAGGGCCCGCTCTGCGCCAGCACCCCTGCCCGGCCCCGCTCACCACTGAAGCCCTCGCGGCAGGTGCATACGTAGCCGCTGGTCATGTCTCTACAGGCGCCCCCGTTGGCGCAGGGGTTGGACTCACACTCGTTGGTGTTGATGTCGCAGTGAGCCCCGCTCCACCCGGGGTCACAGTCACACGTGTACCTGCAGGGGTGACCACGGCGCCATTCAAGTGCGCCCAAGCTCCCGGCCCTGCTGCCGTCCCCAGGCCTCATGGCACGGGGGGGGGGGGGGGGGGGCACCCCCACCCAAGAGTCCTTTCGTGGGGGGACCCCAGCCCCCACCCCGCCCAAGAGGGCGGCATGGGTGTGGCCGTGCCACATCCGGGCAGTCGTCAGAAGGCCACCTGCCCCTCACCCACCACGTGGCCTTGGACACAGAGTACGGGGTCCCCGCCCGCACCAACAGCCCCATCCACGCGGCCAGCGCTGGGTGCGGAGCAGGTGTCAGGAACCAGATGAGCTCTGCCTCCCCTCCACACCCTCGCCCTGCCGACGCCACGCGTGCGGGGGCCACGCCAGCCGGGTGTCCTACAACTCGCTCCTGGGAGGGACGCCCCGGGAGAAGGGCTCGGGCCCACACACAGCATCCACACCAGACGCCCACCATGGGGGCCGGGCTGTCACCTGTACTTCTGACCGACCAGCCACATACCCGGTTTCCCAAGACCCTCTCCTCGGGACGGAGATTGGCTAGAACGGCTCCCGGAAGTCAGAAAAGGGCTTCGCTCGCTAGGCCAGTGGTTTGCTACACAAGCCTAACCTTAGAACAACCCGCACGGGTTGAGACGCACGGGACGAGGTGTGGGGGGGGCATGGGCTCCTGTGCTCTGGGCGCCACCCTCCCGGCACCTCCAGCGGCCCTCAGCCAGGAGCTCTCTGAACCCCACCGGTTCGCGCTCTCCTGTTACACAGGCACGGCTGGTGAACTCCACCTGCAGCCCCTCTCCTGCTTGGAGGTGGGGGTGGGACTGCGGCCACGCTGCTGGCCCCCAGACCCCCATCCTTAGGCGACCTTGGCCACCTCCTCAACACGGACCCAGGTGTGCCCCTTTCACCTCCGCGGGATGGGAGCCGTTTCAGCAGCCAGGACGGAGAACAAGGTAGACCCCGGTGTCACACACATGCGTGCTGGCTGCCGCGGACCCACAAGCGCGTCCGGGGCCCCGTGACCACACGTGGCCGTGCTGAGCACACGCCAGGAGCCGGCGAGGGCCCTGCGAGCCCTTGCCCGTGAGGGGCACCCGCTCCCGGCCTGTCTGAGGCTCCGCGCAGGCCTCTCCCTCGCCCGCCAGCCTCCGGGGACAGAGCTCCCGCCCGCACCTACCCGTTGAGGCTGTCCCGGCAGGCCCCGTGGATGCAGGGGTTGCTGCTGCACTCGTTGACCTCAGACAGGCACGTGGGGCCGTGGTAGCCCTCGGGGCAGCGGCAGGTGAAGCTGTTGGTGCCGTCCTCGCAGGTGCCCCCGTGGTGGCAGGGGTTGCCCGCACACTCGTCGATGTTGACGTTGCACATGCTCCCTGGAAGCGGGGAGGGGGGCTCAGATACCCACAGCCGGGCCCCCCCGGAAGAAGGGGCAGGGGGGTCTTCGTGAGCAAGTTCTGGCCCCTCGGAGCCTCAGTTTGCCCCTGTTGAACCAGGGACGACACCCAACCCCTCTCCCCGGGTCCTCCCGAGGCGTAACCTGGGTAAGCGGGGGCTTCGCACGGGAGCACGGCGCCAGCCGGCCGGGCCCAGAGGACAAGGCCGGCGTCAGCCCAACCGCCCAGAGACGCCTTCGGGGAAGACACGGGACGCACGCCCAGAGGAGTCTGCCCTGACCAGGGATAAAGGGCTCGAGGGTGCCCGTCCCGGTCCTGGTCAGAGCCCCAGGCCTCCCGTGGTCTCTGCCCCAATGGGCCGAGGCTGGCAGCCGGAGAGCTGGGCCCTGGGTGGAGGCCTGCCCCGTCCTGCCCACCTGGGGACCCGGCTGAGTCCCTGGCCTTGACCTCGGCCCCCGCAGCAAGGGCTTGAGGGGCCTGGGAGGGGCAGAGCCCCAGCGGTCCCTAGGCCCCAGGCCGCTCACCTGTGTAGCCCGGCTCGCACGAGCACTCGTAGCCGTCGATCTTGTCCAAACACGTGCCTGAGTCACAGGGGCTGCTGGCACAGTCATCCAGGTTGGTCTCACAGTTGGGCCCTGGCGGTGGGCAGCACCGGAGGTCAGCTCCTGGGCCCCCCCACCGTCCCCCCAACACACACCCCCACCCCCCCCCCCCCCGCTCCCCGCCAGGCACCTGTGGTCCCCTTGAGGCAGAGGCACAGGTAGGCGTTGTCGCGGTCCTGGCAGGTGCCGCCGTGGCGGCAGGGCTGGCTGTGACACTCGTTGACGTTGGTCTCGCAGTGGTGGCCCGTGTAGCCCGGCCGGCACAGGCAGGTGAAGGTGGCAACGCCATCCCTGCACGACCCGTAGTGGCAAGGATCGGGGTCACACTCGTCAATGTCCACCTCGCAGTGCGGCCCCGTGTAGCCTGCAGGGCAAGGCCAAGGGCACTCAGGGCGGCTGCTCCCGGAAAGGCCCCAACCACGCCCGGGCTCTCCCGGAGCAGAGGGGGGAGCGTGCCGTTCATCACGGGACTCCCCGCCCCTTCCCCAGACCCGGGAGCCTGCCCACCCTCTGTCCACCGGCCCCGCACCTTCCGTGCACACGCAGGTGTA